>NC_138906.1:117025059-117597563 GCF_965231255.1 Vanellus vanellus | reverse complement strand
GGTAGCGCTTCATATTTCTACTAAATAGTGGTTGTAACTCAACATGAAGAAGGGATATTGTCCCCAAGCAAAGTCCTACTTGATATCAAGTGGAGAGCTCAGCAATTGCTCCTTATCACACAAACTGACAGGTTTGCATTTCCTGCTCATACAACACCCAGCATTAAATTGCCAGACTGGGGATGGGGAATATTATCCAGCCATTTCCAACTGGTAGAGACTACTGGGTTTTTTATGTCCCCTCTTGCAGGGAAGGCATTTTATTCTAGGAGTGCCTGACAATTTCTATTTGACAAATGCTTGGCCAGTGTTAAGGAAGGGCTGGTGATGTGCTTCATCTGTCCTCATAGCTACCCGTAGTGTGTCAGAGCTGTGACTTCTGACTCTCGCGATTTTTGTCAGAGCTGAGAACTGGTTTATGTCCTTGTCGGTACAAGTAAGGAGCCCACACAATATCTATGCAGCACCCAGTTCTCCCAGTCAGGAACCCCAGCAACCCTTCAGTTCCAAGTTTCCAACCAGTGACTTCCCCAAAGCTCCTAGTGAGGAACTCCTCTTCCCCCTGTGTTTGTATCTGGTGGAGGAAAATGTGCCAAGGATACAGGTTTCTCTGATGTATATAACCTGACACATTGTTGCGAGTTATTAACTAATCCTAAACTACTTTGTAGAATGTTCAGGCTGATGTAGGAAATAAAAAAAACCAACTCACTTTAATGTAAAAAAAGCACCCAACAAACTTGACAGAGCTCCATCAGCCTTTCATATACAACTAAACATAAGTATAATTAATAGAACAGAAAAATACAGTGGTACAACAGCAATCTTATTTTTGATTCAGGTATAAGGATAGAGTCTGATCCTTATAGGATAGACTTGGTTAGTGTGATCAGGATAAAGATGCCACAAATTAAGTCATAAAAAGCAGCATTCCCAAAGGGAAAGAAAGAGAAAAGACCAGGAGGTTGCCACTGGCAAGAATCACAGGAAAAAAAGAAGGGGGGTAAGGGAAACAGAAAGTTTTCAAGGACGGCAGAGTGAGCAAACATGGCACAGCATGAAACTTAAAAAGGATACCAGCCATTCCAAGTGTTGACTCCAGCCAACCAGAAACAAAAATTAAGGAAGGTACCTGCACTGTCTACCTTTTGATTCTGAAAATTTGAAGTCTGGATCGCCTTACACAGGCTTCCTGTACAGCCAGTGGAGAGAGACAGGCTCCTCTAGAAGAGCAACGATTTTAATGATGCCTAAATATTATTTTTTTTTTTTGCATCACTAACATTTAACAAAGGTTAGGGCAGAAAGAAAATTGGTATATGTCCTGCTCTTCTAATTATGCTAGTTCCCCCCCACCCCCAAGAAACCAAACCAAAACCCATAATAATCAAACCAGTTGGCAACAGGACTACTCAGCTTCACAGAGCTAGATGCTTATAAATTAGTCAATAGGAATATACCTTACTTGTTAGGTTTCAAATCTACCATAAAAGCAGAACAGCTTCAAATAACACAAAATATGAAACTGGCTACAGAGTACTGATTTTAAATCTCTGAAAACTAATTCATGGTAGAAAACAAAAGGCTTCTACTCAATTGCCATGCTAGTCAAGCTAGTGTCTTTTTAAATAATTCCCTAGTTCAAACTAATGACATTTATATTCAGTAATGGACTTCAGGTGGAATTCATATTCCAAATTTAGACATCTATCTGAGGGTGAGATGAATCATGCAGTGAAAGTGCTTATTTCTCTCCACTGACTATAAAGGCAGCCTACAGAACTAGCTCACGTATAGGCAGCCAAAGCTGGTGTTCACCTACTTGTCTCCTGGTATCTAATGCTCACATTTATGTTGCATAGCATGCCTAATGGTCATCTTCTGTTACAGAATCAAAGAATTAGGCTAAAAATCTCTTCTTTCAAGAAGGTGAGAAGCAGCACTACCCTAAATTATCTTAAGTTCTAAGTAAACATTAGCAGTCACTACTACTTCCCCTCTCACACAACTGTTAGAGGTCTGCTCGTGGAAAAATAAGCACATCTTTCAAGCAAAAATCCCACACATCTGACATTTTTGTACAAATTATAGCACCTGTTGAATATGAAAGAACTATTTTAAAATAATGCAGCCACATACAGAAAGCTCTTCAGAAGCCCATATATTCACAAAATTATGAATAACTGGATGAAAATGTATTACTAAGTCTACTAAATGCCTAAAGTCAGCCAAAACTTTAGGAATGTTTCTACAGAAAGTGAGGACATAGGATTCAAAATTGTTGACACGGTAAAGTGTGCTCCTAAATCAAAATAAACAATTATGATTGAACCAAACTAAAAATCACCTGCGATTTGCACAACTTCCATCTTGACAAAAGGAACAGGGCAGCTATATTAAATAGCAGCCTCTTGTTTCAAATAGCATGAATCTTCTCAAATGCAATATTTCCATCCAGCACAAAGTATGTATTCTTAATATTACTTAATATTACTTCTCCATTTACAAGTAGAGAGGTCCCTTGGTTATTTCAATAGGCACTACAGACAGAAAGAAGTATATTTTTATTGATAAGCTGGTCACATACAACAGAGAGATATGGGCATTTAGCATGTCCGGGAGAGGGAAGTGCAACACAAAAATCACCGCAAAGGAGTCTGAATGGAGAGCAGAAATAAGCAGTCTACAGACAGCCCAGACCATGCATTTGTTTGATCAATACCCACTCAAAAACACCTCTTCCTTAGAACTTCTTTACCTAAAGGGCCTCTATTGTGCAAGGAGTACACAAGAGATGTGATTGGAAGTGCATCCATTACATGACCAAAAACACACTATGCAGCAGTAAAAGGACAAAATCATAGGATATCAAGCCACCAACTGATGTGTACCTGCAGTCCTAACCCTGCCCTGAACATGACCCTTGCTTCATGTAGATTTTCTATTTTGGTAGCACATACAAGGTCACACAAAGAGAAGACTATGTAGCCAGTGGCCCTAAAACACCCCCGAAATCAGTTACCGCCCCATTTTGTGCCAAAGTTTGAATGCTACTGGTAGAAAGGATTCTGGAAAACAAGAGAAATTTTAAAAAAAAGAATTATAAAAAAAAAAAAAAGGAAAAAAAGGGGGGGGAGCAGGCTTTACAACAAAGGAATGGCTGTACTGAGCAAGACCCAAAGGTCCATGACCATTCAAATACCCTCTCACTGACAACAGCCAATAATAGATATCAAGTGAAGCATGTAAGAACACAATAAATATATAGTAATACTTCCCCAGAATACTCCCTGAGCACTCAACAGTTTGCAGGAGCAGGATTTCCTGAACAAGAATAGGTATTTGCATTTGATGATTCTTCTTCCATGAAAAGACAGTTTCCCTCTGCACTGATGTAATGTTTAGCTTCCTTAAATTCCTGAGGCAAGAAATTCTATAGCTTAATTACACGTTCTGTTGAGAACCACCTCCTTTTGTCTGTTTTCAATTCATCAGCTGCTAGTTTCATTAGATACCTCTTAGTGTGTGCGCACTTAAAAAAAAAAAGACAGTGAATAAACACTCCCTATTTATATCCTGTTGGCTACTAAACGCTTTACAGGATTCTGTCACACCACTTTTCGGTCACCATTTCTACCCTAACAAATGAATCCATGCTGATCCTCTTACAGAAATTGTTTCATATTTGTTTCAGATTTGCTCTTCCTTAAAACTTAAACTACATTCTTTTTGAGATGATAGGGATAGGGGTGAGCAAGGCAGAACTACATAAGATAATTAAATTTTTTAAAATTTCTTTTTTAAAAACAGTATAATCATTATTCTCTCTTTATTTCCTAACCATTTCCAGAGGCAATAGTCAGATTTGAGCTCATCTTTCTAGATGCAAAGATAAGCTTGCTCCTTCCCACCTCAAAATACACCACATGAAGTTATTTATGGGAAATTTCATCTGCCATTTTAACATCCAGTTGCTGAGCACTGTCAAGTCCTTGTCCAATGCTAGGGTCTGCCTTTGCATCTGCTACCCATCAGTAAAGTCTGTGAACCCACTTTTCTTCTGCATCCTTTATGAACTTGAACATTCTGCATTAACATAACCCTGGAGAATTGTTGCTACCCTATTTACTCCAACTCTCCCTTTCTTATATTTTAGTCATAAATTTAACCACATGAAGTCCTTTGCCCCTATCCTACGACTACTTACTTTCATCAAAATTCTTTGGTGGGGGCCCTTGTCAAATGTCTGCTGGACATTCAGGTAAACTATTTCTGTCAGATCGAATTTGTTCATGTGCTTGCCTTAAAACACCTCCAGTAAGTTTGCAAAACATGACATCCCTTCATAGCAGGCTTTTAACTCTTCCTCAATACATCATGTTTGTCCACCTTATCTTCATTATTATTTCAACTGATTTACTTAGCACAGATGTCAGGCTTACTGATCTGTAGTTCACCAGATATCTCCTGAAGCCTTTTTTTCAAAACAAAACAAAATAAGTGTCACATGCAGATTAAGACATTAGATATCATACATAAAGTAATTTGTATTTTAACTAGATGTTGTATTTGTTGCTTACTGTCAACAGTACAGTGACCCTTGCTTGCTTGCCATTTGGCAAGCTGTACTTCTAAGTCCAAAAGCAAAACTCTCTGAAGAGATGTAGTGTTGTTTTTTTCCTTAAAAGGTTTAAGCAGTATCTTTCGGAAGAGCAGGTGACCTTTATCAGATGATACAGATTTACTGTAATAGTAATACTACAAACATTTAGTTTTACAAAAAGAACTCTCTTATATTTCCAGTCTGTAAATGATCGTTCCATAAATATATGCTCCTGTGCAGTAGTAGCCATTCAACTATTTAATAGCTGTCCTAATTACCAGAAAACACAAATGAGCGTCTAAAAACAGTTATTCATTTGCAAATGAGATATTGTTCAAAGGCAAGTACAACTTTTAACATCTTGCTAGAAGACTGGAATTGAGAACTTCTGCGGAAATTACAACCAGCAGCCAGGCAATTTGAGACAAGCACTAAACCAAGCCAATTTTCAATATACACAAGTATGTTTATCCTGACCAATTGCATGAAGTTGCAGTTTTGTTTCACAAGATTTCTAAATGCCCTCTAAATTTCAAGTCCAAGTTCACCCAATTTTTCTTCAGCATAGCATTGACTATTTATCTTATTTTCTACTCACAAGTCCAAAGACAAGGAGTTGAAAACTAACAAGTCCCATCTTACTAAACTGATCAGGTACCTTTCTGTGATGCAAGCTCAAACGCTAGGTTTCATCATAGCTATATTTCCATTGGTAAGATGTTAAAGTTAAACATAACAGTGTGTTTAAACCCACATGCAACTGTTCCAGCTCCTTTTTCACCTCTATATTTTGTATTATTCTAACAGAAGTTTGTAGTTCTAACATCAACAGAACAACAGCATGGATTCATCAGTTCAGTATGTTTCATCAAATGTAGGGAGAAAAACAAAATCAACACCTTATCACTGTTGGTAAAGACACTGTTGGAGCAAGTGCAGCATTCACATCTTAAGAAAAAAAGTACCCTGTCACAGATGTTGAAAAAACACCTTTCCAAATATGAGATGAAAACATTTCCTTGACTTAAAAGCCTCTGGTGCTGCTCAGTCTTTGAGGCATCAGAGAAGTTAACAGTGTCCTCGCCACTGCTGCCATGGGAGTGGGGAGAGGACACAGCAGACAATAAAGCCATACACAGACTTGATATTAATAGCAGAAAGCAAAGAAACCCAGGAGAACAATGCAGTTGCAAAGAGTTATCTCCACTCTTCCCAACCTATCATAAGAAAGCTGGTAGAAACAACAACAAAAAAAAACCATCTGGCTGCCAAAACAAACAAACAAAAATATCCTGTCTTTCAACACCTGTGTTTTGTTTCATTTCAACTACCACACTTACTTTTGTGGCCCTCTTAACTCCTTTCATGAAAATCACAAAACAGCTGAAGTTGGGAGGCACTTCTGGCCTACTCTAACCCCTCTGCTCAAAGCCGTGGCAATGACAGCAAGTTGCTCAGGGTTGTGTCCAGTTGGGTTTTGAATTATCGCCAAGGATGGAGACTCCACAACGTTTTTGGACCATCCATTCCTGTGTTCTATCACCCTTACAATAAAAAAAAAAAAAACAACACATTTTTTTCCATATGTTGAAATGGAATTTCCTATATTATAATTTGTGCCCATTGTCTCTTGTCCTGTTAGGGGACTCTACCGAAGCCTTGCTCTGTCCTCTTTATTCTACCCCATCAGGTATTTATACACCTAAGATCCCCCTAAGCCTTTTCTTCTCCAGGCTGAGCAGTCCCAGCTCTTTCAGGCTTTCCTCACAGGAGAGATGCTCCAGGCCCTTAGTCATCTTAGTGGCTCTTTGTTTGACTCTATCCAGGATGTCCATATTTCTCTCATGTTGGAGAGCCCAGAACTGGACACAGCACTCCAGGTGTGGCCTTACCAGTGCTGTGTAGGAGGAAAGGATCACCTTCTTGGCCTGCTGGTAACTCTTCCTAATCCATCCAGGACACCACTGGGCCTTCTTTGCCACAAATGCACATTGCTGGCTCATGTACATCTTTTCCACCAGGATTCTCAGGTCCCAGGTCCTTTTCTGCAAAGTGGCTTTCCATTTGGTTCTAACCTACCACATACTGGATCCTGGGGTTGTTCCTCCCCAGGAGCAGGACTTGGCATTTCTCTTTACTGAATTTCATAGGCTTCCTGTCAACCAATGCCTCCAGTCTGTTGAAGTCTATTTGGATGGCAGCACAACCCCCTGGTCTACCAACCACTCCTCACAGTTTTGTATCCTCTGCAATCTTGCCAAGGGTGCCCCTCTGTGTGACCACCTAGGTGAGTAATGAAGGTGTTAAACAGGACTGGCCCTGGGGTACATCACTAGTGACTGGCCTCCAGCTGGACTTTGGGCCACTAATGACAACCCTTTAAGTCCAGCAGTTCGGCCAGTTTCCAGTCACTCTCATCAGTCACTCACCCAGCCTGTACTTCATCAGTTTGCCTATGAGGGTGCTATGGGAGACCATGCTGAAAGCCTTACTAAAGTCAAGATAAACAACACCTACTGCTTCGCTCTCATCCACCCAGTTAGTCATTTCATCACAGAAGCTGGATTAAACACAATTTCCGGTTCATAAATCCATGCTATGCTAACAACTCCCAACCATCTTCATATTTGGAAATTATTCTAGCTTCTGTTCTTCATCTTTTCCAACCTAAATATTTTCTTTCTGATGTATACAATACACTTACTCATTAATAGTTGCATATCTACTAATTGGGATGTCCTCAAAACAACTAACAATGTCACAGTGCTGCTTAACAAACTACTTATTCCAGCCAGGCACTGAAATAACAATGCTTCTTTTTTCTCCACAAATGTATCTAAACTAGTAACAATGTTGTTGCAGCTGTAATGGCCTAATGATCTCAGAGAAGCAAGGAAAACACCCTCCTCCCCGCCCCCAAATATACTCACTACTTACTGTTGGGAAAACACAAGTTTAGCAGGCATATCGCCCGATCAGCATACCTGTAAGAATTTTCCTCTCCTTTAAACTGGGCGTTTTGTTAACAGCATCCTTTCTACACATCTAGTTTAATTCCCATATTTTGTCAAGCTCTTGACAGAAGTAGCTCCTTTTCTCAGACTTCCTGGCCTCCGTGAAACACAGACATCAGGAATTTCAAGAAGCATCTTCTCCACATGTTTTTTCCTTAAATTTTTTTACCTTCTCTCTCCCCTTCAGAAATGCAGTGAAGACATATCAGACCCCAAACTATGCTAAGAAAAGGCCTGTGCTCACACTTATTGGGGAAGAAAGAACACACAGCACCAAACCCTCTGCATTCAAGTGATGGCATACCTAGAAGGTAAGCATCCTTTCAACTTCCACTAAAAATGCAACAACAAATTCTGGCCAACAAAGCAGCAATGCAATTTTCCTAAATTCTGTCCGGTTCTAAACATTTCCAGATAGTGGATAATGCAGCAGTTAGTTTGGCTAAATGGCAGCTCAGTTCTGGAAGTCTTTACAGTAATGACAGGCTACAGTTGTGGTTTTATACTGTATTATACATCCAACTAAGTGTTTCAAACACACACTGTAGCATTAAAGTGAACTGGAAGAGCAGATTACAACACGAACGCTGTATTCTTTCACCAATTTAGTGATGTACTGCCAAAAAAAGAGTACATTTTAAAAGCTTTGTTGTACATTGGGCCAGGACACGTCCGCTGTAGTTCCGACAGACCAAGGACGACCGTCTGACAACAGTTTCTGGGGTACTAATGCTCTCTGCAGCCAAGTGGTTGACTAAAATATTTTAAACAAATTTGGACACACTCCCAATCAGATTATAACAATTTCCAGGCAGCTAAAGCCCTGGGCCAATGTCAGTTGACAGCATCCATTTAAAAACTCTTTCACACTTGTGCAAAGTTAAATCAACTTGGCACTCTCTCTGGTAGGCAATTGTCTCCTTAAAGTATGAGCACTATTCATCCAAGTGAATTGCTGCATTAAGGGGACAGTTGGCTGGCATGGGGAGAACGGGACTGATTGACAATGCGCCTTAGTCACAAAGAAGTTGCAGCAAGAGTTTCTAAAAACCAAAAAGCAGCGAAGAGGGTGAATAGATGAAGCTAGCCGAAGACGACAAAAGTACAGGATGTTTCCGGGAAGATGTTGGTGGTTCAATAGGCTTCCTAACTATGACTAATCTTAAAACAGTTCCTGTGTCTTGTTTTGTAAATTTAGCACCTCAAATGTTTCAGAGAATTTCAGTTTACTACTTAACCCCTTAGCATCAGATAAGTATTGAAGCAGCCATTATTTGTGGACGGGTTTGTTGGGTTTTTTGCAGAGCTACATATACTAAATGGCCAGGAGCTCTGTGGATGTGCATTCTTCCCAGGGAGGGGATTTAATTTCACACCTGAAATGTCAATAAAGAAACACAGAGCAGCATTTGAGTACTCATTCTCAAATCACCCTAAAGAGATTACAATGTTCCAGCCCTACTTCCCTTTGTGAAACTTCAAAGGGAAAGTAGAAGAAAGCCACGCAGTGCTTAGGTCAAAATAATCACACAGACTGTTTAATTAATTCATGATCCCAACAGATACCAGAAGCACTAAAAGAAAAACTTGATACGCAAGAGTGATGAATGATGCATTATACAAGTAGTATAGAGAATTACATAAGTAATCACCATATTTTGAGTTCATTTTTCAAATACTATTTCTTCATCGTTTGTGTACACAATACAGATACCCTTGTGAAAAGCATAAAAAAAGGTGCCAAAGGTGCTACTGTCTATTGCAGAAGTCAGTGGGATTATGCTGGATACCACTGGCAAACACAAGGGATAACATCCAGCCCAACTTTTGGTGTAAACGAATTACCCTCTTCCCAGTACAGCAAGACTACCGAAAGCCACTCAGGATGCCAGCCTCATGCTGAAAATACAAAGCTCCCCAAGCTCCACACAACTTGTCACATAAAGCCTATTTAATTTCAACGGTATGTGGACCCCTTTCAGCTACTTAAGGATAAACTGCTTGAACATTTGCTAACAGTTTAGAAAGTGTATGAGTTCTCAGAATAATTCTTATGACACATAGACGAAAGATTTCATACGCAGATTCTAGCTTCTGTAAAACAGTTTTAGTCAAAAATAAGTGACATCTTATTCACTGCTTGATGCAGTGAATTAATATAACTGTACTATCTAATTGAAAAAAGGAAAACTTCTTTGATTCAACTGCTAAATTAACCTAGCTGTTCAAGCTAACAGATCCAATTTCATTGCCTGTAAAGGCAGGCAACGCTTCTTTGTCTTCATTTTATACTCCAGTGAAGTCTACTTCAATTGGGTTGCCTTCACTTATCCCAGAGGACAATTTGGTCCTTTTGTATAAAGCTAATCCAGCTTTCCCTGAAGTCAAGGGGAATTTTGCACTTGACTTCAGTGTGAGAAAGGATCAGGTCCTAGAACAGCAATGCTAAAATATCTGTGAATAAAAATAGGTTCTGATTTTCCACTTCCTAATTAGCTAAACAAAAAAAAAAATATACAATTGATTTGATGAAACAAAAAATTTAAAAAAAAGGAAAAAGGTCTAATTTCCATTTTAGTTTAATGCATGTGAAAAGTTGTTTTACATGGCAACGTTTTTAAAAAGATAATATAATCACATTCAGATATTCTGACTGTAAAACCATTAACGCATCTGCCCTGTCTGTTCAGTTTCAGAGAAACTGAGGGGGAAAAAGTAACAATCCCTCAAGTCTAGGAAAATACTTTAAGACAAGCAACAGTTTAATGGTTTCCAAGCTGAAGAAATCATGCAGCAATTACACTTACTAACTTTACAATTCCCCATCTGCGCTGTTACGGTTGCCTCAAAAACATCTTACGCTGTGATCAGTCCACAGGCTCAAAAGTTTTGGTAGGTTACTCTGTTGGCCCGAACATAATTTGGCTTGGTCACCTAAATTACCTGGTTACCTGGCTATACTGCACTGCTTATAATGCAGAAAACGATATTTACTTCTGAGCATTTGTATAACAGCAAAAATAAAATACAACAGACCTGCACAGCCAAATTAAGTCATATGCTAAATGACCACATGTCATGTTATAATGGAAAGTTGCCCTTCTAATGGCATTTTTTCAATATTTAAAGTGGAGTAGGGTTTTTTTTTTAACCTGTAACATCGATTTATATTGAGACCCAAATTTACTGTTAGGATAACCTATATTAAATTAAAAAATTATTTGAACTATGTTGTTAGCCGCCAAAATTTTAAACAAATTCAAATCACTGAACTGACAGAGCTTATTCATAACCACCTGGAATCAGAATTTGAACACCTAAATACCTGAAGTAACAAAAACTGTTACAAGTGCAGAGGACCCCCCTCCCTCCAGTTAATATTGTTTAGATATCATTTCACTAGGATCTGAGAAACATGTAGGGAAGATAAGGAATAAGGAATTTATGATATCTTACGATAAGACAGAGGAGAGACTTTTGTTCATCTTTTCAAAGAAAACAAAAACTTGCACATGAGATATTCATTTTATGACCTTAGAGGTTTTGGTGACCAAAATTAATTAACAAATTAAAGCTAACATTCCCTTTTGTAAATACTTCCATTAGACTTAAAACAAAATGTATTTTGCATTTAGAATTATTGCCTTCTATATCTTTATCTAAAAGGCAACATATTATTAATTTGTACCTTAAAATGTATTGCCGGTTATTTATGTGAATTTCAATCAGAATTTCCACTCAAATGTCACTGAACACAAATTAGGAAGAAAAAAATGTCTTGCGTATAAATTGGGCTTTCATTGCTTAAATAATTATACATATAGCTTAAAATAATTATTAAGGCACTTTATTACTACATTAAACATGCACAAAATCCATGCCCCTGGTAAAAAGCTAACAAGATTAGTGTAAACCTAATATATAGTTAGAGTCAATGTATTTTACTGACTAGTAAGACTCAGCCTCTTTCTTTGGGAAAAGAACAAAGAAGCACAAGTGCAAAATTAAGTTAAAATAATAACTTAAAATAACCATATAAAATCAAGGTGTCATTCTTGTTAATCTAAGTCTCTTTGTATTAACTTGGCTATGCTTTCACCATGTATCACCAAATTTAAACAGTATTCTGATGGTACGTCAGACCTAAGCTAAAGCAGGGAGGAAGGTAATCGAAGAGCCCTAGATTTAATAACTAATGCAAATTAATTCCACAATATTTAAATACACCTACTTGGTACGAACAATTCAACGTTTCCAAGGAAATAATTTTTCACCTATAAACTATCACTTGTCTCATTTTACGTACATCGTGATAGCCTGAATCAATCAGTTCTGCAGGTTTCTACAGCATACAAGCTAAGAAATATTTCCTAAAATGAAAAAGGAGATTGATATCTTTAGCAAATTACATAATATACATAATTATTCAGCAAGCTATTTTGAAAGCTTATCACTTTAAATAACCTCAACCACTATGGTTTATGAATTGTGTTTTAAGTGTATAACTGTACTTAAAATACAGTACAGAACTACTTGAAAGTAAAAAAAAAGTATCCATATTACTATTGCATCTTAGCCTCTAAAGCCATATACAAGTCGGCATTTCATTTTCACATCTTCTAAAGTTGATAATTTTGTACTTGTATTTCACTCACTCATTTGAGAACCACAGAACTAAAAACAAAAAACAAACAAACAAACAAAACATCCAAAACCAAACCAGAACCCTTTTTTTCACCCCCTACAGAATGTTAACACAATACTTTTCATGCTTGAAAGAGTGTGGCTACTGAGAAAAGAAATTTTACTCAGGAAAATTTCCCCAACTGACTAGTAGTAACAGCTCAGAATCTATCCTGGTTTTCCCTTTTCTTTCCTTCATGGGTAATTGTTTTCAAAACGAATAGTATTTTGCTCTGTGCTGTAAGTGTTCCTGAATAGAGTATTTAACTTTGCTATGAAAAACAAATTAAACATGGGTGTCCACAGCAAGACTAGTATACTCTTTTTCTCTCTCCAATGCATGTTTTTCAGTTAGGTACGGATGAGCTGATCTGGCCAATACTATTATAACCTTTAATAATCTTTTAAACAAATATTTAACATTGGTATCAGTTAAACAAACCCCTTCCTCTCTTTGGTTTCAGGACTTTCTCATTTTATTAATGCATCTTCTACCTAGAACTTGGGGGTGGGGTGGATGAAGCTCAAAACCATAGAACTTACTTTGGCAAAAATCCCAAATATCACATGCCTCAGAAACTAGACAGTACACTTACATTTTAAGATCTGACTGCTGGAAGAAAACCTGAATACTTTTTATTTAAAACAGGCAGAACCAGAACTGCCATCTGTTGCTGAAAGATTCCCATTTCTAAAGGGAAATTTTCCCTTTAACTAAACTTCCGACAACTTTTACTTGAGACATTAAGAATTTCTCCTGAATTGTGGGAGGAAAAAAACAATTTTAAAAGAGATATATTTGCCTAGATGGACTTCTGGTTTGATTCATGGCAGCTGGTCTTTCAGTAGGCTTAACTTAATTAACATGTGCATCAAAGAGGAGAAGCAATGTTAAGATTTAAGACAAAAAACAAACAAATAAGAAAACCACAAATCTTCCATCCCCATACAATATGCAACAGCATTCTCATAAGACAGATACACAAATCACCTGAGCTAGTCATAACACAAAGTCAAAAATGGTCTTTGCCCTATGGATCTCATCTAAGCCTTGCATAAATTTGCATTAGGAAAATGAAAAAAAAAAAATCCTTATTTTCAGGTTCATATGTCACTGAAGTATTGCAAGGTTTTCTATTAAGAGAAGTTACCTACAAGTGTGTAAGATGCACTATTACATATGTTTGCAGCTTCACAATAGCACCAAAATAAGTTCACACCTTTAAGAAAATGTGGAGTACTTCAACTGAACTACTGGAATCAGAGCTAGTCACAAACACTAAATACTATGTCATATCAACAAAAACACCAGAAGTAGTAAAATGTTCTGCTGGTACATTCTGTTTTCAGTTCAAGAAGTTATGAGAAGGGGACACAAAAACCTCACTTTTATCACCATAAACTTTCCTCCCATTTCATCTCACCCTTGCTTAGTCCTCACATGAACATAAATGCATGCCACATCTTTACAGATTTTTAAAACATGAAGTTTGCTGTTAGGTTTAGTACAGATTTTTAATTTTTGAGATGTTTGGAGACCACTGTTTTGTCAGACCTACATGTCATGCTTAACTCTGTTTCTCACAGACTAACCTCATTAAACTTTTAACTGAAACACTACAAATTTTGCCTGTTAATATGCTTTGAAGACATCCATTTGGAAAATAAAGAAGTGACTGGTGATAGCCAATGCGGCTTCATTAAGGGCAAATCACATCTGACAAATCTGGTGGCCTTCTATGATGGCATTACAGCATTGGTGGATAAGGGTAGAGCAACTGACATCTACCCGGACTTGTGCAAGGCATTTGACACTGTCCCACATGACATCCTTTTCTCTAAATTAGAGAGACATGGATTTGACAGATGTACCACTTGGTGGATAAAGAACTGGCTGGATGGCCACACTCAAAGAGTTGCAGTCAATGGCTCAATATCCAAGTGGTGAGCAGTGACAAGTGGCATTCCTCAAGGGTCAGTACTGGGACCAGTACTGTAACATCTTTGTTGGCAACACGGATGGTGGGATTGAGTGCACCCTCAGCAAGCTGTGCGGAGCAGTCAACATGCTGGAGGGAAGGGATACCATCCAGAGGGACCTGGACAGGCTGGAGAGGTACGCCTGTGCAAACCTCATTAAGTTCAACAAAGCCAAGTGCAAGGTCCCACACATGGCTTGGGGAAATCCCAAGCTCAAATAAAGGCTGGGCAGAGAATGGATTGAGAGCAGCCCTGAGGAGAAGCACTTGGGGGTGTTGGTGGATGAGAAGCCCAGCATGAACCGGCAATGTGCACTCACTGCCCAGAAAGCCAACTGTATCCTGGGCTGCATCAAAAGAAGCATGGCCAGCACGTCGAGGGAGGTGATTCTACCCCTCTGCTCTGGTGAGACCCCACCTGGAACACTGCATCCAGCTCTGGAGCCCCCAGCATACGAAGGACATGGACTTGTAGGAGTGAGTCCAGAGGATGGCCACAAAGATGACCAGAGGGCTGGAGCACGTCTCCTGTGAGGACAGGCTGAGAGAGTTGGGGTTGGTCAGCCTGGAGAAGAGAAGGCTCAGTGGAGATGCTATAGCAGTCTTTCAATACCTAAAGGGAGCCTACAGACAAGGTGGAAAGGGACTCTTTATTAAGGAGTGTAGCGATAGGACAAGGGGTAATGGTTTTAAACTGAAAGAGGGTAGATCCTGATATCTAATCTAGAAGAAATTTTTCATATGAGGGTGGTGAGACACTGGAACAGATTGCCCAGAAGCTGCGGAGGCCCCAATCCTGGAGGTATGCAAGGCCAGGCTGGATGGGGCTTTGAGCAACCTGGTCTAGTGGGAGGTGTCCTGGCCCATGGCAGGGAGGTTGGAACTAGATGATCTTTAAGATCCCTTCCAACTCCAAGCATTCTATGATTCTATAAATCAGTAAAGTAAGGTTTTAATCTCAAACCACAGACATTCAGAAAAACAGTATCAGAAGGCAAAGAAAGGAGATACAAGAGAACTGAAAAAAAAAAACAAACTTGAAAGATGTACTACTAAACTTATTGATTTGTTTTAAACACTTTACAATAAAATACAGAACTTCAGTATTTATGTTCAGATTTCCCTCCTCAACCACAGCTCTTTATTAATGTTTCCTTTCCAACAGTTTGGCAAATGAACGCTAGTTTCAGATAAATGTATAGTTTGAAAATGAGAATATTTTCCAGACATTAATTCTATCTTCATTTTTCAGTGGAGCATGCTTTGACCAAAACCTTAACAGTGATGCTCATCTTTGAGGCACGTGTTCGTTAAATTAAGCCTATTGAAAGACCAGCTGTTATGAAACAGACCAACAGTCCATCTAGCCCAAACACCTCTGAGTCAGACCAGAGAGGTTCACCACTGGTTTCTACTGTCTGAGACACTGGGCAATACTGGATGCTCAGGAAGAGCATCAGGTTTCTAAGAATCAGGAAAGCCTGTGGCCATGCTATCCTTGGCACAGTCTTTTAGCTTCTGGACTTTGGGGTACTGTTGGTGGCAAAATAGAGTATTATGTTGAACAAGCTAAGCTGGTAAAAAACAACCAGAAATGGGAAGAGTGTGGAAAGGAAGAGCAAGGACTTCAGAGCGTTTTTTTTTTATTCTTCTGTGGTTACAAGTGTTGGTCATGATTTTAGTTTCCAATAAAATGTTCTTGAAAAGCAAGAAGATACACAAAACAACTCAGACCTATTTCTCCTTTGTCACATTCTAAGCATAAATATTAATTTTGTTATCTAACCATACTTAAAATAACTTATTAAAACAGGATTGTTCAGTATTAATTTGTTTTAAATCTTCTTTTCCTGGCTGACTGCCAAAACAGTTATAATGCTATACAACTGCAATACACAAGAGATTCATAGTACCCTCTAATTACTCTTTAAATACCTCGCTCAAGCACTGCCTTCTCTTACAGTTATGAAGACATTAAGTACGGTTGAAAATTTCAAAACCTTTAGCCCACATACTGTATTTTTCTTCCTGAAGCTGAACTTGACGTGCACCATCAGAAACTTGCCTGAACGATGGGCAAACATTTGGAACAGGACTGAACACGAACACCATCCTCCACTCTGACCCTTCTTTTGCTATGGGGCCATCAGTCCTGGTAAGCATACCCAAGACCTGACCGCATTCATGCTCCGTCATTCACACCATGAATAAAACACTATTACTGTCTCAGTTTTGCAAGATTAGACGGTGCTTTGGGCATGCGCAAACAAAGGAAACTAACCCCATTGAACCAAAGTCTTCAAATATGAAGACTGACTTTAAATATCTGATTAACACCACAAATCGCTTCTGAAAGTTTCCCCAGAAAGAAATTAAGGCCCCGATCTACAAACATTTACCTATGTGGGTGTGTTTACTCAACAACTTCACTGTCAACAGAAGTAAATAAAGTTATTCACTTTTGTAAGCTTGGTCTAGCTGATCCTAAAGTCTGAACTGAAGGGGTGGCTTGAAGTTTCTGAAGAATCATTTATTTTTCCCAGACTACTTTAGACTCATGGTGTGAAGAAAACCACAGAAAGATGTATCTTAAGACACAGAAGTTTTTCATCCCCCTGAAGTACCAATTTGAAAGACAAATTATTTGAAGTAAGTAGCACCACCAGAATTCAAAATTTATGTAATCATTTAAGATACAGATGTAGTCAATATAGGTACTTAGTAGAGTCTCATATAACACTATTGTAACAGCATTTGCCTTCCAAAAATACAAAGATAAAGTACAGCCAGGTTAGCAAAAATAAGTTATCTAATTTCCTATGCGACATCTTGGAGTACTCAAGAAGCTGAGAGATGATGCCAGTCTGAGGTTTTAGCTGTTGTTACCTCCTCGGCACTCTCTAACCATACCCTGTAACATTACCTAACACCATAGTCAAGAAAAATCAAAACAAAACCACAGTCTTGGCCACAACAGTCAACACTGCCAAGGATCTGCTTACCAACAATCCCTAAGGCAGTATCCCACTGGGCTGCAGAGCTCAGATAAAAGCCAGGGCTAGCAGTCCCCACAGGAGACCCTCAGCTCGAGGGCTCATTTCAGCTGAGTGCAACTTTAATCCACTGACTTTTGGGATGTGCCATGAAACCTGGTGCCCTATGCAGATGCCTACCCAAAGTGACAACAGAAAGAGTGTTTTCCATCCTATTTCCAGTTATCTTTTACAGTTTTAAAGAATATGTGTTTAAATCTAAAGGGAACAGAACTCATGCATAAGTCATAAAATTTACTTACTTGACTTCTAGCATTAACGTTACCATCACCTTGATCTCTGATGCTGCAATCAGCCGTTCATGTTAGCTTTACCTAAGGGTGCAGTCCCACTCGTTTCAATAACTTGCTTCGGTGCCAGTTTCTGCTTTGATGCGTTAGCACCACTAAGGATTAACCTTCATAGGAGGAAATGGCAGTAAGAATGACCTCTTAAAACCTAAAAATTAAACTTATCCTACAGTTAGTTGACAGCATCTTTTCAACATGACTTTTTCTCTACCAAATTCAGTATACACATGGTAATTTGTCCAGGTTTGCCTTCAAAACCTGGCAATTGATAATACAGTCTGGAACCCTACAGCTCTAAGCCATTGGTTCAAACGCAGATGGGTACTATAGTGATTGAAAAAAGTTACCATATACAACCTGCTTTACAGTCGCTACTAAAAAAAAAAAAAAAAACACCAACCAAAAACCCCAAAAAACTTAGTGACTGCTACATTATAAAATCCATAACTATAAAACAGCATCCTACTGGCATTCTCAAGGAGAACAGAAATGAAATAAACACAGAGAATGAGCTATCTACTTGTATCTGGAGGTGGCTCCACCAGGACAAAAAACTAAACCATTCTGTTACAGTAGTTTGAGAAACTACATTTCTCCCTCACTAATCAATCTGTTCTACTGACTAGCAGAGGACTTCCAGTACTAGAAGCCTGAAACCTTTCACAAGGGCTTTGCAGAAACCACAGACTGTGGATGTATGCACAGAAGGTGTCCTATCTGAAAAAGGCCGGTTGATGTGACGCAGCAGAATAAGGACACGTTCCTAAAGTAGTCTTTGTGTTAATGCTGACACCAATTTTTACATTAACATCAAGGTAGCTTACTCAAATTGTGATCAAAGTATGAGGCAAAACAGTTGGATCCAAGTAGGGAATACAGATGAAAGAATGTATTTCTTTTAACTAACTGTTTGAACACAAGGAATTAGCTATTGAAAATATACAGCTTTTGTCTGCAGACAGCACATATAGACAAGTTAAATGATGCAGCTACGTTGTTCATAAAGTAAACTTTGACCACATAAACTGACATGTGCCACACCACACTTTCACATCACTGTCATGTGACAGCCATCAATTTATTGGAGCAAACAGTGTGTCGATTTCATTCTTCAGGAGCTGCAGGAAGTATGCAAAGCTCAAAATAAAGAATATTCCTCTAGTGCAGAAGCGTAGTTCTCTGTTCTGCTACATGAATATTGATAAAAAACCTAAACGGTGAACTGCAGTTTTTCAATAATTATGTTACACAGTACGCAGCACACCGAAGATTTATTAAGTATTTTTCTAGCGATTTCAAATAACATAGCAATTTAAATATACTTTCAATTTTATTTGTTTGTTTCATAGCCAAAGAACTGCTGTTACACAATAAATATTCCCCTGAAAATCTCTCTTTATAATATGAAATACAGCCGAAATCTACCTCAGGCTCACTACTCTCATTCTAAATGAAGTTCTTCAGATTTCAAAGAACAGTACCGGGCTCCATATATTTAAAAAGTTTTTGAAAAGTGGACCAGTAGCTTTGTGAGCAGCAAAACCAGGGAGGCCCCATTTCCTGCATCAATTTCCAGCTTGAGATAAGTTTTGACATGAACTCTCTGGTGTGCAGGTTAAGAGCTCTCTTCTACCTGGTTTCTTTACTTTCACAAATTTTCTAGAAATTGCTCACCTGGGAGACCTCTGCTGCCAAATTTGTTTGAAATCAGCTAATGGCCAGAAGAGTTATTAGAGGGGACTGACAGCACACAGATACTGCAGTTGCATTTGAGCCGCACCTCCTGAGGAAATAAAGCTCACAAACCCATGGAATAATTACTGGCAATTGCTGCTACCAACTGTTGTCACCCTTTCACACACCTGGTATTGCTGGATCTTTTCCTTTGAAATTCAGCACAGCGTCAGTGCTGCTCTTTCTGTTCCCATCACAGATGCTACCTCATCCCAAACTTAACACCGACACGCCGGCTGCGCAAAACACACCCACCGTCTCTGCTCTGTGCCCATGTTCAGCAGGAACCTCCCTACAGCTAAGTTCATAGACGTGCATCAGAAACACGAGTGGAAATGCAAGGTTTTGTTGTTTGGAAAGGAACAGTCCTTAAAACCTGCAGAACATATAGTTATGGCAAAACTGTACCGCCTACTGACAGACATACTGCAAGTGTAACTGACAAGGCAATTTTATTAGAAATCCCTTTTCAAGGGCATACTTTCCAAAAATGAAAGGAAAAGCCTGAGGTAAACTTTCGTATCTTGCTTCCCTGACTAAAGGTCGATCTTGCTTGCAACATTTACCTGAAATTTCATTCAGCTATCGACGAATTATTAAGAGAGCGATAATACACCTTCCCTGGCAACATGGTCCAAGTTTTACAATGTTTTTGGATCATTCTGCCACTTTTAGTAAATCCACATGTCTATTTTTTAATTAATGGCCAGCCTCTGTTTAGGGTCAAGTCCAGCAGGTACGTCTGAATACACCTTCTTAACAACCGCGAGGTTCGGAAATATTTATAACCTAGTTTTCCCAAGGCAAAGTGGCCCGTACCCACGCGCACACCAGACATCTGGAAGGGACCACTCTGAAACAAATGTGACAATGTATAATGGTGAAGCCACGCACACACAACTCCATGCACAGCAAGCCCGTGGGTCCATGCAGCGCGGAAAGTTACCCGCAGCCTCTGCAGGCACGGGGGGGCCTGCGCCTGGCCAATACATTCATTTATTTATTTTATTTTTTTAAACCGTAAGGAAGACGAGGAGGCTTGATGAAGTGTGATGACTGAACATTTAAATTAGTGACTCAGAAATTTAAAGCAGTCGCGTTCCTGCTCGATGCAGGGATACAAACCAGAACAGTGAGCAAAAAAAGGAAAAAATAAAATTAATAGGAAATAATTCCACGCAGGCCAAAGCTACAGGCGACTCGCAAATCAATTTCCTGAATTTCTCCCTTTTCACATCCTCCGGCCCGGGCCGGCAGTGCCGGCACTCGGCTGCCTGCGCCCGGCAGCCCAGCCGGGACCGGCTGACGCCCAGCACCGGCCCGGGCGGTGAACGCCGCCGCCGCCACCACCACCGAGGAACGAGCAACCGCCCGGCGACGGCGGCAGCCAGGCGGGAAGGGGCGGCGGAGGGAGCCCGGCAACGAGTGGGGATAGGCGTGAGGCCTCCCCTCACAAACTTACTTCCCCTCCGCCCGCCCCCCCGCAGCCAGCCCAGCCAAGCCCCGGGCGGCGCGGGACGCCGCGGCTCGCTCCCTCCCGCCCGCCCGACCCCTCAGGCGGGGGCTCGGGCCCGGAAGAAAGTTGCTGAGAAACTTTCTGTAGAGGAAGGGGCCGGGGGTGAGGGACGCCTCCCCTTCCCCCCTCCCCTCACACCGGGGGCGCGGCGGCGGGGCCGCCCGGCGGGGAGAGGCCGGGGGTGGGCGGCCGGGGCCTAGCGCCTCGGCGAGCGCCGCCGCCGCCGCCATCGCGGCCGCCTCTCCCGCGGGGCGGGGGAGCGGGTGCGCGGCCGGGTCCTCACCTGCCTCTCCTCGGCGTGGCGGGTGGGAGAAGGAGGGGGGGAGGGAAGGAAGCGGGGGCCCCCCCCGCTCCTCCCGGAGCCGCTGCGACCCGGGGAGGGAAGGGGGGGAGGAGGGGAAGGGAGGAGGGACGAGGAGCAGGAGGAGGGAGCGGGCGCTCCGGTGCGTGCGGGGAGCCGGAGCCTCGCTGCGGGAGGAGGAGGAGACTCTCCGCCCCTACGGCCGGGCTCTCCGGCGGGCACCGCGGCCCCTCCTCCGCGGCGCGCTCTCCCCCCCGCCCCCGCGGCCGCCCCGTGAGCCCGGGGCCAAGCTCGCCGCGCCTCACGGCCGGGGGCAGCGGCCCCACGCCCGCGGGGAGGAGCCGGGCGGCCCCCGCGGAGCCGGGCTGGCGCTGGGGGTGGTGGCGGTCCCCTCCTCCGCGCCGCTGCGCACGGAGCCAACATGGTGGAGGCGCGCGGAGCCGCCGCCGCTCCCCCGGCGGCCCCGCGGTGAGGGGGCGGCGGGGAGAGAGCCGGGGCTTCGGGGGCGAAGCGTGGGCTGAGGGCAGCCGCCTGCCCCCGGCCTTGTCTCCCCGGGATGGAGCCGGGGGTGGGTCGCGGGACCTTTGTCGGGGTAAATACTGGGGGGGAGGGCTGCTTTCCCCCTCCCCTCCCCCCCGCCCCCGCTCTCCGCTCTCCGCTGTATCGGTAAAGCCCCTCTCGACAGAAAACGCTGAACCTGGAGGATTTCGGCGGCGGAACCCCTTCGGCCTGGTGTGGGAAAAGCGAAGAAAAATAACTTTAAAACTCCTCAGCCGGGCGTCTCCAGGTGGGCCGCGGCTCAGGCTTGGCAAATTTTAATTTCTTTGGGCCGAACAGATGCAAAGCGATGGTTCTGAAGTGAAGGGGGGCTGCGGGGGACCGGGGCGCGGCGGCGGCGGCGGCGGGCGCGGAGGAGCGGTTGCGGCGCGGGGCCGCGCAGTGCCGCACCGCGGGGGAAACCTGTCGCCCACAAACCTCGGCCGACAAAGAACGAGCCTGTACGTAACGCACCAGTAACTCCCTGGTATGTGATGTTACGGGTTTCCCCACTCACCGCCATTCCAGAAGTCGGCGTTTCGCATGTGAAGAAATAAATAAATAATAATAATGATAATAATAAAAAAAAAAAAAAAAAAACCAACACGTCGGAATTGTGTCAAGGTGGGCTTCGTGGGGAAAGGTCGTTCAAATGCATCTAGTCTTCGGAGTTGCAGACTGTAGGAAGAAGCGAAAGAAAAGAAAAAAAAAAAGATAACCCTAAAGCACCTAAGTTATTGAAGTTTACGTGGGTGGTTCTCGTTCGGCATTATCTTTTATCGTTTTCAGCTCTCTTAATAGTCAAATTTGGGACTGGAATAGCGTTTATGTCTCTTGCCTCGTTATTTGGTTCAAAGGCTGAATATAAAACAGTAATTGTATTGATCACTAATGATAATCTAATATAACATTTTTAATCTTAAAAAAAAGAAGGACATCCAATTTATCTTCTGGACAATGCTGCAGAGTAAAGCCATTTGTATTTTTTAATTTAAGATAAAGCAAATATGTGTATTTGCTTTTACAGGACCACAAATACACTAAGCAGTTAACAAAATACAAAAACAGCAGAAGTGTTTTAGATTTGGACACCCCTCACCATAAATCGTAGTCATGTAATCCTGTTAGACTGGTGGAGTTTATCATGTTCCTGTTCTGTTAGGAGCCTAAATCACATTATACAGAATTGATTTTTAATTTAGAAATCAACAGCAAGTTTTACAAATGGACCTTGGCAATGAATTACTTAGGAGTGTTTGCAGACTGGTCAGAGCTCTGGGTCTGCCATGGCTTCATGGCACTGGCTGGGTTAATGGTAGTCTTGAGTGACAGCAAGGTTTGACCCTCCAGTATCAGTTGTGGGGGTTTTATACACAGGCAAGCATTGCTGCATGGTTACTCTTACAGTACAATGGTAAAACTTGCATAGCTGAAAAACAGAATAAGCCCTAAGTATGTCATCATCTTCATTATGTTTCAAAGTTACGCATTTTTTTTAAGAAATTTTTCAGCATTGGGCTAAAGATTTATATATATAAATATATATATATTGGCTCTTGCCAGCTGTCACTGTAATTTGACTTCTAGGTTTCAGGCCTGGGGTTAATGGATAGGATTACATAGCTGTCCTGTCTCCCAGCACCTGGCTGTGCCCATGTGGCACCAAAAGGTATGTTGGGATTCTGAGTCCATCACACCTTTCCCATTGCTTTCTCCCCTTTGGACCAATATAAGGAATTATTTGGTAGGTTTCTGAAAGACTGAGCCCTTAACTGTGGCTTCCAGTTGCTGTCTTAGGTATACATGTGCTGTCAGCTGCCACGGATGGTACTGGGGCTGCACCAGTGATTGATTTTTGTCGATAGCGGAGAGAGTTTCAAGCACAGTGTGATTAAAATAGCAGAGCAGTTGGGAAGAAGATGAGATGGCCAGTCCCGTAACTGACAGCAAGCTCCGACCCACACCATATGGGCGTGAAAGAATAGATGAGGGTTTGAGTCAGGAGTCTTGGAGGCTAGACATGCTTTCATGCAGTGCAAATATTGGCTGCTTCTTAAATTGTCTTGCACTTGTCACTGATAGTCTGAGTGTTCCTCATTTTTATAGGGAAACATTGAGCAGGTGACTTAAAGCCATCAGACTGCTGGTGGTTTAGTCCGTTTAATCCTGCACTGGAGGGGACTCTGGGGGGTGTCATTGCCACCTTCTGCCTGCCAGCCAGCCTGCAACCTGTCGCCACATTTTACCTCGCTATAACTCCCTTACACTACTGCTCGGCTGTTACTGAGCGGGCTCTCAAATCCTCTGCAGTGCTGTGAGTGCTGTGAGCCGTGCAGGCGGACTGACACCACTCCATATTTCACTCAGGAGCCATCAGCTGAAACCGGCACCAGTCTCAGCTGTGAGTCAGCCAAGGTCACTGCCTGCTTTCAGGAATTTCCCATCCCTTTTATTCTTGTGGTTTAAATTAATTTTGTTTTACTTTATGCAGGAAGGGGAGGGAGCAGCTGTCCTTATATGCTTTAGCATGTCTGGAATATGGTGCGAGATGTTACCCGCTGTAGGGGTTCGTCACTGCCTTTTGCTGGATATAGTTTCCCAAATATCCCTTCAGACAGGCTCAGTGCTCACTAACTCCTCAACTGCATTGCGTTTTTAGTTGTCATTAAGGTACTTTGTGCAAATAGTACAGGCAGAATGCCTTCCTAAATGTAGGGTGTCTTTTAAAATTATCAAATACTTGAATTAATTTCTAAAGAAGATGATAATTTTTACAATCCTAAATGTTTGGGGGTTTTTGGTTGAAATTACTAAATGATTGGTAGGATGAATTGCATGTTATGCCAAATGAAGTATTTTTAGGAATATAAGGGGGAACACAGGTATAAGAGCAGAAAGAAAGAAAGAAGGAGGAACAGAGGAATAGAGATGGAGGAAGGCAGACCAAGATATTTTGGGCATTGATGTGGATTCAGTGATTTGTGATTGGGGAATACAGGACTTGTATCCAGAGATCTTGAAGGAGATGGGCAGATTGATTTTCTGAAGAGCTTTAACAGTACATGCCAAAGGTTAATCTATGGTACACATTATGGTAACTTGGAAACATTGAGACATTCTTGAAAACACTTGGTGGGATTGTTTTTCAATAAATTGGAATAAACAGAAAAATGTTGTAGTCTCCTGCAAACATTTTTTTCTTTTAAAAGAAATAAAACAAATTTCTGGACCTTAGTTAATTCCTTCATTTTGATAAATAACTATGGTCAAGCTATCAATATATTTAAGAATAGGGAGTCTAACAAAGCACGGGTATTTCTTTTCAATCTGAATATTCTCGGTATTAGTTGAATAAGTGAGTAGTTTTTGTTTTGTCATGTTAATTTCTTCAAGTGAAGCTATTAATAAAATCATTGATTTTTGAAAGTAAAACATCTTCCTTGAATATAATGCAAATTATGTATGAACATAGTAATTCAGTAAGGAAACGGAGTGCTAAGTAACTGCATGATGGATCTGTCATTGTTTTCCTATTCTGAAGCAAGTATTCTATTTAAGCTTTATGTTAAACTTCAAAATGTTTTTGTCACAAATGTCCTGTTTTGCCTTAAAATGCTTCTGCATCTCCAAATGGCCGGGATCTTTGTGTTTGTTGTGCACATCTATTTGCAAGATTAAACATTCCGTTCTTTCTCAAATAGCATTTCTGTTTGATCTTGTGTAACATGACTACTTACTTACGCGTATTACACTTTCAGCAAGTATGTGGAGGGTTCTTTTTGAAAAACGTTGATTCAAACATTGGTTTTGAAAGTATTTAAAGTTAGTTTTGAAAGCACGCTAGACTTTATCTTGGAAAACCCCGTACTTCCAAACCTGTTGCTATTTACATTTGTGTCACATCCAGTTATATCAGACACGCTGGATTACATTGTATAATGAAAGCCGTATTGCTGTACTCTAATCTTTATCTCTTTATATCCGATCTCCTTTGAATTGCACATGAGTATTGCTTATGGTTACTTAAAATAACTACTGCTTTTGTTTCAAGGGCAGTGCTATATATGATGAACACGTAACACTCAACCACACTTTGGCAGCAGCTACACATACTGTATCTTTGGTTCTTGTATGATTTAATTTGGAAGCCACACAGATACATTCATTTTTTTAATTTTTCATTGAAATTTGATATTTGGAAAATCCGAAGCCTCTGAAATCATACATCTGGAAAAATTTAATGCATTTACTTGGGCCACTGTGCTCTTCTGAGAGATTTGGAACGTGTGCTCTCCTCCTCACAAAGCGGGACATGTACTCTTAGTCAGAAAGGAAAGGGACAAACAGTAGGAGAAAAAGAAATATGTGTGGTAAAGCTGACCTGAACTGGATTTGGTTTTGACATCACTGCTAGAGTTGTTCATAGCCTTTAAGAGACTTCTTACCTCATTTGATAGCCAGTATAAAGGAGCAATTTTTTGTGACTTTGGGAGAGTTGCACATATATGTATTGGTTATACTTATTTTCTTATTCTTGCGCTAACTGCCTAAGATATTAATGTAGATGAAATGCTTAATAATGTTATTAGCTGCAAAATCCAAGTTAATGCAGCATTTAGGGAGCACTGCTAGGGGATTTTGTGTCAAAGTCTCCTCTTTTCCAGGGTACCCTGAATTTTAGCTGTTGAACACACATGCAGTTGCGGCGCTTTTATATGTGACTTCAGGAAACGAAGCCAAATGAAACAGAATTCAACAACTTTTTACAAAGTCATAGCAACTGTATATGGAGTCTTAGCGTGACCCTGTGGGACCAGCCTTTCCTAATCAGCTTCTCCTCTATCTACCCTATCATTCTTGTCCCTGCTGTATTCCCCATCTTATTCTCATCATCGTTGGGTAGTTCTTATGCTCAGCCTTGCTCAAGACTCTGTATGGTCCCTTCCTCTGAGCTCCCACCCTGACTAAAGATGGACAAATTCCTCAGGACTGCATCAGTGCCCTTTATTATGCATTAATGTTTAACAGATATTCTGAATTTTCTGTGCCAGGTTGTTATTCTTGGCCTAATGTTTTGAGGATAATTGTGTGCCACAACCCCGGGCACCAGAAAGCCCTCCTTCTTAATTTAGAGACAAATGTGATGAAGTTTATTACTTTGGGAATAGTTCCAGGATCAAAATCATCCCCTCAGTCTGGGATGCCAGACAAATCCTTAGAGTGTAGCTTCGATCAGGATGGGGCTGTTCATTGTTGCGGTGTTCACCATTACGGGTGGACATAACTGTTGCGCACCATTTAGAGATCTCAGAAGACTGGACAGCCAGCAGATGTGTGTTGTTTTTTTTTTTTCAGCATGCCCTGTATCTCTGTTGTTTCTCTCCCGTCTTCCATTTTCTCGTCACCATTTCTTCAACCAGAGGTTACAGTCCCCTCAGGTCTGCCAGCATAACTACAACTATAGTTTTTTTCCTATACTTTTGCTGTTCTGCCAACATGATCTTAGTTCATTTAACTGTCCTAATAGTTTTCGAAGAAACAAGATTGTGTTGATGTGACTTTGTAGGGAGTGACATATATACAGTTGTGCTCACCGACATGAGGAAAGAGGTAACAACTTAGGGAGGAAACCAGTGACTTCTTATCCCTCCTCGGCTGCAGCCAGAACAGTTTGAATTTTCTGAAATTTCAGAATTTAGGAAGCCCTAATGTGATTGCATTGATAGATGAGGAGAGCGCAGTGGTGGTGGGGAATAGGAAAGACTAGATGGCTCTGTTTTCCTGATGTTTAACTGCTACTCGGCTCTGTGTGCATCTTTCGCAGTTCCCACCCCACTCCAGATAAATACCCTTTGGTTTCCTTATTGCTGTCTGCTTTGCTCCCTTGAAGCAGCCGCAGTCTCTTCCATTCTTCCCTGAGAATCTGTGTCAGGGCGTTTGGGAGAGTCATGAACAAGGCAGCCGAGGTAACAACTACTCAGGAAGAGGCGCTTGTGGAAAACCTGGTTTTTAAAACCTGAAAAACACATTGAGAGATGGAAGAAGTCTGGGTTTATTAAAACTTGGCAATTGCCTGCCTCCCTGCTCTGTCACTTGCAATGTGGAAATCTGCTGCTTTCTCATGTTAGAAGGAAGCAACTTTGCCAACTGAGTTGAAGAGAAGCACCTCTACTTCCAAACTAGATGCAGTCGTTTGAAATTTAGCAAGTCTCCCATGCAGATGTCAGGGGTATGCCTTTTGCAATGCATGTTAATAATATATCCACATCTGACCTGACGGTAAGTAAGCCTCTGCACAATCTCACTTCGCTTGTAGGGGCTTAGTATATCTAAGGTGAGTTCTCCAAAAACTCTATCTGCATATCCTCCCACAAGTCCTACTCGCCAAGGAGGCTGGAGGTGCTCCGTTCCAAGGCTTCAAAGGCTAAGCCAGCATTTCTTTGCAATTAGGTAGGAATGAAGAGTGGGAATGGACCTCCCACCACGCAACAACTATTGTAGGAAAGTGGTAGCGGCCCTTCCCTTCTCCACCCCTTGCTTAAAAAGCGTACAGGAATGAATAAATAAGGAAGACTCTGCTTCCAAGGTGCTCTCTTTTTATTCTGCAGGCTCCTGATTTGTCCTGCTTTTCTATCACTGTGCTTTTTGAGCAGCTGGCTCTTGGTGGGGGAGGGTGGAACAGAACTCAACCTGAGCCCCCCTCCACAAGTGCTGAAGCTGGTGATGATACATCACGGATGCTCAGAACCTTTTTGTTCATATTCTTCAAACGGGAAAAAAAAAAGGCTGCTGTAAAGGTTCAGGAGAACTAAGTACATGCCATGAATTCAGAACTGGAAGCTGTAAAAAGAAGACTTTTACTTTTAATTTTCTTTTTTAGAAAGGAGAGTTTTTTACCGATGTACATTTCTCCAGATTTTGAGTTGTTCTAAAAAAGGGAGCTGGCAAGTATTCCTTTTTTTTTGTTCTTCTTTGAATATGCAAATAATTGATCCTGTTGTTTCAGAGAACTGTAAAATGTTGGAGGGAATACGAAAATATTTGATTTTTTTATAAAGTAACATCATATTTCACTTTTTTTTTTTAATGTTTCCTACATTTCATTAACCACTTTGTGGAAGCCAGAGAACATTGCATATCTGGTATTTCATTTCTCATGGAATAAATTGTATATGATGGGATAAAAAGATACATTTATCATTCTCATAATAATGGGGCAATGCTAGTTAATAATATGCAGACAAATGTAGCTAAAGCAAAGAAGAAAAATACTAGCTAAAGAAAAATACAAGGCATTAAAGATTACCTTACTATGGCTTACATGTTGCTTTCTTCTGCTTGTTTTTCCTTTCACTTTTGGTTAAAGTGGTATTTTCCAAAGCACAGGGATTTGCTTATCCTACTCCTTGTTCCTTCAAAATAGGGCCTATTCAAAATCAGACTCTGTTCTACGTTGCCCTGTATTTTTGCTTTTGTTTTCTAATTGGGAAGAAAAATAAAACATGGAAAGTTCCAAAATATTTTGGTTTTAAAATTTGGGCTTGGCACATCTTTGAAGCATCATCATAACACAGCTAGAAGGGACTCTATTGTTCTTGATGGAAAATGTAATCCATTCAGGAACCCCAGATGACGGGGGAAAACGAGGGACCTAAACCATGACAAACTCCTCATGAGTAATGAGAAACCATCCTGAAGCAAAACATTTAGATTCGCTTGGACAGATCAAAACATTTTGGGTTCTTCTTTATTTTCCCAAAGGGACATTACATTGTTTTGGCATAACCAACTTTTTCCTGTGGAAAAAAGTCAATCTTACAGAAACCACTTTTCTATTAAAAACCATGAACAGAAAATTCTGGAGCAACAATAGAGGGAGGCAGTCAAGCCAAAACCAAGTGCATTTGAGAATGTTCCTCCCTAGAGAATCTTATGACTGCTCTAACCTAGCAATAAGAATTTTATATGAAGGTAAGTATATTTCATAGACACCAAACATGATGTGATGAAATCCATGTGGCACAACTTAGTATGTTTCAACACATTTAAAATATGATGTTTCACAGAGGCACTCAAAAACTCTGTTTAAAAAACAGCTCTGGTGGAAGTCGTAGGCCTTTGAGGTGAAAAATCACATCTGAGATTTCGCAACTGTTTTGCTAGGAGTAGGCATTCTTAAAAAACTGAACAACGCTTTTTTAAAATGAATCTCTGTCCACCAAGCAAAAGCTTGTATGTTTAGAAACATACTTTTAGCTTTAGAAACACAAAGCAAAGTTCGTTGTTATTTAGTATTTAGAAACTAAATTCAGTTCTAAAAAATGGGCATAAACCTCTTTTTGACAATGTGTCCTGGTTTGAGCGACACAGGACTAATTTCTCTTCTAATACTTGGGAAGACCACAACTTTTAGAAGACTCTAGTGTCCGAATTTGTGAAAATACTTACTTTATAGCCATCTATGGTGTGTGGGTTTCAAGGTCTCAGTGTTTTCGAGTTTGCCAGGTGCGGGGATGAGGATAAGCAAGATCTGAGCACTTGATCCGAGCTGGCCAACAGGATTATTTCATACAATCAGCATCACATTCACTATCAATTAGAAAGTTTGCTGCAAAGTTCTGTCTCTCCTTTGATGGCTGCTATCCTGAGAACTTCTTGCCCTGGTTCCGGCCTCCTGAGCCTTTCCCTTCCTCCCGAAGCCGTAGTGCTGGCAGTGTCCCACATTTGCTGTCCCCTGCTGGGAGTGCACGGCTTCCTACTGATAGCATGGGCTGAGTATAATCTTTGCATATTCTGTGTTGGTATCTGGATCAGTATTGGTTCTTTAGTGCTATTGTTACTTATCTAACCTTACTCTATTAAATCTGTTTATACTTCAACTCCCGGGTTTCCTTGTTTTTTCCCTATTCCCTTTCCTGGGTGGGGAGGGATCATAGAATGATTGTCTAAATGACAATAAATTATTATGGGTTTCTCAAACCATAACACAATGACAGCAAGGTGTTTTGGGGAAATATATGGGATGTGGTACTCTTACTGAATTTTTAGGATACAGGTAGTTAGGATAATCTGCCAGGCCATTTTCTGGCCTTGTAAAAGTGGCAGTGAGTCACTGACTTTCTAGAACTGATGGCAGTTTTTCAGGGCAGCTTCTGCTTTCAGCGTGACAAACTTTCTTCTGTATCAGGGCAAGCTTCATCTTGACAATAGTGGGTGGAAGACAGAGCCTGTTATTTCCCATTACCCAAGTTAATCACATACTTTTCTGAGTGCAATAAAAGGGTAGTTCACCGAGTTTAAGAGCAGAAGTGACCAACAGACCAGCCAGTGTCAAGCGCTCTGAATATCCATCACCGCCTCTCAGATTTCACCCACACTTGAGCCCAATCACTTGTGCCAGACCAAAGTGTCCCATATTGATCAGAAGGCACTGAGAGATGGGGAGTGCACAGCTTTGGGTGGCATGGGCTTAAGGGACCGATGAGCAAGAAGAGCAGAGTTATGAACCAACTCAGGAACTCAACGGGTATTTGAAGGCGGCTGTTGGCATCATGCCTGTTGCCACATGGATCGTTTGGTCAGCTAAGTTATAGGATCTTTCACCTGGTTCTTGCAGGCATGTATATTTTTTTTGTTCTTTGTGTGTACAGTTTTCACAATGGGATGCTAGTCCCCACGGTGGGTCTGTTAGGTGCTTTCATAATAAAAACTACAGTAGTATAAGCAACCCTTGCTTAGTCCAACATGCAAAACAGCCACCAACAACGCTCAGCTTCATCACACCCCAGGGAATGCAGGGGCGCAAGGTCATTGCAGGTTTATGCTGGTGAAATCTAAAAATGCTCTACCTGCTGCATGATGTTTCTGGGAATGTCCGGGAAGTCAAATTAAAATGGAAGAGTGGATTTCATAGCTGAGGGTTTTGAGGTTTGAAAGATACTTAGATTTTTTAGTCAACACCACCTGACAAATCGTGCTGTTTATTAATACATTCAGTGTGTTTCAGTATAATTTTTCTCGTCTTTCACGCTCTTGATGAGGGATTTTATTTCTATAAGTATTTTGTTAGTCATTTCTGTAGGCAGCCATGCAGCTGTTGCTGCAATCCATTTATTAGTTGGTGTTGGCTCCGGATTTAACAAAATGCAACTGCACCCTCTTGTGGAAGCTAGTAAGTAGAATATTTTGTTTTCCTCGTACCACCTGGTTTATTTTTTTCTGAACAAGTCAAATAAAAACAAATGGCAGAAGTGTCCTGAGGCCACACAGCAACAAAGCTTCCCGGAGAACTTCAAAAAAATACACTGCAACTTCGGAATGTCTGAACTCAGACAGCCTTTGAAGACAAACTTCTGTGGGGAAGACTTTCAGAGGCACCCTGGAAGAGACCTTCCTGCCCTTGGCTTTTGTGGGGATCCCTATCATGATACATTCTTCAAGAGAAACAGAGTTGGTATGGCTATATGCATAGAAACTGTACGCTTACAACTAAGTCTAAGGAAGATAACTCAATATGAGCATCCAGCACGGACCTGAAAAATAGTTTGTGTTCATTCTCTGTAAGAGCAAATCCATGGACACAGATGTTGGTCTCCCGTATGTGCTCATGGAAATACTGCATGTTGTTGGAAGCAAATACACTTGTGAAGGGAGCAGGTTCAGCTGGACATTAAAAGTTTAACTTTGAACACTTGTAAATCTCGACCTGTCAGGTTTTTTCTGCGACTCCTGTGGACACTTTATTTAAAATAAATGCATTTAAATTCATGAATGCATTTATACTCGGGTGTCTGAGAAGTGGTGGCAGGGGAAGCAAGAACTCCTTCAACTGGTGAAGCAAGTGTATTGGCATGTCCAACTCCCACTCTGCAGTATATGGGCTCGCAGAGAGAGGCTCATACAGTATTTCCCTTACTTAAAAAAAAAAAAAAGAAGAAAAATTGTTTACAGGAAATTAATTTTCCTGAAAAAAAGGCTGAAACTTTTTTTTTTTTTTTACTGTTAGTATGAACACAAGGAGTTTCTGACTAAGATAAAATGAAGGAAATATGGAATTTTAAAAAAATAATAATTCATCATGTCCTCCATAAGCAGAGACACTCACTGATAAACAGGTAAAAATGCCCCAAAGTAACAAGATATTTGTGAAAATATCACTTTCCATGAGTAAATTTAAAAAAAATGATACTGAAAAATTTTGTATAGTTTTAATACACGGAGTATTCAAATGTATTAAACTCCTGTGTAAGCAGCAGCTGGTTTTTATGGACCACAGCACTGCTATTCTTTCTCAGAGCAAAGAATTAACCCAGGGCCTGCTCTGATGTCAATTAGAAAGCTGAAAGACTTTGTCTTGCTCTCTGCAAATGGTTAATTAAAAAAAAAAAAGGAAAAAAGTAACTGCTACACAGCATTTGATCCCCTATGTAGAATTTAATGAGGTGAGTTGATTTGCATTTTTATGTCTGAACATGTTCTTGCACTACCAGCATGTCTCACTCAGTGGTGAAATACAACCTATCGACACCTCTGGGTGGGGTAACAGAATTCAAGACCCTGGCCTGAAAGCTGCATTTAAGGAGTCCTGGTCTGATACTAACATTGCCTTACCTGTGACAGGGCTTCTGTGCTTCCTGAAATTCCACAGCAGTTGTCACAGTGCTTAAAATTTGTATTTCTACTTGCTTCTCTGTTGTGCTTTTGCTCTGTGCTTTAAAGGGCCCTTTGCCATCCTCTGACGGCGCATGTTTCTGCAGTCAGTAATACGGCGCTTTACCCCAGATGAGGATACAAGCCTCATTTTAATACCTCTATTGGATATTTGCCCTTGTCCTGTACGCTGTACTTTGTGTATTTCTGGCAGAGCAGCAGTAAGCCCGGCACTGCGCCGGCTGACCCAGGAGGAGCAGCTATAGTTGGCAGGTCTCTGGAGGGGGCTGCTCCTGCCAGCTTTGGGCTCCGTGGGCTGTCACAAAGGGAAAGAAAGAGGTCAAGTACTCTTGTGGCTGTTGACGTTATAATTTTGTTACGTCTTTCCAACAGGGCATGGGAGTACACGCAGGTGGATGGGCAAAAAGAGTTATAAGCACCCTCATACATGGGAAAGCTGCTTCTTGGAGTTCAGCGTGCATGGCTTCATGCCACCGAACACAGAAGGGCTCCTTTTATCGTGCTTCAATCACGGGAGCTTGCTCCTTCTCTTAGAGCGAGTACGGATGTGAAGTTTATGCAGCTGCATCCCTCTTTCAAGTTAATTATATCACTTCGAGCGCTTCAGCTATGATCCCACACTGCGGCGCCTCGCGCTTGAACCAGCCTGCCTATTTCCCTGGGCGCCTGCCACGGAGGTTACCTCCCTGCTGAAATCCTGGCATGTTACCTAGTCCTCTGTAATCTGAGTTTCTTCCAAGCTCACCTACCCAGAATTCGCTACTGTAGCCATGCCTCATGTCTCTGCATGATTTCAGCTGATTTCCCAGTCTCCCTTGGGGAAAGGAGCATGTCCAGTCTCATTTAAAAAAACCCATTGCTGAAAGCCAAGGATCTACAAACAGATTGAACTAAAAGCCATTTTTGAACTCCTAGCTTGATCCCCCGCTTTATAATCCTGACCATCTCTACCACGTACAACCCCACATCCCTGGTTGCAGCTCATCATCCCAGATTCCAAATGTAATGCCATTTCCAACCCCAGCTTTAAACAGAACTTGTCTTTAGGTTGTACCGGACTTAAGAAATGCAGGAAGCAAAAATTTTCAGTCCTTTCCGCCCAGAACCCATAATGATTTTTCAGTTAGGCAATGATGAAGTTTCAGGAAGAAGCCTGAGGGCAATGAAGAAAGACTTCAGGGCCCTGGGACGACTGGTTAGGGGACCAGGAGCACAAGTAGTGTTCACTTCTATCCCACCAGTTGCTAAGATTGATGAGAAGATAATCAGGACATGCCAGCTGATCAATGCCTGGCTCAGAGGCTGGTGTCATCGGCAGGACTTTGGGTTCTTTGTTCATGGGCTGCTTTTCAAGACACCAGGCCTGATGGCAACAGACAGTAAAAGCCTGTCTCACAGGAGGAAAAGGGTTTTAGGGAGGAGTTGGCGGCGTTCAATGACAGAACTTTAAACTAGATTCGAAGGGGGATGGGGATAGATCCGAGCTTGCTAGCAAAAAGCCTGAAAGCGGCATGCTGGCACTAGATTTGGAGAAGGAAGGGGACTCCTTAGGAATAAGTCTGGGGGTGGCAGAATTACGGCTTCCTCCAGTAAAAAGGAGAAGGGACCAATAGCCCAGCTGAAGTGCTTATACACTAATGCACGTAGCATGGGCAACAAACAGGAGGAGCTGGAAGCCATTGTACAGCAGGATAATTACAATGTAGTCGCCATCACAGAAACGTGGTGGGATGACTCGCACAGCTTGAGTGCTGCGATGGATGGCTATAGGCTCTTCAGGAAGGATAGGCAAGCAAGGAGAGGCAGGGGGGTGGCCCTGTATGTCAGGGAGTGTTATGAATGTCTTGAACTAAATGATGGTGACAATAGGGTTGAGTATTTATGGGTAAGAATCAGGGGGAGGGCCAACAAGGCAGACATCATAGTAAGAGTCTGTTTAGACTGCCCAACCAGGATGAGGAGGCAGATGAAATATTCTACAAACGGCTGGGAGAAACCTCAAGATCGCGAGCTCTTGTCCTTGTGGGGGACTTCAACTTGCTGGATATCTGCTGGGAATAGAATACAGCAGGGAGGGAACAGTCTAGAAGGTTCCTGGAATGTACTGGGGATAACTTCCTGACGCAGCTGGTGAGGGAGCCGACTAGGGAAGGTGCCCTGCTGGACCTGCTATTTGTAAACAGGGAAGGGCTTGTGTGGGATGTGATGGTAGGAGGCTGTCTTGGGAACAGTGATCATGAAATGATACAGTTTTCGATTCTGGGAGAAGCAAGGAGAGGGGTCAACAGAACTGCTACCTTGGACTTCCGGAGGGCAGACTTTGGGCTTTTCAGGAGCCTGGTTGACAAAGTCCCTTGGGAGGCAGTCCTCCAGGGCAAAGGAGTTCAGGAAGCCTGGATATTTTTCAAGAAGGAAGTCTTAAAGGCACAGGAGCCGGCTGTCCCTGTGTGCTGAAAGACAAGCTGTCGGGGAAAAAGACCAGCCTGGCTGAACAGGGAGCTAGGGTTGCAACTTAGGGAGAAAAAGAGGATTTATGGCCTTTGGAAGGACGGGTAGGCCACTCGTGAGGACTACAAAGAGGTAGTGAGGCTATGTAGGGAAAAAATTAGGAGGGCCAAAGCTCAGCTAGAACTAAACCTGGCTTCTGTTGTCAAGGACACAAAAAAAAATTTCTATAAATATATTAGCAATAAAAAGAAGACCAAGGATAATCTCTGTCCTCTAGTAGATGGGGCTGGTAACATAGTGACCAAGGATGAGGAAAAGGCTGAGGTACTTAATGCCGTCTTTGCTTCAGTCTTCAGCAGTAGGACCAGTTGTTCCCTGAGTACCCAGACCCCTGAGCTAGAAGACAGGGATGGGGAGCAGAATGAAACCCCTGTAATCCAAGGGGAAATGGTGAGGGACCTGCTTCAGCACCTGGAGGTACACAAATCTATGGGGCTGGATGGGATCCGCCTGAGGGTACTGAGGGAACTGGCGGAAGTGCTCACCAGGCCACTTTGCATCATTTATGAGCAGTCCTGGGTAACTGGGGAGGTCCCAGCTGACTGGAGGTTGGCATATGTGACACCCTTCCACAAGAAGAGCCGGAAGAAGGATCCAGGGAACTATAGGCCAGTCAGTCTGACCTCAGTGCCTGGGAAGGTCATGGAACAGATCATCCTCAGTGCCATTACATGGCACATGCAGGAGAACAAGGTGATCAGGGCCAGTCAGCATGGGTTTGTGACAGGCAGGTCATGCCTGACAAACCTGATCTCCTTCTGTGACAAGGTGACCTGCTTAGTGGATGAGGGAAAAACTGTGGATGTTATCTACCTGGATTTTTGCAAAGCTTTTGACACTTTCCCACAGCATTCTCCTGGAGAAACTGGCTGCTCATGGCCTGGACAGGTGTACTCTTCACTGGGTAAAAAGCTGGGTGGATGGCTGTGCCCAGAGAGTGGTAGTGAATGGAGTTAAATCCAGTTGGTGTCTGGTCACAAGTGGTGTTGCCCAGGGCTCGGTGCTGGGGCCTGTTCTCTTTAATATCTTTATCAATGATCTGGATGAGAGGATCGAATGCACCCTCAGTAAGTTCGCAGATGACACTAAGCTAGTCCAGCCTGTTGATCTGCTTGAGGGTAGGATGGCTCTACAGAGCGATCTGGACAGGCTGGACCGATGGGCCAAGGCCAATGGTATGAGGTTCAACAAGGCCAAGTGCCGGGTCCTGCACATGGGTCACAACAACCCCATGCAGCACTACAGGATTGGAGCGGAGTGGCTGGAAAGCTGCCCAGCAGAAAAGGACCTGGGGTTGTTGGTGGACAGACGGCTGCATATGAGCCGTCAGTGTGCTCAGGTGGCCAAGAAGGCCAACGGCATCCTGGCCTGTATCAGGAAAAGTGCGGTGAGCAGGACTAGGGAAGTGATCATCCCCCTGTACTTGGCACTGGTGAGGCCCCACCCTGAGTACTGTGTTCAGTTTTGGGCTCCTCACTACAAGAAGGACATTGAGGTGTTGGAGTGTGTCCAGAGAAGGGCTACAAAGCTGGTGAGGGGTCTGGAGGACAAGTCTTATGAGGAACAACTGAGGGAACTGGGGTTGTTTAGCCTGGAGAAGAGGAGGCTGAGGGGAGACCTTATCACTCTCTACAACTACCTGAAGGGAGGTTGTAGAGAGGTGGGGGCTGACCTCTTCTCCCTGGTGACAAGTGATAGGATGAGAGTAAATGAGTTCAAGTTATGTCAGATGAAGTTTAGATTAGATATTAGGAATTTTTTTTTCACTGAAAGGGTTATTAAACATTGGAATAGGCTGTCCAGGGAGGTGGTGGATTCACCATCCCCGGAGGTGTTTAAAAAAAGGGTAGATGTGGTACTTGGGGACATGGTTTAGAAGTGGTTTTATCAGGGTAGGTTAACGGTTGGACTTGATGGTCTTAAAGGTGAACTTAAACTCTAATTGTAATCCTGGCTGCATCATGGGCCCCAAATCACCAACTCCTCATGTCTAAACATTGTCCTTTCCCACAGTAACCTCAGCCCTTCTCCTCATGGATGCTGCAGGATCTTGATGAGTTTCTTCATTCCTTGCTGTCACAGAAATTGGACAATGGCTGGGGGTAGCAGAGGTGAAAAGAGAAGGGTCAGTTCTGAGCCTAGTGTTAGGATTGGTTGTGAAGGGTCTAGAGCACAAGTCTTATGAGGAGTGGCTGAGGTTACTGGGGTTGTTTAGCCTGCAGAAAAGGAGGCTGAGGGGAGACCTTATTGCTCTCCAGAACTACCTGAAAGGAGGTTGTAGAGAGGTGGGGGTTGGTCTCTTCTCCCAAGTAACAAGTGATAGGATAAGAGGAAATGGCCTCAAGTTGCGCCAGGGGAGGTTTAGATTGGATATTGGGAAAAAATTTCTTCACCAAAAGCATTATCAAGCATTGTAACAGGGTGCCTAGGAAAGTGGTTGAGTCACCATCCCTGGAGGTATTTAAAAGACATGTAGATGTGGCACTTAGGGACATGGTTTAGTGGTGGACTTGGCAGTACTAGGTTAATGGTCAGACCTGATGATCTTAAAGGTCTTTTCCAACCTAAATGGAATAGTTCTATGATTCTATGATTCTATGATTGGGATAAAGATTTGGGTTTTGAAAAAGAAAACATGAAAATCTGTGTTTATTCTGTATCACTACAAGAACATTAAATCTGGAATGGGGACTACTGCTGGTAGGGGCCATTTCAGGGTGACAGCACAGGATAGGGTGTGGGTCCCTGCAGTGAAGGCTGGAGTTGCAGCTGGAGGTTCAGAGGGAAAGGGCTGATCCAGAAAGGTGCCAGGGGATGGAGGTGCTAGCCACAACTGCAGATTAAACTGTGAGCTCTGGTGAAAGCTAGGGTTAGAGTTTGGCCCTAACCCAGGGCTTAAGAGGGCTGAAGAGTCAGATGACTGCTGGATCCAAGACATGCGTGGGGTTAAGCTGCGGACTGACCCTGGTAGGGGAAAATAGCTCACTGTTTGAGCTGGTGCTGGAGGGGATTGGTAGGATATATGTAAATGCTGTGGTTGGGTTAAGGTTAATGTTAGAGTTTGGTTCACAGGGATCTCAAGAATTCAGGAAAATTCAGGATCTTCTAAGACCTGTAGGACTTTGATGAGGAATGAAGCAAGGGTAGGCTGAATTTAAGTTCAGGGTAATAAAAGCTAGATAGCTTGATCTATTCTGGGATAGAATAAGATTAGTTTTATATCAAGGATTTGAGATTAAGTTTGAGTTCAGGAGAACAGGAACTGAAGTGTTCATTTTACTGCTGAATTCTGCACGACGGACAGGAAAAACACGATCTGTGCTGGCAAATAATTTATGGCTCATTCAGAGTCAGTTAGGAGTTTCTGGATGATGGTTAAATGTAAGGATTAGGACGCTGAGGGGTAAATTACTCAGTTTACTTCAGGTTAAGTGCAGCAGCTGATTTCATGCAAAGAAATGATTTACACTTAGTTCTACAGTTACATTTAAGGTTAAGTACAGCAGGGCTTAATTTCTTGCTACTTTGGTACAAAAGACTTTGGTTTCTTACCAAACCTGGCAAATGTAGGTGCTAAGATGAGGAGAAGTCTTTGACTCATTTAAGATTATTTTGGTTAGTGCTTGCTTCTTTCTGTATCAGCTCTGACAAGGCAGCCAGGGACCTCCTAATCGGAATTCAGCTATTGTATTTTTGGGGAAGGAGAGAAGAGACTAGGTTGGACAAAGCCAATTTTGATGAATATAAAGCTAGAGCTGGTTGTCAGAGAACATAGTTTGTGACTCCACCAATAAATAAGACTTAAGAGTTTGAAGGTTTTAGTCAGATATCAGGTATGCTGGCTAAGACGAGTAGGAAAACCAAACACTTACACCTGTACAAAAAGTGTTTGCGCAAATCAAACATCAACCAGTGTTCTTAGGGTCCCATACAGGAAATACACACACACACACACACACACACACACACATGTATATACACACATATGGTTAATTATCAGGGCTCTAAGAAATTGTAGGAGTTGAGGCATCATGGTGGAAAGGTTTCAGAAAATCAGAATATTTCAGCTCACAGCTTAGCTACCCATTTTAGCAAAGACAATGGCTACTACTCAATTAAATTCTAATTAAGTCCTGTAGTTACTGTCATAGAACTCAGACAGTAGTAATTACCAATTTATTTATACATTTTCCACAGTTAATTTGAAACTAAAACACATTCACCCATCTTTCTGAGTTACACCTCCTTTTAGCAATGATTTGTGATGGATAAGAAGTATCATACATAAATAATAAATTGCATAATGCACATTGCATAGAGGAATGCAGTAGCCTATGCACTTACTTATACAACAAATTTGGTGGCTAACTTGGTTTGGTATTTATCAAAAATTCTAGTGGCCCTTCAAAATTGTTGAATCAATATTTCAAGAATGGAAATTTACAAAAGTGCTTAGAGTGACTCTTTCATACTATAATATTTAATAGTACACTTTGGAGTTACATATTCAATTTCACATGAAGACATCAGTTTATGTCTTATACCTCAGAACAGGTCCTGGTATGATATAGATTTCTTATAAAACCTTTATTCAAAAGCCCGTAGGATTTTTTGTGTGCCTTTTTTGGGTAAGGACTTCTATTCACAAACAGGTGAATCCTACAGCCTGTAAAGCAGTCTCACCGACCTCAGTGGAGCTGCTCATGAGAAAAAATGCTGTTGAGGAGAGCATACGCTTCAATAAAAAGGAATGTAATGGGGAAAGTACCGAGATGAAGTTACACACCTCCTCCTCACTGCAGCAGACACTTTTGCCTTCAAACACACCGTTACATGTGTCACGGGTGCTTGTCCTGTAGAGCTAAATAGCAGAAAAATGCATAAAGAGAGGGGGCCCTTTGACATCTTTAAATGTGGAGTAAGAAGAACCCTATTGCTGGGATAAGTGCTCTAATACTAGACTACAGCACTTGTGAAGGGAGCGGGGAAACAATCTAGCCTCCTGTCTGTCTGTAGTGGCTCTATTTTTAAGCGCAGCCTTTGGGAGTTACACTGCAGGCCACCATTCCCAACATCTGCTTATTCCTTAAGGCTCCTTCCCCGCAGAGCTTGCTGCCTGAGGAAGTACCAGGACGGCCACCCTGACACTGGTTTTAGGTGGGAAGCCCAATTCAGAAGTCAGTGCGGGTCTGTTGATCTGGTACGGCATAGGTAATCCTGAATCCTGGGCTTCCTCCCTGCCTCCCTCTCTGTGATTTGCTTAAGTCACGGGAGTTCTCCCATCAATCTGAATGATGCAATTAATATTGCCTAATTTTTTTCTTTTTGCATGCCTCTGTGCCTTACAAGCTGCAATTATAAATATAAATTGAATGACACACTTAAAAAAGCATATAATTTAATATAACAGACACTTTCAATTTTAAGAATTCATTTGAGTTTCTTCCAGTAAAAGATAATTGACGAGGACAAAAATATATGTTTTTTCAGAAGATCTCTGAAGATTTGCCCTGTTTCTTTTAAAAATCCCCCAAACTTCAAGCTGAAAAGATATAAATAAATAAGTTTTTTGGTGGTTTTTTTTTTTTTTGTTGTTGTTTTTTTAATAAGTGTGCTGAATTTCTAAATACAGGGTTTGCTTCCCTATTCTTTTTTAACGGACAGTTTTGGAAGCAAATATTCTCAAGCATCCTGGCTAGCTCTAACTTCAAAGTGGACAATTCAGTTACGCTGCATGTTATGGCCAATTACATTTCCAATAGGGGAACCTACACTAGAAACAGAGCAGTCCAAGGGCAATTCTGCTCTTTAATGTGGCATTAGAGTACAGATGAAGAAATGCATTAACTAAAACATTGGCTACATGCTGAGGGCTTCACTGGACATGAAAGGAAAGGATGAATGCAGGCTATGCACACAGCCGCTCCACTGTGGACCAAGACAATAACCAGTACTGGACGAGCTTAAAAATAACTCTGCTAAAAGAAAAGCCTAATACTCCCTATGTTCACACAAACCAACTCGTGCCTGTTGAAGCTTCTGTCCTGGAAATGTTTGAAGTTTTTGTTTCTCTGCATGTTGTTGTATTTCACAGCTGTTTCTCAGCACTTTGTGTCATCAGTCTTTTGGTCTCTTATTGCACATAGAATATTTATAAACTGTCTCTGTAAGTCATTACAGATTGTTTCAGTTAGTCTGTCCCTCTGAGGGGAAGTTTAGCAGATTTTCCTTCTTTTTTCAAAGCTGACCGTTCCACACTGGGAGGTTATTCTCTCAGGTGGGAGATGGGACATGCATTGGGAAGCTCCTCTCAGGTGGTTTCCTGGAGGCTGCTTGTTGTGATAGCTCTCTTTTTACCACTACCTGACAGGGACTGAAATTTTCATAACATTTGTAAACTTTTATAGGAATCTAGTATGAGGATTAAAATAAAGTTAAAAAATCTTTTCCACACTCCAGACCTCTTGTCGCTGGAATTGCTGGAACAAGTAGGATGGATCTGAGTTAGTTTTCATGCTAGGCAGTTGTAAGACAGGCTGAACCCAAGTGCCAGCCCTGCGCATCGTGCAGGTGTCCACCTCCTCGGTCTGTTAAACAGCCTTCTGCTATTTCCATGGTTTGCAGGAGACATCTTGTGGTCAAAATGCAAAATCACAGAGCCCGCAGAGCGTAGTCTTTCTTCTGCAGAGGCTGAGAAGAGTAACCAGACTTCCACCGCTTCCCAAGCATTTAGTTTTCTTTTCACAGCGAGGGAATAAGAGAAGTTATCCATCTGTCTGAAGGGGCTTTTTGAACTAGGGCAGACTGGAGGCAGCATATGGGACGTTGTCAGCCTTCAATCTAGGGAGGACCTATGAAATCTGCTGCAGTTAGCCTGGAGTCAGACGTTTCTTAGATGAGGCGATGGCCTTGCTAACAGAGTGTTTGCCTGCTTGCAGCCGCCTCTCTCCAGCACGGAGCACTGACGCAGGATGCTGCAGAGCATGGGAAATGAGGCAAAGCACAACAAATGAAAGTGCATTGATATTTAATTTCGGCACAGTATTGTTTCTATGACACCGTGAAGATGGACATCATTCGGGCAGTCATCTAAATCTCACTTACAAGTATCTGTGGCATTAGGGTGCTACCCAGAACTCGTACCAGATAAACGCAGAGGAGAGTTCTGCTGAGGGAGCCTGTTATTTAAAGGTATCTGTTTAGGGAAAAAAAAAAAAAGAAGTAGATTTTAGAAAGCATAAGAAAAAGCAAGAAGAAGGGAAATTATAACACCACAGGGAAGCAGAAAGACAAGGCTGTGCTAGATGCTTTTGTGATTAGTAATAGGTATCTGTCTGATGATAATTACAATTGTTACACAATTATGTAACAGCATTTCTCAGCTGGCCTGGCCCTTTACTGTGGTAGGTGCCATTCAGATACACATAGAAAAAGACAGTACTTGTCTCGAAGAGAGTATCAGCTATGAGACAAGATAGAACAGATGAATGAGAAAAATAACTGGATGGTGATGGGGCAATGGAAGATGTGGTAACAGTAATAAAAGGATGGGTGCGATACTAAACCTTTCACCATACCACGCTGTGCTATTAAAAACCTTGTGTGAGAGCAGAGAAATAATGAGCATCCACGCTAGGTGAGTTGGGAACAATAGCAGCAGTGAAAGGTAAATCCTAGATGGATAACAAAAGCTGACTACAGAAACCAATCAGTAGAAGCTGTCTCGGGCCAGGCAGGCTGGCAGTGAGTATAGTAATCATTTGTCCCAAGCTGCTATTAGCTATGTTGAGCAAATCTGATTCTTGAAAGAGTGCAATGAAAAAAAATCATGACCTTCCAGACCCCATGAAGTCACAGTTTATTAAATAGAGCCTTGCAGAAGATGGAAATTCCATTTGGCAAAGGACTGGCCACTTGTCCTCATTAGCTATGGCACCGGTAGCTTCACAAATTCTATGTAGAAGGGTATTTAGTAAAGGATTAGTGTCAGGTCGACCTGGATACTGCATTTTGAGATAAGGACATTTTAGATTTTATAGTAAAATACAAAATTAAATCAACAGTCCTTAAAAAAAGGGGGGGTGATGGGGAGGGGGAAGGAAAAAAACAAACCTCAGAATGTTTCTACAAGTAACAAAAGAGCATTTTTGCAAAATTTTCACAACTTATCTCCCTTTTCTTTCCCCTTTGTTGAATAAAATTATGGAGAAAATTATGCCATTTTGCAAATGTGTCAATGATAATTAAAGTGAATTATCTATTCCAACATTGTTTTCCCAACAAGCTCTATTAACCAGCTCTCACTTGTCTTTCAGAGCTACATGTTGTCCCCTTCCTTGAAAATTGACACAATTAATACTTGGCCCAGCAGTATACAGCTGGAACAGCTCTTTACACGCTGTCTCAAAAGAGAACAGCCCTTCTGCAACTGAATGCAAACTACACATGTAGGACCCAGTCCCTCTCTGGCAAGATCTCCTCTTGGAACAAGACTGGAGAAATGGCACAAACACGGGCTGGTCCTTCTAATCTCCTTGGAGCTTGCTGTGGCTCTACGTGCAGGGTAAGCCTGCCCTGATTTAAATCATACAATAACAGAACCATAGAACAGCCCAGGTTGGAAGAGACCTTGAAACATCATCTGGCTCAACCTTTTGTGGGAAGGGGAGCCTAGAGAAGATTATCTAGCACCCTGTCCAATCGCATCTTGAAAACTTCCAATGATGGGAACTCTACTATGTCCCTGGGGAGTTTGTTCCAGTTACTAACTGTTCTCACTGCAAAAAAAATTCTTTCTTATATCAAGACGAAACCTCTCCCAATGCAACTTGTACCCATTGCCCTTTGTCTTCTCCACGTGGCTCCTTGTGAAGACAGAATCTCTGCCCTCTTTGTCACTGCCCTTTAAGTAGAACTTGAAATATGGAATACTTAAAAAACTTAAAATGGAATACTGTGATGAGGTCCTCTGAGCCTTGTCTTCTGGGAGAAAAGACCTAACTCCTTCAGTCTTTCCTCATGGAGCAGGTTTTCCAGCCCTTTGATCATCTTTTTGGCCCTCCTTTGGACCCTCTCCAATCTACCACATCTTTCTTGAATTGTGGGAACCAGAACTGGACGCAGCACTCCAGGTGTGGCCTAACCAGTGCTGAGTTGAGTTGGATGGTGACATCTCTATCTCTGCTAGTAACGCCCCTGAGGATGCAGCCCAGTATCCAATTCACCTTTGTTGCTGCAGCAGTGCTCTGCTGACCCATGATCATCTTCTTGTTCATCAGGACCCTCAGGTCCCTTTCAGCAAGGCTGCTGCCCAGCCATACAGATCTGAGCCTGTACTGGGCTGTGTGGTTATTTTGAATCTCTGCTGCATTTTCATCTCAGTTGCTGAAACAGCTGGGAATGGCTGACGTAAGAGAAAGACTTGTACAATCCAAAATCAGGCTCTTCTGAAATGTTCCTTGTGCTAGGTGCTCCAGCAGAGGATCAGCTGTGGCCTGAGGGCTTTCCTTCAGTGTTGTTCCATGTGCCTCTTGGCCATGGTCTTCTTTCTAGCCAGCACTAACATTGAAATGGACGGCCTAATACATTTGAAAGACTTGTTCAGCTCTTGTCCTTGCCTACCCAACAGTGGACAGATCCACATCAACTCTGGGCCTTTCAAGTAGTCCTTATAAACTGCAAGAAGAGAGTTCCTATGGCTCAGAGATGTCTGTATGTGTTCCAGCATGGCAGATTTGTCAGTGTAGAGCAGGCACAATATATTACTCTGATGTAAAAACTGGGATGTAGCTCTTTGCAATTCCTATTGCTAGCTAGAACATAAAAATGGCAAGGACTGATAGTCCAAACTTTCTTTCGTTCTTCTTCCTGGCTCTGTTTGTATAGAATGGGTATCATTTTTCAGTATGCAATTCTCTTCGTGAAGTGAAATAGTCTCTGTAACAGTCAAACTGTCCCTTTCTTCTCGATGAAGTTCTACGAATAAATAAAAAAAAAAGATGCTTAAAAAACATATTGCATTTGCAAAGATGATGTTTAAATAAAAAAGTACTTGAAGCAAAGAATATTAAAAGTGTTTACTCTTGGCTCCACTTTTTCAAGCTTCTTGTGACTTAAATGCAAAAGCTATGCCTGCTTGTCAAGGTGAGAGATTTTGTACTTTGGTCATAAGATCAGCAAAGTGACTAGAGAAACACAGGTGTCCACGTAAAATGGTATTATAACCAGTGCAATTTAGATATTCATACTGCAGTTGATCATCTCAGTGCAAGCCCATCTTCATTCTAGGCAAGAAAGCAGATTTGCAGTTATGTTGCTACATTGGTTCAAAAATATAAAATATAGATGTGTTACTGAATTCAGGATATTTTACTTCAATTTTCTACAGGCTACAGTCTCTGCTAATCTACATCAAGTCACTTGGTTTCCATGCTACACAGCTGTATAGATGTAAGGTAAATATCAGTGATGAATACTGTATAATATTTAGGTGGAATAACAACAGTCACCTTTTTTCTCAGCAGTAATTGATGTGTAAATTAATATTTTGTAAATATTTACATGTAAATTTTTAAAGTTACAATATTGACTGAATTTTGCTTATAGACAGGCATTGCTGACACAGTGTTAACTGAGAACGATAAGCCTAATCAAACAATTAGCTTATCTCTTCCCTTGCCTGATAAAGGGAGTGCAGCCAAGATCAGTGTAGAAAGCTTGGACACTATCATCTGCTGTTATTTCCCATCCGCTATAGTAGCAAAACTGTAGTTTAAGTTAAAACTGCTTGGCAATCAGTTCTGAGCATGTTGTCTTCAGGCCCCTGCAGGGATCTTGGCACTAACTTTTGTAGTACTCAGTCTCCAAGCTGCACCATGGACTCTGGTTATATTTGAGGGACAAGTCGATAATGCAGATAAAGAATTCTGTTGTCATCCACAGAAGGCAATTCTGTATTGACCCGTATACCGGAGCATCACAGCAAAGAGATGAAATAGGCAGAACTTCCCGCTTTATGAAAAGTGTTGAACTTTGAAATTCTAGTCACACTAAAGATGCCTTTGAAATAAGATGGGGATGGGAATTCTTAAAGTCCAATCCAGAATAGACACTTTATTAGGCACAACTCCTAATTAAGCTGTGAAACTCATTTCACATATCTAATGCAAATGAAAAGTATAAAACAATTCAAACTGCAATTAGACACTGTCATAGGGAAAAGTCAAGGACAGAACATCAGAATGAGGATACACTTGATAGCTCAATGATTCCTTAAGCCACAGACACCCAGGAGCTGTAAGTAGATGAGGAGAAAGTATCAGTATCGGGATGCCCTGCTCTTGTATTCTTTCCTAAGCATCTGCTAGCAGCTGCTGTTGGAGGCAGGCAAGCAAGTTTGATGGACCACTGGTCTGAGACAATACGACACTTGTTTTGCTCTTACATCCCCAAGTCTGCTCACTACAACAACTCTTAGGTCCTGTAGTCCCAGGGACTTCAATCTGAGTGTCCTGCGTCACAAACAGACACTTCAAATGGGGGGTTGTATGCATTTTCATACAAGTATTCTAAGCAGAACAGTCTTCATAAGAAAACACAGAAAGTTATAGCATCTCTAAGGTCTTGTGTGACTCCTCCAATGTCTGTACAAGGAAATACCAGAGTGCTTCTAGAAAATCAGACCAGAGAGTCAAACATATTTTGGCAGACTGCTATTGGTGTCTGCTGTTAGTGTTTCTGCAATAAATTCCTCTCGCTAAAACTTTGTCTTAGAGTAGGGGAAAGCCGAGATTTTGACAGCTGCCATTTTTCTGTTGACAATTCCTTAAAGACTTTAATTACAAACACACCTGATATTGATAGTTTCTTTCAAACACATAGTCAACAGCTATTGCATGAGCATGGTGAAATTTCTGCACAGCAGTTTTCTCACAAGAGACCCATTGCTAATGTAGTATAAATACTGCTAAAACTGAAGGCCTGGGGCCACATAGATTGTACTTATCTTGGTGAAAATTAATTTTATGGGATTATGTCTATTAACACCAACAAAACTGTGAATCCAAAAATGGGAAAAATGCTAAATACAAGCTCTGCACAGTAACAGCAATATTATTTGTACTAAGTGTGTGTGAAAAGGAAGACAGCTAATTATTGATATTTTGCCTGAAAAAGAGACTATTGAGGGACTAATTTCTCGTAATATTAAACATGGTTTAAGTAGATGTGACCCCCACAGATCAATTGCTGTTTTCAGGAACTGAATACCACATGTGACATAAAAGCATTCCCACAGGAAATCTATTCTTCTCTACCCAAATGTCATTATCTAAAAGTGGATAAAGATTATTTGCATAGAGAACTTGAAGAAGATATTTTTCAGCTATTACGATGCCGCTGGGATTAGCACTTTCAGAAGAGAAGATTTTGTCTTCCTTTTATTTTTCTTTTAAATGGAAGAATAAGTCAACCTCTCACTCTGGATTTTATTTTGGTTTTATTTTTTTTGCAGGTAAACACCAGCAAAATTTTCTGCTTTTCACAATTTTGTTTTAATGCAAATGTATCAAAGACAATCCTTCTTTTAGGAGTGGGAAAAGCAAAACATGGTTTTGTTTCTTTTTTTTTTTTTCAGAGTGCCACTGGGGGCTCGTGCTGTGGAATACGCATGTGGCTAGATAGTGTGTAAAAAATATGGATAAGGTACTGTTCATAGATCTAAAGTGCAAAAATACCTTGCTCTTAGCAGTAGTAGAAAAATAAATCATAGAAATTTAATGTGGTAAAGACCTCAATAAATCATCTAATCTAATCTAATTCTTTGGTGAAAGGCATCAAGTATATCTAAGGTACTGGCAAAGATGTTTGTCAAATTATTCCTATATGCCTTGAGTGAAGGAGGTCCCTCAGCATTTCTCTGCGTCTCGGTCCAGAGGCTCATTGTCTTTCCAGTTAGAAAGTCCTCCGCAGGTCTAACATAGCTAATCTTTGCTGAAAATCACAGTGATGTATTGTTGATGATCTTTCAACTGGTCAACAGCACTCTTGTTTCACTGAAGACCAGTTCACAGCTTGTGCTGTACTCCACATGCGAACACATCACTCCTTCTTGGGAAAGTCAGCAATTCCAGAAATTAGGCTCTGCCGGCACCTTACATTGACATACTGAGGCTGCCCCAGTGCCACCAGTTCCATGAAGGGCTTGTCAGCCAGGGCAGGCTTCAGCCCTTGCAGAAGCACCTGTGGGGACCAGACAAGATCCATGAACTCCACAGCTGCTTCTCACTCCTGCTGATGCGTTGAGGTGCCTATGTATTCGTTTCAATCAAACAGATTGTTTGAGAAGACCTGCAGATACCCAAACCCCCTCAAAATTAGCTTGGTCCAGAGGAGCTGGAAGGCTGGGAGAAGCAGAACTGTGATCAGAGGGTTTCTGGCCGCGGCAGACATTGCACTGCTGTTGCAGCACACACTGATGGGGACCCCTCAAAAGCGTTCACCTCGGGGGTGTGTTGCAGCTTTCCTCGGGGAAAACACATGGAAAATCCAATGAGATCTGCACATGTTGGAAAACCCAACTCATCTGCTCACATCTGTACAGATTATCTCCCTTCCTGCCAGGGCGCCTCAGGGACTATGGGGGCACCTTGTGAGGTCCACCAGGGCAGGGGCTGACATCCAGAGCCTGTCCCACAGCCCCAGCCAGAAGTAGGACAGCCGGGGGGCACCGGGGCAGCCCCAGCCCCAGGCATTGGGCACCTCCCTGGGGACAGGGATGGGCTGAGGCCGGGCTGGGACATGGGCCTGCAGGTGGGCCCAGCTCATCAGGACCCATGGCTGGGCAGGGCAAGGGCTGCAGGGAGCTGGAGACCGGCCCTGCTGTGGTGTCGCTGGGGCAGGGGCTGACAGCCCTGGGGGTCTGATATGGGGTTCTGGTCTGTGGGCATGGTGGGGGGAACACCATAGGGGTGGGCAGGGCTGACAGTGGCTCAGGGCCATGGTGTCGCTTGAATTTTCAAGCTTTCCAGCCTCTCCATCTTTCTCAACTCATTGAGAAAGTCACATTTTTGGCACTGAAAGCTGGTGGAGGCAGTAGTCTGACTCTAAGGTTCTTGAGATTACTCAATTTGAAATGATCCTTTTGCACAAGTGCCACAACTAACACACTCTTTCAGCTATGCTTTGTGAGGCAGAGAACTCAGTTTCTGTGAGAGAGGAAACACAGTCCCTTTCAGTGCAGGGTTATCCAAATTTGAAAAACATGAGGGACACTTGTTAAAAGCTCTTTCTATGTGTCACAAGACATGGAAAGCTGAAAAAAATGCTGATAAAATATCTTTACAGTCATATTTTGTCTGAAGTGGGTCACATTTTAGCAGCGTGCAAAAGGTCGGAGCAGCAGTTGCAAGTGGCTGGGCAGCATACATCCCAAGCACACCTGAAAGCATGACATTTGCCTTCATCTCAAAATTGACTGTGTGCTACTCATATGTTGTCTCATCCCCACGTCTTTGCATGAAAAACTGTTGAAACTAAGGTCAAATGAGGTGTTCTTCAGGTAGTAAGGAGCAAATCCCATCACATTTCTCTTTATTGCCTGGATAATTTTCAGGTTGTGTCAGATTTCTTTCAAGATTTTGCCAGGATCTTTGGGACAAGCCATAACAAAGAGAAAAGCTTTATGTTGCTAGAATCATAGAATCATAGAATTGTCTAGGTTGGAATAGACCCTTGGGATCATCGAGTCCAACCATCTACCTTACTCTACAAAGTTCTCCCCTACACCATATCCCCCAACACCACATCTAAACGTCTCTTAAACACATCCAGGGATGGTGACTCAACCACCTCCCTGGGCAGTCTATTCCAATGCCCAACCACTCTTTCCATGAAAAATTCTTTCCTAATGTTCAGTCTAAATCTACCCTGTTGGAGCTTGAAGCCATTCCCTCTTGTTCTGTCATTAATTACCTGTGAGAAGAGACCAGCACCAACCTCTCTACAGTGTCCTTTCAAATAGTTGTAGAGAGTGATGAGGTCTCCCCTCAGTCTCCTCCTCCTCCAACTAAACAGTCCCAGCTCCTTCAACCGCTCTTCGTATGATTTGTCTGCTAGGCCCTTCACCAGCTTCGTTGCCCTCCTCTGCACTCGCTCCAGCACCTCGATATCTCTCTTGTATTGAGGTGCCCAAAACTGGACCCAATACTCGAGGTGTGGCCTCACTAGTGCTGAGTACAGGGGCACAATCACCTCTCTACTTCTGCTGGCCACGCTATTTCTAATACAAGCCAGGATGCCGTTGGCTTTCTTGGCCACCTGGGCACACTGCTGGCTCATATTCAGCCTCTTGTCAATTAGAACCCCCAGGTCTCTTTCTGCCAGGCAGCTTTCCAGCCACACTTCCCCAAGCCTGTAGCACTGCATGGGGTTATTGTGGCCCAAGTGCAGGACTTGGCACTTGCCCTTGTTGAAACTCATACCATTGATGTTGGCCCAATGATCCAATCTATCTAAGTCTCTCTGTAGAGCTTCCCTATCCTCCTGGGAATCAACACTCTTGCTTAACTTGGTGTCATCTGCAAACTTGCTGATGATACACCCTATGTCCTTATCAAGATCATCAATAAAAACGTTGAACAGAAATGGTCCCAACACTGAGCCCTGAGGCACACCACTTGTGACCGGCTGCCAGCTGGATTTAAATCCATTGAGCACCATGGACATCTACAGACCGAACCCAGGGGCTTATTTGATTCTTTCACAAAGTGAAGTTTGGTCAACTCATAACTTATTTGGTTCAATATTTGGCTAAATGAGACTGAAGAAGTGAAACTAAATAACTGAATTCTCCCTTCTGAAACAAAAAAAGTTAAAAAACATGGATCAGAACTGCCAAGAGCAGAGAAATGGTTCCTTCTGCCTACTGGTGTGGGTATGAATCACAGTCCTTCGCTCCCTTATAAAGCGGGGGCTGAAGAAGGCCACTCATGACTACAAGAATACAGTCCCATGGGTAAAAGCAGAGCTTCTTTCAAAACTTGGTTCTTAAATTTCCAAAGTTGAAAATCAAGGTGAGGCATGGTATACTGTCAGCTGGCAATTACTATTTTTTGCTCTCATCTCTGGCTTTGTTAGTTGAAATGAACTGGGAATTGTCTAAACTTCAAGCTTGTTGTTTACATTTACTTGAAAATAAATATCTTCCCTTTAGAGACTATTATATGTCTGCAACAAAGTCTATTTTTTTCCTGATGTCACAAAAGTAATTTACCAGAATAAGATAATTTTTTTTCCCGGAATGATGGTGCTTAATCATTTTAAGCAAATGTGGGAAAGAACTGTCATGTGTCCTTTGCTTTGTAAAGAACCATTAAGCTTTGGACCTATTAGCTTGTGTTTGGAGGTTTCATTTGTCGCTCTTTGTAGTTATATAATGAAATATTTATTGAAAAAGAAGAAGTAACCGTTAACTCCCTTCCATTAGTAAACAAGTGTCTCCTTCACCTTGTGAAAATGGAGGATGAACAGTTCTTCAATTAAACAACAGTGGATACGTAGGTTTGATGAACATATTTTTTCTGAAAAATGGAACATCTGTTCTGCCTCTCAGATTTCCTCAAGGAATTCTTCTTTTAAGCTATCACAGTTTTGCATTCTGCCAAGGATTTTATTTATCTCTCTGACATGTTCAAAATTGCTAACCTGAGGTCCATCCAAACTACCAAAGTAACTACAGTAGCTGAAGGATTTTATTCTTGGTTTTCTATCTCAAAGTCTGTAAGCATCTGTTTTCCCATAAGTATGTGCACAACTTACACAAGTAATTGTCTTGTGCCCTTTCTTGTCAGACACATACAGAATTCATTTGTTAATAGTGTCTGATTTCCTTTTAGGCATTTCTGTTTTGTAATTTTTTACATCTTTTTTTATATGTAGTTTCTATTCTGATATTAACTGGCACTCCTGTGATGTTTTATAGCCTTTTATTGTGCTACTAAGACATAAAATTAAAAAGAAAAGAACGCTTACTTTTGGCAGTTCAGACGCTTAAGAAAGTCACAGAGGCTTTCAGCACATGCCTGTGTCAAATTATTTCTCTAATAATTATGATGTATCTTTTCTGACGTACTGTTTCTTCTGTATGTCATTGAACATATCAGTTTTCAACTACTTACTAAGAGACAAACTAGCAAAAGGATTCAGCACCCACCTGCAAAAAGATAATGATTTTCAAGACCTTAGAAACTCACTTTTGCAGTACTTTAGTCCAGATTTTCAAATAAACCTGGCACCCAATTCGAAGTCCATGAAAATTTGGGTACCTCTTCTGATGTCCAAGTGGGAGATGGGTATTTCTGAAAGTCTATTCACATGTGCTTTTGTTTGACATCAGGCTCCTAAAATACAATGTATAGTCCTGAATGAAAGATGCCTTACAATGTTAAATAGAACACAGTCAAAATAGGTCCTGGATTCCATTAAAAAAATCTGTTCCCATACACGGGAATTACCCGAAGCTCTGACAGTCTAAGCCTGTATTGCAGCTGACTGATTTCTGATACAGAAATTAATAAAGTTAACCTTTCATTAGCCATGGAAAACAAGTCTATTGTGTAAACTCCAACTCTGGCAACACACCTGAGCCTGACCTTTAAAACACCTACCCTTTCAGTTGTGCCTCCTTCTCAGTGTTACCATCAATCTCACTATTTGCTGTTCTAACTTTCATCATCTGTCTTCATTGCAAAAGTTTTTGGTGGGGGAGGAAGGGCAATTGAAAGTTGAGCTGGTGGGGGATTGAAGAAGTGTCTCAACCAGAGATACTCCTGATCACTTTAGGGAAGAATAGCCCAATAACACCAAGCTACATTCCTTTCTTTGCCTACAAAGAAAACTATTTCATGTGTTGCATCTGAAGTCTAAGGACTTTGCTGTATTCTTTTTAATTCATACACCTTGGCTAAACTTTCAAGTCATGAAATATAAGTAGAAAGTTCAGCATATTATTATTTTTCTTTTTAGTATTTTAGAACCTCAAAGCAGATTCCAGGAGGTCTAAATGTGAGAACTGGGACCTCTTCATTTATGAAGCATATGGAGGAAAATATTGATATGCTCAATTCTTGTGTTAAACAGAGAATTTTGCAATTCTGCTTGCTTAGCTGTTTTCTCTTCCCCTCTCTCAGTATCTTCTGTCAGTAATGAAATTAAGTGCAAATGGAAATTATATGCCTGATCTTTGAAGCACAGTGTATAGAGAAAATCTTTTAAATGAGAATGTACTGCACTGTCAACCCTTCCTCCTCTTCCATCATGACGAAACTCTGTCCTGCATTAAAGATGTAAAAGGCCACAAATTACTTTCTTGGTCTTTCCAACTAGAAAATCACTGCTTACTGAATGGCATTCTCTCCATGTGGCATTCAGGGTGATTTCATCACCTCAGGGCTGAAGCTTTCAGTAGAAGTGAAGAAAAACATCTACTGCTAAAAAGTTTCTCAGTTCAGATTCCAGTTCAACAGAAGAAACGTTCACTTCAGGTTTAAGCTTATAATAATGCCATGAATGCAATAACATGTGTAAGTGTGCAGTTCTTTCATCTTTAAAGCACTTTATAAATATTAACCAATCTTTCCCAAGAACAGTTTCCAACCAAAGTTATGTGATTAAGATGAAGGTTCAACATATTATTAGAGAAGGGTGTTTTTTCCAGACCTTGTAGTAAAAATGTGTGTGCGATTAGCATATAAAGTGAAATATGGATAAGTACGTCATCTTTAATACCGGCTGACCTCCACTGCAGTTATAAAAATAAGGATATACACAATTTTCATGTGAATTTCACTGTTCTTTTCTTATCTAACTTGATGTTGTTTCCTCCTTAAGACCTTCGAGAGGATTTACAAGCTTGTAGGTAGGTAAAAAAAAACACTTCATGCTCTTCTGTCTGCAATGAAATAAAACGTGAACAGTACTCGATAGGCCGAGGAACTGGAAATGATAGTGCTGAATATGAATTCCCCGCAGGAATGAAAGCAGCAGGAATGCTTGTTTATCAAAGTTGAGGGAAAACAAAAGTCCATACAATTTGACCTCTGTTTCAAGTGGGAACACCGTGAGCGCAGTAGGTAACACCACAGTAATAGTGCGGGTTAGCTAGCAGGCACAAATTTGGCCAGAGATGTTGGACTTGCATTTAACAGAAAACATTCCCTGTGATCTCTAGCTGGAATTTGCCACTGAGACCAAGCCTTATTAAACCCCCAAACCATAAAAAATAGAAGAGAAAAAAATCAGTTGTGTACTGCAAAGTAGTGTGGTCAACAAGGCAGAACGGCAGACTTGGAGACGTGGAGTTGATTTCCCACTTTGAGACCAATTTCCCTGCATAATCACAGGGAGAGCATTCTCTTTTGTGCCTACCGTTTCTCATTCATGTCTGTCCTCTCTGTTCAGCTTGTGAAGCCTTTGGACGAGAGCCGTCTCAAACAGGTGCATACAGTGCCTGGCATAATACACTGCCTGTACGAGACGGAACATCGTGATTTGATCATAATAAGAATAAAAATGTGAGGGGAACATTGAGAAACTCTCTGTCAGTGTAATAAGCTAATATTGGAAGAACATTGGCTGTTCTTCATTTGTTTTAGAGTAATGTAAGTTAGAAACATGAATGAAACCGACTCATCACCTATTTAGAATGCTTAACGGCTTTTGCTGGCATCAGAAGTTTATTTTTCAGCACCCTTTGGTCAAATCAAGTGTGCAAGATAAAACTGGAACTTTTTCTTAAAAATACATTAAAAGAGAATGAGTTCTGGTTAATGGTACTTGGAGAATGTGTGCTTTTTTTTCATTGGAAATAACTACAAAAATTGCCCATTTGGGAGAAACAGATGTGATACTGCAGTGCTTTTCTAATTTCTGAACTACTTTCCTACTCCTTTTGTAAAAGGTGCCTTGAAAATCATAAACTTCACAGCTGGCATGCTGGTAGCCTTGTTTTGTTACCCTTCCTGATCAGTAATTCTGAACTGTTATTGCTATGTGCCGTACTATATGCTGGCTACCACTGTATATTTCTGCTTTTCTAATTATGTTTGGATTTCTGAGGAATAACTACAGTGTAAAGAATTTTAGACCTCAAGCAGTCACCCACATTTAGGACAGTGTAATCAACCCCCCGGGAAGATAATACAGGAAAGCTTGATTGCTGGTGCCAATAGGTTTTCTTTTCCAGGTCACTGCACAGGGTGAGGCCTGGAAGGTGGGTATTTTCCATTTTATTTCTTTTTCTAGTCATTAAAGAGGCCAGCTTCGTCACGTCCTTATTTTAGACGTTTCCACATGATCCAGAGTTAATGTTCCTCAGATGCAAAATGTTCCATACGGATCTTTTATATTCTTCAAAGGTTAGAATGTTGCAGTCCTTGTATGGTTCTTCAGGGTTTGTATTGCACCGGGATAAGGTGGTTCTGCTTATTCTTTGGAGACGTCATTTTAACCCTAAAAAAACAAAACAAAACAAAAAAAACATGTTGAATTTTGGATTATGCATTTTGCATGTTTTATAACTATGTCTTAAGAAAGGATATTCTCCAGTGATTGCCTCCAAGTTCATGATATAAGGTCAAAATATTAAAACCTTTTTGGGATCCGTTACTGCATAATATTGCAAAGTAACTGTTATTGACAGATGTCAGGATCAGCTCTCAACCTGAGCTCCAAAGTCTTCACGGACTGAATTGGTTCTGAACATCTTAAATTTCATTTTTACTAGCTGTCCAGCCAGGTTGGCTACTCTCTGATTGCCAAGGGATTGATGTGAGCTGTGGATGTGGATTGCCCTCTTGTTAGAGCTTAAAAGTTCTTTGCCAAGTAGCAGCTGACCCATGGTTTTATCACTTGCATGATTATTTCTGGAAGCAGGATATTTTGGTGCAGGGTGATTAATTTTTAGCTATTAACATCTTTGATGCTTCCTATTGAATGAACAAATAAAAACCTTTCTAAACACAAAATAAGCTGGTGGTTGGTACTATTCCAAAACAGTGGGCTCTTCCTACTGTAATACTAGTTTCTCTCAGTACAAAAACTGACTGTAGCACACGATTCCTTCTCAGCAGTACCAGAACTAAGATCTTCTGTATTTTTTCTTTCTTAACTGCATGCTGCAGTGGCCAGAGCTGTAAGTAATCTCCAAAATACAGAAGACTGGTAATTTATAAACTAATTGCCTGTTTTGACTTGCAAATTCCTATGCTGAAATTTCTCTATAGGAAGCATTTATACAAGTTTTATAGTAATGAGATGATCAGAATGAGAGCCAAGGGAGAAGTTTCAGGAGACAGGACTCTGAGCGTGCTCCCCTTTTTAAGAGAAACGACTTCTCTAATTGCTGAGAGATGAAAGGGGTGAAAGTGGTGGCCCATCCATATATTTTCCCAGAGACAGCAATGGTAGCACTGTACTTGAAGTATGCGAGATGGGCACGTTGCTCTCTGTGTGGCAATTTGCCTCTTAATATCATCAAAAGCGGAGAAAAATCCGTGTTAGAAAAATCATCTTTGTGCATCCAGTCATCAGTGCTGGATGCCAATACACGTGGATGAAGGGTGAAGGAGAAGAGGAAGAAAATACAGCAGAGCGTATTGACCACTTGGTGACGTGACCTGGGCCAGCGGCACCACATGCTAATGGGGCTTGTACTCCCCTCAGTATCTCCAGTAAAGTTTCCCTGCAGCAATTTTATATTATTACTGAGGCAAAGATTCATGTATTTGAATATCCATTTTGTGAAGAACATGTTTACAAATTGTTCTAAAAATTGTTATGGGAATTAATCTCACGATACATTTTCTTACTCATGCAATTACAGAAAACAATTCTCTGAAGCCTGAGAGTAGACCAAGTCTGGAAAATAAAAAAAAAAAAAAATTAAAAAAATAATTAAGAAGCATCTTTTAGAGTTTGAAGACTCAAGTACTTTTAAAGGCAACTGCTGTCAATGTTGCTTTTGTGTTGACAGAATCCTTTTAAAAGGTTTTGTGGTGCGAAAAGCTCCTTTTAGTGGGTTTTCGTAATGCACCGGGAAAGAACAAGAAAATGTTTTTCTCACCCTGGCCAGCCATGGAGCTCACTTAGAACATCGCATACCCAAACCGGGAGGCGATTTTCCATGCGGCTCGTGGGCAGTGCCAGTGGGATCGGCACTCGTGCCTGCCCCCACTCACTTTGGAGACCCGTTTGCTTCTTCCAAGTGCTACTCAGGATGACTCAGGCCCTTTAATGTACCTGAAGGAGATACTCAGGGTGAGGGCTCACACCCGCCCGAAAGCGATACATTGATGTCCCCATGGCTTGCAGGAAGCAAAGTGCTTTTATTCTAAGAGCGTGCCTATGGAGCAGAAGGAGGGGTGGCATCCCCCTGTGCCAGCTGTAATCTAGCAGCCACAAGGTGGCACGGCGGCTTTGCGCTTCCTCTGCGAAATATCTGCCATAAAGTAGCATCTGGCCACGTACTCCCACTGTGTGCTCACCACCCCCCCCCCCCCCCCAGCCTGCAGAGCTCTTTATGGGCACTCTTAAGGATTGTTGTGTGCAAAAGCCAGGGCTGCTATGTCCTTGGGGCTGCTATTTCTCAGTCTGGTTAAATAAAGACCAGCCTGGACGTACGCCTACTCCTGCACGAATTCTCCTTTCCTGTTGTCACTCAGATGCCCTACGGGAGGGCCACCACCTTCTGTCTTGTAGGGTCAGAAGGCGTCTCACATCCACAGTAAAACGTCAAGCCCTCGGCTCAGTGTCTGCTGGTGCCAACGTACCCTGTGCCCACAGCGCTCATGTGGCTGCAACAGGTCTTACGTGGTGGGGGCGTGAGAGCCCAAACGGGCAGCAAATATTCCCAATTCAGCTCTTCTAATATCGCTGCTCTCAACCTGATCTGTAACAGACCTAACAGCCAGCGAAATGAGAAAATCACTGACACAGGAGGCTGCAACTGTTTTCTGCACCAACACCTCAGTGACGCTGTGGTGGGAGTACAATTGGGTTTTTCTCCTACAAATAAACCCCTCTATGGTGTACTCATGATACCTCTGTAGCGTATGATGCATCTATGACATTTAGCAGGTTATGGCTGGCTGGGGGTGGACAGGGCAGGGTGGTATGGGATGGGACAGGATGGATGGATGCATCTTGTACTGCTGCAGCTTTTGCCAAAGCAAAACTGAGCGATGAGGATGCGACGGAAAGGCAGGGAATCTGGGGCTGGGTTATTACAGAGTGTGTCACAGGGCTTCTTTGAAATACATCCATATGAACTTTACTGTTCTCTGTGCATTAATGCTTCTGGCAGAGCCAGGGTTTTCCTTACAACATACTTTCAGGTGCTTTGTAGAAATTATGTTTAGGAGTTTCCATTGGAGGTACAGCTTCTGCGGGTCCCCTTGGGGGAGTATTGCAAAGCTCTTACGCCTAGAAAGTTTTCCTTTTACCCCTACCTTAACATTTCACTTAGAAGACAATCTGAAGGTGTAAGATAATGTGAAATAAACAGTTTCCACACCTGGTACTATACAGGTGCCATTAACAGCCCAGTCCCGAGGAAGTCAAGCATTCAACACTCACCTTCATTGTATTTACGTATTTAAAACTTGCTGCATTTCTAACCAGGACGCCAGGCCATCTAAGGATATTAGCGACATGTCATAGTCACTGAGAGTCGCAGGTATGCAATGCTCAGCGAGGATAAGGCAGCAGCTGTGAGTTAAAGCAACTGTACGGGCTTTGCTCACGCATCTCCATGGAATTAAAGAGCCATACCCGACTTCACTCCACTTTGCTCCTTCCACAAAAACCTCTGAAAAGAGAAACCCACAATCCCGTCATGTTTTCTCTATTTCTTACTAGTTCAAAAAAATTAAGTTTAATATGTCTGTGACCTTTTAGTTTTATATCGCCTAACTGGAGCAGAGAAGCTATTTTCTTCTTCAAGATGAGCTTCCCTTTTGTTGCAGGCTCATTTAGGCTTAGGACTAATGTAGCACAGCACAGAATACCACAAGGATTCGATGTTTTGCAGTGCTGTTCCTTGTTAACCATTCCTAAATTTTATATCCATGAATCATATATTCTGGGGTGGTTTGTCTCCCATGCTTTAGTACCTATAGAATTAGGAAGGAATGATCCCGAGAAAGTATTTACGACAGATTGAACTTTTTAAACCAAATGCAGACTTTGAAAATAGGAGGAATCATTGGACATTACCCTTCTCTTCACATCCTTATAGCAAGTTCATGCTTTTAGTCTGTGGATCAATGCTTGGGAACTTTTGTCATCTTTCTAACGCACACCAGTGACTGTGCTGACATTACCTGGTGCTGTGTTCCAGAACAGCAGTGCACACTGTTGTTCATTAAGAAAAAATATGAGGAAAACTCGTGATTCAGCTCTCCCTGCTGCCTCTTCTTCCCCCAGGAAAATCAAGGACGGACACCAACTATATTGAGTGTAATGACTAACAGTATTGTTCACTAATCAACACTGGAAGATGGGGAAAGATTTCTTTTGAAGGACAGCTTTTGCTCTGTTGCAAAGTCTCCTTTGATTACCTTGTTCTCTGAGGATGAGTAATGTGGTTTTAATTATTTTTGGTTTAGTTCAAGGTTATTAATCATCTTCAAACTAACAACAACTAGAGGAATTCACTTGTGTTTCATGTCATTCACTGTACATTTTCTTTTCTGGAGGCCATCGTTTTCTTTGCCATTTAAGCGATGCTGATTTCTACGTGCACTGGTGGAGACCATCACACAATAATTGCTATTTTGGTGAGTGGGATGAGACTTTCTTTCTAATCACTCTTTATAGAGACTGAATAGTAGACTCCCCTGAATCTATGGCAGAACTCATCAGCAGATATTTACTTTATAGATTAACAGCATTGAGTGTTTGGAGGCAAGGGAGATATAACTTCTCAGTAGTAAACCTCCACTGCAAAAAATTGGAGTCAGATAACCAAAAGTGATCGTTTGACCTCACTAAAGTCATTAGGACCTCTGCTTTTGACATCAGTGGGGTCAGATATTTATTTTAGGGCTATTATGTTTTTTAGCTATGTGCTCCCAAGGAAGTCACTGAATTTGCTGTATTTGATACTCTACTGGGTAAAATAGATGGAATATATCAATAAATATATGCCTTATAAGACCTTTGTGAGATTAGTAGTAGTGGCTTTGGATGAAAGTTATTACATAATTATAGCATATTTTGTAATGATGAAGAACCCACAGAATAAGTATGGGCATATCATCAGCAGACCACATGCAGCTCATCTTTCATTTAGAAGAAAGGTTTTTTCCTAAATCTATGATGGGAGGTTTTTAGCATAATTATCTCAGTACTGAACAAATATTTGCCCCTTTCATACATAGAACTTTATACCCATATTCCAGTATTTACCTTGTAGTTCAGGCTCTGGGATAATTGCATAAAAATATTCTACATTAGGAATGGGAGGAAAGAAACAGAGGATATGTGGAAATGAACAGTAGCAACCCCTGGCTCCAAACAGAAAAGGTAGAACTGATTAATTGACAATTTCTATAATTCATTGCTCATGATTCTTGCCTATCGTGTCTCAGAGCAAATTCTTGTCACCCCCTCATTTTAAATCACAGAAGCTGACTAAAGGTCTTTATCTGATGGTAAAACATTCATTTCAGACAGTTAAAACAAAACAAATTAATGCATTTTAGAGCAATCTTGAGTGTTGCTGACACTTAGAAGAAAATTGGTTTTGCTGTAGAGTGAAATATATCAGAGAATCACCCCAAATTATATGCAATTAATTACTTTTTCTGAAAACCCATACTCAAAGTATATCATTATATATTTGCAGATGATAGCAAGAAAGTTCCAGGAAAGGGAATTTCACTACAGTGAAAAATACTGTACTGACATTTCAGGACTTTAAACATATCTGGAGTATCATAATTTGTTATTTTGTTGTCATTGTCGAAAAATTCTGTTACCTCTGGAGATTCAACACAAATTTGAGGGTTGAAAGAGAAAGTTCAGTCTTGCAATGTCCCAGCAACTTCTGGTTGTGTTGAGCTCTGTGAACTCCTATGAAATTCAAAAAGGACGAAAGGCAGCAGTTTTCACATAATAAGCTCAGTAGACGGGCACCTGGAGTTATGAAATCACATAGGAGTTTCTGCAGACAAACTTCATTCCTAATGAGAAAGGTCAATAAATCTAGTGCAGTTCTGTCTGAAATCAGTAAGAGCCTCTCCCGTGGCATTACAAGGGTCAGAGACCAATTTTTGACATTACAAGAGGCCATTACGAACATCCAGTCTGACCTTTGCATAAAGCGGGGCAAAGAATTTGGCTCAATAGCTTGGGATCTTTTAGAGACACAGCAAGCCCAACTTTAAAGATTTTCAAGTAATGGAGATTGTAATCCAATTCTGTTTAAGTGATTAATTGCCTCAGCTGTTACAGAGATACATTTTATTAGAGGATAGAGACAGATCAGGCCATAAGGCCACACGCAGGAAATTCTCTGTGTTATCCTTAGATATAACAACTCAGAATCACCCATTTCTTTTTAGGCTGAGTAGACCCAAGTACTTTATTGAACTCGAATAAAAAAATGTTTAAAAACTGTGATGCTGCCTATAATTTCAGGCTTTGGCCCTTAACATATGCCAGTGGGTCGTGTCTGCAGTTAGGTATTTATTTCATGCTGTTTCATTATGGCATGTTTCAGAGCCCAGGAAACCCAGAAACTCGCAGTTAAAGGCAACTGGGTGCTAAAATAGCCCCTGGTCTCTCACAGCTGAGAAGTGGCTGTTGGTGGGGGCTGCTGACGGAGAAATCCAACCCACGGCCTCGCTGGGGGCAGCCGCTGTGCAAATGTCTCGGTGCTTTCTGTGAGCCCAGTCATGACAGCAGCCAAAAAACATGTGCCGGCTTCTGGCCCCAGTGTCTGGCTCGTGGCCCTGGTGTCTGCTGTCCCATCCGCTCCCTGCACAGAGGCCAGCAAATCCAGCTCCTCGCTCTCAACCCCACACCCTGCGACTTTCTGGAGCCGTGCATCTGGCTGAGCAGGGGCTCTCCTGTGCCACAGTGGGATGCGGGAGCTCTCCCCATTGCTCGCTAAACTCGAAATGGGGAGCTAAGCTGCATGAAGGGCTCCCGCAGTCAGGGCAATTTTGGCTACAGCCAGCACGGACTGCAGCCTTGCAAGGCAGACGCTGCGGCGCAGGGTGCACGAGCCACCAAGGGCAGGCTTCTACGCCCAACCAAATGTCTTTTCCCTTTTCCTTGATGAGGCAGACTTCGTTATCCTCTCATCACAATATGTGGTTCTGATTGATATTTACTGGGCTCTGCGTGACCCGTCTCTGTTGTCTTTAGCGTGGTTAATTGGAATTATCGAGCGGCACCTGGCTCTGGCAGGCTGGGATTCACCCCTGTTGGGACGGTCCTCACCTGCCCGCCCCGGCCTGCCTCTGCGCAGCCTTGCTCCCGTCAGACTGAATTAAGCTGCGCTGTCAGGAGCCAGGGACCCTTCAACAGTTTTCCAGCGCAAGCAACACCAAATTAGTGTTTGGTAATAGGCTGCACACTGTTTTGTAATAAGAAAATATGGATGATTCTATTTATTCCCTCTCGCTCCTGCGATGATAAGAAATGTTCTAATTCATTATTAATTTGTTCCAACTATTTCTGGTAAATCTAAACTATGAATAACTTTAGCTATGCCATTAGCAATACCTCAGAACTACAGATGTATTTTAGTTTCTGGACACAGGCACATGGCAGTGCCACTGTTTCTAAAGGTGTACCCAAAATTCTGTCACATTTGGGTACAAAACCAGTACTTGCCATTCACACTGGGTTCCAGTTTCATTTAAAACAACCTGGAACACAAAGATATTGTGGCCATTATTTGTCCAGTAAAAATTATTGTAGCTTGGCAGCATTCCGTGAAACTTTATATGTTCAATCTGCTTAAGGATTTACCCTGCCCTGAAGGCTGGACCAAATGGAAATGAAGAGTGGGAATAAACCTAGACTTGCTGCCAGTGCTAAAGGCTTTTGTTCTGCCCTGCAGACTAGCAAGATCTTTAGTGGCATTTTGTAGGTTGCTGGCTTTAGTGAAGAGTAGGCCTTTGGAATATTAAATCTTCAAAATGTGATTTTTGTGTTGTTGTTTGCCTTTCATGATTTATTTCTCTACTTTTCATATATAAATGATTGATCGAAGAACCATAGTCAGAAAGCATCAAGGAAAATTTTTTTCTTCTCTTGTAGAATATGAATTTACTTGGGTGAAAGACAGGATATTATAATAGAAAGAGGGTAGATTTAGATTAGATATCAGGATTAAATTCTTCACTGTGAGGGTGGTGAGACACTGGAGCAGGTTGCCTAGAGAAGTGGTAGATGCCCTGTCCCTGGAAGTGTTCAAGGCCAGGCTGGATGGGGCTTTGAGCAACCTGGTGTAATGGAAGGTGTCCCTGCCCATGGCAGGGGGGTTGGAACTTTGGAACTAGATGATCTTTGAGGTCCCTTCCAACTCTAACCATTCTATGATTCTGTGAAATGTATCTACTGGTCATCCAGGGAAATTATCTGTCACATGCATAGTGTAGCAGTTCCTCCTTGTGGAACCAAGTCCACTCTTGGGTCTTTCATTCATCTAGAAAGTGCTTTTCTTGCCTTTGTGTTTGGACGGGATTGACTTTTCCTTTAAATCTGTGTTGTCATAGTCACCCAGCTTCATTTACTGAAAAGGAGGAGGAGGATGCCCACCATGGAAGATCGAACACTGAGCTTCTGTGTGGGCAATCCCGCAAGACGCTGACAACCCACTGGCCTTGTCTCTCACCATGAGCTCTAAGCAGGGGCAAGACTGGGATGACTGCACTCCTGGTGCTGCTGTGCGGCTGTGCTGGGATATACTGTCTTGCCTTCTCGCTTCAGAAAAGAAAAGGAAAAAAATCCCAGTCCTTTTCCTCAGAGTGCATATACTTAAGAATGTTTTTTAACTGTTTGCTTGGAAGTATAATTAAGGTGATAAAAGGTAGCAAGAAATTATCTGGAAGATCCTCACAAAGACTTTGCTAATGCTTGGTGGTCACCTGCGAAGAGGCTGGCCAGGGTCCCAGCCACCAGGTGAGGCTTGTCTCTTTCATGTCTTGAGACAGTCTGCAGAACTGTCCCTGGCTGTTGATCTCTGTTTTTTCCATAGTTTGTGCCTCCTGCCCAGAACATCCCTGAGTGTGGGACAGATTATAGCTTTACTTCTTCTGTCTGCGACAGAGGTGAGGAAGGACAGAAATGTATATGCTTTCAACAATGCACCTAAACATACCACTGCTTTTACTTAAAGAAGAAAGCACAAGAGGGGATGATTTAATAAAAGAAAAAAACAACTTTGCAAATGAGATGCTTCAGTGCTCTCTGTCCCTGAGGCAACTGTAATCCAGCCTTGATGAGGAAAGCAGAGCTTTCCCATCTCCACTGCGGGTGCCATGTCTCAGCTGGAAGTGCTGAAATGTCCACCAAGCCCTGGCTTCCCCTGCTTGAGCTTTAATAACTTCTGTTCTTCTGCCAGGCAATCCCTAATTAGCCATTATCAGATGACCACAGCTACACCTGAGTGACTTCATGGACGAGTTAATCTCCCTTCTGACAAGTCCATCCTTCCTAGGAGCTAGCTCTTGGGGAGGACAGGGCTGGAAAGCCAAGAAAAGATGAAGGCTGGTGTTATGTTCATAAAGCTGATGTAGATGTGTACTCATCGGCAGACTGGTCTGCAATGGGCTCCACAAGCCATCCCTGTAAGAAAGGAGGCCTGGGCAGAGATAATAACAAGATAGATGATAAACCCATAGTGTGTGCGTGAGAGAGAGACAGCTGGGTTGGCAGGATTGTTTGCTTTTGAGAAAGAAGGATTCATCCTTTTCTATATTGGCATAAAAGCATGTGCCCTTTCATGATAAAATTATGTATTCCGGGTCTGCCAATCTTCCAGGTTCCTTTTAAAATATGCAGCTAAGGTGGGACGTACTGAGAAAATATGAATATCGTGCCTGGACATCCGACAAGTGTGCATGATATATCATCTGGCTTTATGGACCAATAAAGTTCCTCAGGGTTTGATAGATTAGTCCTGGTATTTTTTATAGAAACATGCATAATTATGCAAAAAAAAATGAGGTTTTCTGAAGAGTGGAAAAGATACCCATTATGGTACATGATGAAATATGTTCCTTGAATTAAACCTATGGCAGTGGGGTTTAGAGCAGTCAGTCCCGGTCTGGCTTAACAAGGCTCAGAGGATGTAAGCTCCCCTAGAAATATCTATAGAGTTATAATGCTCTAGTTAATAAAATAGATATTTAAAATAGCATAGTCAGGTAAATTAAAAGGTCTAATTTAAGCTGGTAGGAGAAAGATGAAGGAAATTCTGCCAGTGAAAAACCTACTTTTCCTCAGATGCTGCCTTAGGCGTTTGCCTTAGAGGTAAGTATTATAAACCTTAAATCCCTCTCAGCCTTGAAATGACAGAGTTATCCAGAAATTTACTTACACACGGAGACCAGATTTAAACCTTATTCAGCCTAAACTGCAACCGTGTCATATGCACATTCACGTTGCACACACACACACATACCCGTGAAGTAGACTGAGATGCCGTGAGACTTTTATTGGCATGAATCATGTGCGAGTTACTCATTCACCCTAAGTGAGAGCCTAGAAGCCGTGTTTTTTTTTGGCAAACTGTCCTGACATTGCTCCTGCGTGCGCAGTACCACCGGGGCGGCACCGGGCCGCTTACGTGGGGTCTGGAGCTTCGGGTCTATTTTACAGGAATCTGTTTTTCTTGTGCTGCTGGTGCCCGGTATTTCAGGCATCCTGGTGCTCTCTGTAAGGATCCGGGGGAGTGGGGAGGGAGGAGAGGAAATGAGACGGCGTAAATAAAAAGTAACTGAAAGTGGCTTTTTTTTTTCTAAAAAAAAAAAAAAAAAAAAAAAAGGAAATTATTTCTTCCCTGTTCTTTAGATGGCGCCCTCCGCTCACGGACGATCCGCGCTGGCGCAACGCCCGCCGCTCCCCGCGCTCCGCGGCTGCGGAGCGCGGGGAGCGGCGGGCGCTGCGCCAGCGGGGAAGCCCATCTCGCCTCTCCCTTCTCTTACCGGGGACCTTTCCCGGTCCTACACGCCCGAGACTGGAATGACAAGCGGGATAGAGTCCCGCTGCCTCCCCGAGTCCTGTCTCCTCCCGCCCCGGCATCGCGTCGGTGGTCATTTCTACGAGAATAATTCATTCACTTTAAATTTCCTTTACCTCCGGAAAATACTGAAACCTTAAATGGCCATAATAGGAATGTAATTGTATGGTGTGTTTTTTGTTGTTGTTGTTTTTGAGAAATCGATTTGGGCTCGAATAACTCATCCAAGCATGTTACACCAAACCCATTCAAATAGGAAACAGGAGAACTAAATTATTGTTGCTTCCTGAACTCTCTGCTTATGATCCCAATAATTAAAATGTGCAGTAATGGCCCCTGCAGCCTGTATTTCTTTGGGTAATTCTCGGAAATGAAGGGCTGATTTTCGGCCGCTGACGGAGGGGAGCGCGGAGACGGGCGCAATATCAGCCCCTGGGAGCCCGCCGGTGGTCCGCGCCCGGCGCTCTCCGCATCACTTGGGGGAAAATAATTCCGGCGGCGGGGAACTCCCCAGAGAAGGGATTTCCCTCCCAGTCCCCCCGGCAAATCAACTTTCTTTTTTTTTTCCTTTTTTCTTTTCTTTTTTTTTTTTTTTTTTTAATCCTCATGGCGTTCCTCTCCCCTCCCGCTCTGCCCAGCGCTGCGAGTCGCACATCTGTCTCTGCACAAGGCGGGGAGGGGAGAGGGTCGGGCCAAGGGGCTGGGGGGGAGGGGAGGGTGGTAGAAGCAAACCCCACAGCTCCCGGGCCGCGGTGGCCACGCGTGGGCCACTCCCCACGGGGAGGCCGTGGGGCCCGTCCCCCGAGCCCCGCGGCTGCGGCACACGCTCCGCTGCTGGTTTCCCCGGGGGGGAGCCTTGCGTAATGAGAACAATATTAACAATCCTTAAAAAAAAAAAAAAAAAAAAAAAAGAAAAGGAAAAGGAAAAAGAAAAAGAAAAAGAAAAAAGAAAAAGAAGAAAAAGAAAAAGAAAAAGAAAAAGAAAAAGAAAAAGAAAAAGAAAAAGAAAAAGAAAAAGAAAAAGAAAAAGAAAAAGAAAAAGAAAAAGAAAAAGAAAAAGAAAAAGAAAAAGAAAAAGAAAAAGAAAAAGAAAAAGAAAAAGAAAAAAGAAAAAGCTCAGGAGAAAAAAAAAATAGGCACTCCTATCTCCGTGGAAGTGGGGGTTCCACGCCATGGCTGCTCAGCGTCGCCCGGGCCCAGGCGCGGGTGAGCTGGTCCCGCGGAGAGACGCGCAGAAAAACCGCGGGGGAGCCCGACAAGTCCGGAGATCCCCCCTACCCCCCCCAAACCGCCCTCCTCCTCCTCCCGGTCCCTTCCCACGGCAGGTAAAACTTGACCGCGGCGAGCATTCTTCTACGTTTGTGGGATAGGGGGTTTTCTGTGTGTTGCTGTTTGGTTGTTGGTTTGCTTTGTTTTTTTTTTTTTTCCTAATTTTTTTTGTTGTTGTTGGGGGGAGGGGGGAGTGTGAGTTGGTGTTTATGAGAAGCTTTATGACTCCTGATAAGCTCATCTTTGAGGACGACACAGAACTGTGTTCCTTGAGGAATTGGGGTGGTGACGTCTTTTCTGATACCCGATTATTACGTGACTGGGGAAAAAAAAAAAAAGAGGCATTTGATTCATGAATAAAAATCCGGACACCACCACGGGGGCAACAAACAATATTGCCCGTCCTCTAAGGTAACAAGCAGGCAAATGTTTACGAAGAGGGCTCTTGCTGAAGCGGGGTGTTTGCAAAGATTTTGTTGCTAATTGCGTATCAGACCCGCGGAAGGCTGGTCAAGTTTGGAGCCACCGAGCAGGAAGAGAAGAAGAGGAGAAGGCTGAAGGCGCTCAGTGAGGGGAGAGATCTGGGGAAGACAACATCGCACGCAGCCAGCCCGCGGCTCCCCGCCTCCGCTCCCTCCCGGGCTCGCTCGCTCTCTTCCCCCTTCCCCTGCGCTCCCTTCTCCGGCGACATCTCGCTCCATCCCTCTTTCTCCCTTCCCTTGCAGACTCCACTCCAAATCTGTGTTGCTACCTGCAAACTTTTTTTTTCTTTATCTTTTTTTTTTTTTTTTTGCCCCCCCCCTTTTTTTTTTTTCTTTTTTGGAGTGGATTCCCCTAAAATCAGCAAACAACTAACTGCTGCTTTTGCGTCTTCTCATCCCGCGGGTCCTTCGCCCATCGCAGAGGCGATGCCACGAGGGTTTTAACTCCTTTCGGCCGCAACTTGGGAGACAGCTCTATTTTTACCCACATTTGGGGTCTTTTTTTCTTCTTCTTTTTTTTTTTTTTTTTTTTTTTTTCGTTTCGCAGCCAAACGCTCTTAGTGCCGGGTGTTTAGAGTTTAATGGTAAGGACACGAAGCAGCTCGCCGGGCCTTCCCGCAGCGCTCCCGGGGCGGGCGGGCACCGACGGGGCGGGCGGCGGCGGCGGCAGCGCTCCGCGCCGGGCACAGCTCCGCGCTTCTCCGCGCCTCTCCGCGCCGGCACCTGGTTGCCCGGAGCGCCTGCCCCAAGGGGGCCGCGCTCTCTCCCTCCCCCGCAGGCTCGGCCGGGGGCTTGGTGGGTCGTGGGGTGTTTTTTTCGTGTTTTTTTTTTTTTTCTTTCTTTTTTTTTTTTTTTTAAGGCGGTTTTCCTTTCCCTCCCGCACAGAGTGGCAATGTGTAGCAAAGCGATCCTAGCACTCCTGGTCTATGGCATAGTAATGCACTGCAGCGTCTACTGCTCACCTGCGGCCGGACTTCAGTACCCGGCGCTCAGGTAAGTCCTTCCGTACCTCCCCGGGGACTCCGCCGGGATCCCTTCGGGCCCCCGCTGCCCCGGTTTTGCTAAGGGCAGGGGAATCTTACCGGGAAGGAAAGTAGAAGGGGACGGGGGGGATGACGGACTCACTCACCAAACGAACCCCCTCCACTTCGGCTGTGCGCCCACCCCCTCCGCCCTGGGAGAGGAGCCGCCGGGAGGGTCAGGCAGGGAGGAGGGGGCCCGTCCCGTCCCATCACGTCCCCGCCTGCAGCACTGGCTTCTGCCATGGCCGCTCCCCGGGATCCCGGCGCGGTGGGGCTGGGGGGGAGGGAGGGGGGGGTAACGGGGTAGGGGCTGCTCTGCTGCGTCTCGGCGGGAGCGGGCCGGGGTCCCAGCGCATCTCGGCGGGGCACAGCATGTCCCCCCCCCGCCTGCCCCCTGCCCTGTACGGGCCCCGGCGCAATTCGGACGCTTTCTGTTGCCCGCAAGCTCGCCCAGGGTGAGCGGCGGCGAGATTCGCCTGCCCGGACCGGGGTGGGGGGAGCCGGGAAGAGGGGGGAGCCGACGACACCGTTAGCTGCAAGCATGCGAGAGCTGTCATGGCTCGTGTAGCAGAAGTGGAGTCGACGGGAAATCAGTCTCTTCCCCTGTTGTTTACCTGTCTGTATTGCGACCTCCCTTCTCACGGGGGAAAGCGGCTGGCACAAGGTTGTTTGGTTGTCTGTGTCTGTTCGGAGTTGTCTTGCGGGGCTCCAGCGCAGGCTGATGCCTATGCTGTCCCTTTCCACCTGGCAGGAGGTGGCGTTTGGACCCCGCTGTGTTTGGGGCAGGAGTGGGGGACCCCCCCAGAGGAGTCGGCACAAGCGAGTTTCCCATGCTGGGACGTGGCTGGGGGTGCAGGGCACCCGGTCCGGGACGGCCGCTGGCAGCCTGGTCCCACTCTGCTTGTAGCCTGCTTGGGCCACCGGTGTTGCTTGGCTTGGGGGGAGTTTTGAGCTCGGTGCTGTTGTCCTGCCCCACTGGCGCTTGGGTCTATTCCGGGCTGCCCTACGGGGGACACCGCTGTGCGGCTCAGCTGTGAGCGGGGGGCGATGCCGGGCGCGCAAGGCTGTCCGAGGGAGGGTGTTCTTTTGGGGGCTCCCAAATGTCCTTGCACGAACCGGGAGCCCGTCGGGGCTGGCTGAGAGCAGCCCCCTCCCCGGGCAGAGGGGCTACGGGGCAGAGGGCCCGGTGGCCTGCGGGGCCATTAGCTGGCAGCAACCCCGCTCTCTCCATTCAAGCGCCTGAATTAGCAGGAGTGAAACACTTTAGCGGCATCTATTATTAATACCTCCGCTAAAGCTCACAGACAAAAATAGCTGCCTGTAACGTACAATGACCTACATCGTACTGCAGAGAGGGAGGCAGAGAGCGGTGGGGGGGGGCGGGGGGGAAGTGGGCTGGGGGGCGGAGGGACGAACCTAGCGAGATCTCAAAGGGCAGAGGCACCATTCAACGAAAACCACCACCAGGCGAAGCCCCCACCCCCCCCTCCCCCGCCCCCGGCCCGGCGGGCTCTGCGGGGAGGAGCGGGGCGCGGTCCCGGCCCCGGCGGCGGGGGCTGCCGCTCACCGCCCCGTCCCCGCCGGGGAGGCGGCTTGGCTCCCGCCCAGCCCCTGGCACACACACGCGTGTGCGTGTGTGCGTGCGTGCGTGTGTGTGTGTGCGCGGCAGCCTGCACGCCTGCCCCTGCCTGCGCTCCGCTCGGGAAGCACCAGCCGTGGCTGTGGCAGAGAGGGGCTGTTTCCCGTGGGGGGGGGTGAAGGACGGGGGTGGTGGTGGTGGGGGGTGTTTGGGGCTTTTCTCGGAGCACGTTTGACGGCGGGTGTGTTCCCCGTGGTCCTGCCCCGCAGAGGAGGAGGAGGGCGGGGATGGGGAGCGGGCGGGCGCAGGGAGGGGATGGGGGCAGACGGACGGGGCGCCCGGGTCGGCTCTGCCGGGGGGCGGCCACTGAGGCAGGCGGGAGCCGGCGGCGGGGAGAGGAGCGGAGGGCCCCGCCGAGCCCGGCTGACTCCTTCCCCTTGCTGCTCTCGTTGCCAGGCTGGAGGATGAAGTCTACGACGAGGACGGGAACACCCTGCAGGACTTCGCCTACGACCACGAGCCCCTCGGTATAGCGAATCCGTCCTCCGTGATCGGCGAGATGTACACCTTGTATTACCCACCGGAAAAGAGGTGACTGCAACTCGCGGGGTGTTCAGGCGTGAATTTTGAGGCGGGAGCAAAGCAGGTCTGGCCGAGCCGATTGGGGGAAAAAAATAATAACAATACCCAACAAGCCAACAGCAACCTATATATATGTTTATATATATATATATATATATATAAACCTCGAGCCCAAACAAACGACCACGCTGCCCGGGTCCCGGTGCCCAGTTTAAAGCCTAGAAGAAATGGAGAAGCCGCCTTACCTCCAGCAGCGTGGGGGAGGGAGGGAGGGAGGGAGCTGGGGAGCCGCCCGCGGCGGGTAAGGGCTGGCGATGCTCCCGCAAACGGAGCCGAAATGTTCAGCCAGCGCCGAGCCGAGCGAGTTGCGGCGGGGAGGGGTCTGGGTGGGGATGAGGAGTCCCGGGGGACGCGGGGAGATGCCGCCCTCCGCTCGCCGGCGGGGAGGGACGGTCACCGCCGCCTCCCGGGCTTCCCGCACCCCGCCGCAGCCGCCTACCGGGCCTCGCCGCTCATCCGCGGGCTCTTCCCTCCGCCCAGGCACGCCGATGGGATCTTCAACAAAGCCTACAGGAAACTCCTGGGCCAGTTATCCGCCAGGAAATATCTGCACTCCCTGATGGCCAAACGGGTCGGGTAAGGGTTCCTGCGCTTTCCTTTCCCGCGGTGGGCGTTGGTGGTGCCGGAGCGGAGGCGTTTAAAAGGCCGCGGGGCTGGAGGGAACAAAGCTGCCCCGGCCGGGGCTGGGAATTTGTTGGGGCGGCGGTGGGGCTGGAGGGGGGGTGTTGGGGGTGATGTCCGGCTCCCCAGACCTCAGCCGACCCCGGCCGCGGCTCCCGGAGCGCTCCCGGAGCGGCGTGAGCCCGGCTGTCAGCGCAGACGTTCACGGAGGTTTGTTTGGTTTAATACCCTCAGACATACATATATATATGTATGTATGTATGTATGTGTGTGCATATATATCTCTATAATTTTTTGCAACCGGGTGATTTAAAATTAAGAAGTTGGGCAGCCTCCCCGGTCTGCTGGGGTGTGGGGGAAGGGGGGAGCAGTCTGTCTGAAGCGATGACCGAGGGCTCGGCTGAAGCGGGGGGGGACACAGTCGTCTGCAGCCCCGCGCCCCCCCAGGTGAACCGGGCGGGTCTCCCCGGGGCCTCCCCGCCGCCGGCGGGGCCGGGGGGAGCCCGGTGCCACCCGCCGCCCTTCGGCAGAAGGTAACACGTTAATAAAGCCCCGGGGGGAGCAGCTTTCCCTGCCGCAATGAATAATTCATGGCGGGGAGATATTGTCTCCGCCGCCACTTGCGCGCACCGCGCCGGGAGCGGGTTTCGGCGCGGCCTTTGTCTCCCCCGCGCATCTTCCGCGCAAAGGTGTTGCGCGGGGGCAGGGGCGGAGCGGGGGGGGCAGCGGCGGCCGCGGGGCCGCGCAGGGTCGGGGCGGGGGGCGGGGGGAAGGGGAGAGGGGCGGCGCGGAGGGGCGCGGAAGGGCGCGGAGGGGCGCGGAGGGGCGGAGCGGCGGCGCCTGATGCAGCTGTGCTTTTGGGTGCTTGCAGCGGTGCCGGCGGCGGCCTGGGGGACGAGGCGGAACCGCTGACCAAGCGGCACATAGACGGCATCTTCACGGACAGCTACAGCCGCTACCGGAAACAAATGGCTGTCAAGAAATACTTAGCAGCCGTCCTGGGGAAAAGGTATAAACAAAGAGTTAAAAACAAAGGACGCCGAGTAGCGTATTTGTAGCGATGAGTAACCAGCCACTCCTGTGTATACAAAGTCCTGAGAGAGAGAGAGAGAGAGAGAGAGAAAGAGAGAGAGAGAGAGAAACCCAACAACAACAACAACAAAAAATCTAAACAAAAGTAATTTCCAAACTGACTGAACAATCACCGCTCCTGTGTTATCTAAACATGTATTTATGTATGAAGTAAAGCCATTAAATGAATATTTTGATAATAATATTGTTTTTCTTTTGTACAAAAGCACTAGAGAAACGCACAGATCTACTTTGTGGACCAATCATTAAGTTATATATAATATATAAATATATATATAAATAATACTACGAATACTAAAGAATAATTCTTCATAGAAAACCTGCACAAGAACAAGAATTCGCCTGAGCTGTTTATGTTTTTATATAAAATAAATAGAAAAAAAGACAATCATTGTTTTGAATATTACTCCTATTTTTGTAACGGAAATTAAAAGGATAGTATTTTTATTCGCGACAGGGTCGAAGACATTAATTTTCACCATTTGCTACTGTACATAGAGAAGGATGCCCTGCTCCCAGGGGATTATGAGGAAAATGATTTGGGAAAATTAGTGAAGCAGATTCTTCCCCCGGTGAGTCTCAAGGCAGGCTCCTTTGCCACTAGCCTCTCCGAAGAGGCAGCGTCCCCTTTCCTCTAGATTTCGATTTTTTTTTTCCTCCCGCTTTCTTTGATTCCAGTTGTATCTGTATCAGCGTCTCCTCAAACAATGAGCTTAGAGGATAATTCTCTTTTGAAAACAACAGCTCGATCCAAATTGTGCACCTCTGTTGCCTATTGGAGGGAGAAATAGTTAAAACAACAAAATTTCAAACCAAAACCAAACAAAAAAGCCAAATCCAAACCCCTAACCCCTAAATCCCGAACCAGCAGCAAGGATAGTGAGTACTAAGCCCCGTGCACTGCTCTTCTGGCTGGCTGGGCAGAGTTGCAGAACAAAGCGAAAGCGGAGACAGGACCCGTTTGAGAAGAGTGGGGAAGTGAGCGGGGGCGGCCCCGCAGCCGCAGCCGGTGCCGGAGCCGGTGCCCGCAGGGTCGAGGGAAGTCGAGGCGATCCCACCTCCGATCCGCTACCCAACTGCCCCGGGCAGCTCGGTACTGGACCTGGATGCAAAGTACAGTGTGTTACTCTCCAGTGCTGTCCATGCTTCTCATCATGTGTAACGAGCAGGGTTCTCGCCTTTGCATTTTTCGGTCGCAGTTGCTCTTTTCTTTGATTGTGTTTTTTTTTGTTTGTTTGTTTGGGTTTGTTTTTTTTTTTTTTTTTTCTTGTAGACCCTCCCGCCTCTCATCCTCTCTTCGCACTTTTCCGAGCTCTGTTTAACCCACCTGAGTCACCTTTTTGGGTTATGTTCTTTTGGGGAAAAAAAAAAAAAAAAAAAAAGATTGTGAACGCTCTCTCACTCCTTTGTTCTGTTTTATGCAAGCTCTTATTGTACAAGTTTAGGAACCCCTGTTGTAGCTACCACTAAAGAATTATGCACTACTACGAAAGTTTTTGTTCCTTGTTTATTGAGTTTGGAGGTAAAATGTATTTTTCTACATTCTGGCTTATTGCTTAGTAAAATTTATTTCATAAAACAAACTTTTGTCATAAAAGAATGTGTAGTGTTCACCTGTGGTCCGGTTTCTAACGAGATAAACCATTTTCACCTCATCTCTCTATGTACGGACTCCTATCTTACCTTCCGCCCGGGGGACAGTAAAGCAGCGGCGACCCCGGCCGGGGGCTGGCCCCGTCCCTCCGCCCGGGCAGCTGCCGAAGGAGGACACGTAGGTACCTGCTGCTTCCTTCCAGCTCACCACACAAACCTTAGAGGAGTCTTTCCAAAGACACAAAAACGAGCCCCGCATTCAAGATGTCGGAAAACACCCTCCCCCCTTCCCCCCCCCAAAAAAAAAAGAAAAGAAAAGAAAAAAAAATATCAAAAATAATCGCGGGTTAATACCTCCTTCCCCGGCCGGGCAGAGCCGCCGGCCGCCGAGGAGAGGAGAGAGGCGCGGGCAGAGCCCGGCGGGGCGGGCAGGCGCTGCCGGTACCGCTTGTCCGGGCTGCCCGCGCTGCCCGCGCTGCCGGTACCGCCTGCCCGGGCTGCCCCGGCAGCTCGCGCTGCCCGCCTCCGCCGCCGGTTGCGGGCTCTTGGGGCGGCGGAAGGGACGCGGGGCGCAGTTTGCAGCTTTGGTGCCTTCTCTTCACCTTGTAAAATCGCCACGAGTTTCACGGATGGCTATTTAGTGGCCCTACGATGCTGCAACACATCGGCTTGCGTTTTAGTCGTACTTCTTCTGTTCTTTGGCAATGGGCAGAGTTTGCTGTGTTTGTGTCGGCTGTGGTATAATGACATAGGGCTCTCTTGACGTTTATCTTTATGACCTTATCCGTTAGAGTTCAGTGGCTAGTCGCAAGCATTATGAAGTGATCACCTAGGTTATTATCCTTTGTATGATTTCTTTTTTTTTTTTTTTTAAGAAACGCCAACAGCCTTACCAAAATCTGAGCAGATCTGAGATACAGTCATAGTTTAGGTAGATGTTAGTCTTGGAGAACTTATTTTGTGTGCAAATGAATATAAAAAGAACTTAAACAAAGTATTATTACACACATGATATCTATAACTAGGACTTTGATAACTGTTATATAAAGTGTGTAAAGTTTGTATTAATAAATTTTTGTAAACAATGCAATTTCGTCTAATGTTTGGGGGAGAGAAAACTAGAACCTAACAGTGAAAGCTGCATTTCATTTAGATTTTTTTTTTTTTCAATTAGTTCATTTTTAAGCAGCGTTGTTATAACTTTTCATGCCTGGGATATCTTTTTGCTAAGTGTCCACATTTTGTCATCAAATAATCTCTAACGTTTTTACCGATGGTTACTCCTCTGTTCAAGTGAACTAAACAAAACTGCTGAAGTAAAGAGCCTAGTTCCACACACACCAGCTAAATAATACTCTCTAAAATATGCAAATCAAACCAGTCGGAGCCTATCGTCCATCCCTCTAACAATTCCTGTGCTTAGAAGCCGTTTATTTTAAGCGGAATCGGTATGTTTGATGAGATCTTCACCTAATCCGCTTTTAATGAACATTCTGTATGTGATAACGTGCTTCCCAGCGTCACCGGGCTTGGGCAACTGCAGCATCTTTCTTTGGATTCAAAATGTACTGGGCTGTCCTAAAAAATGATACTGCAACACACCAAAGAGTTACGTAGGTTTTACAGGGTAATAGGTGGCTGCAACGAAAAAGCACAGATAGGCAGGGTCGTTTGTCGGCACAACACGGAGGTCAGGATATCCGACCTTTAATCTTCACTTTAGTTTAGCAATAGCCGCTTATGTTTATTATTTTTATTGCAGCTCAGGGACTTTATTCAAGTATGTTGGAAAGTAACAGCAATTCAGTTTAAACTAAACTCCATTTCCTTCTAAGATCATACAATTAAAAACTAAAGCACAGGAATTAAATGACAATTTCCTCACAATTTATTTTTCAAAGCTCTAAGTCCGGGATTTGAAACAGACTGGTCATATCCTCTCTGCCACGAATTCACCTTCCAGGCTAGTTTCAACAACAGCATTTTACTGACTAACTGGAAAACACTGAGAGAACTTGGAAAGCTGGTGGTCTCAGTGGTATGTGTGAGGAATTAGTGCAAAGCGAGATAAAAGTTCTGATTAAATGCAGATTGGGTCAGAGAATAATGCAAGAAAATACCTATTGGGGGGAGGGGGAGAGAACAATGATTTCTCAGTCTAATAGCATAAGAAAAGCGAGTCACCATTTCCCAAAGGCAGCATACAGTGAAAATCTGCTGTTAGTTTTATTCAGTAACTATGCAGTGCTCATGCATATAACCACACCACATTTCCTGCCCATCTGAACTGAAAATGCGAAAAGAGACACAAGCTGAAGACCTTCTTGGAACTGGTAGATGAAGGAGGAAACTTGGAAAAGGTCTAACTGAAAAATAAGGTCTTCTTCAACAAGTCCTGGCACTTGTTGAAGATGTGCAGAAAGTGGAAATTCTGCTGTAAATGACATAGAGATGGTCCTAGCCTCACTCTACTGAAATTCCTCTTTACCAAATCAAATATGATTTCATGAAGAAGCTCAGCTCTATTCCCAGTGATTTGAACTGCCATCTGAAATGATGCACTTGGAAAATGTGCAATACTGAGTCTTATAACAGGAGTTTTGGGGGGATTGCTGATGTTCTGTATGCTGCTATGCGACTAGCAGCGGAAGGGGAGAAAGCTGGCTGAGGAAACAAGAATGACTAGACAAGACGTGATTTTGGAGCCTCGCATTGTAAAAACCTCCTGACATCCAGTCAAAGTGACAAACTCCAGTTAGTAAAGGAGGCTGAACAGAGCAGGACAGACCGCTCAGATTCCAGCCCTCAGAAGCACAGTGCAAGACCACATCTGTCACAGAGCATCAGAAGCAGAAGAGCCTGAAAGAAACAATTTCTGTAGAGCCCTGGTGTAAACTTGGCTGTGGCCAGCATCTACCTTTCACAAGATTTGCTTGTGAGGGTGCTGACCTCCCCTCTGTGAGGCTTTCAGCCTTCTTCAGAAAACAAAGTTCATCTATTGGCTGTATATGTTTTCACCTAGAGTTAAGGAAAATAGAAAATCAGGAGGAAGTTTGATCTTTTGGGGGCTTGTTACTAGATACTTTTGCAGCTTGAGTTCCAGTTGCAGGCTAAATCATTTAGTCTTTCCCCTGGAAAAACCTTCAGGGAAGGCACATCCCTGAAAATTTTAAGGACCTTATGTTTAGCCTCTAGAAGTACATGTCCTCTTAACTACACTCATAGATTTTTAAGACCCGGGGGGACTCTTATGATCATCTACTCTATCTTAGATAATACAGGGCATAGGATTTCATGGAGTCCTTCATTTAGCATTTAATTTCTGAGTGAGCTGTTCTGTATGACAGCAGTATTGATTGTAAGACTTGCAGGAATGGCAAATTTGCTGGATAAGTTGTTCCAAATGTGGCAGTTTAGCACTCTGTTGCTTGTTTCAGTTTGTCTCATTTTTGAGTCCAAGAGATTTGTAGCCTGCTGAAGAATCTCTAATGCCTGTAGATTTTCCTCTCCGCCTGGGTAGTCTTAGGCAGAGATTTACTCTGCTCTATGCCCTGTCTTTGAGGTAGCAAGGTTGAGCTTTAAGCACTCACAGTGAAGGAGGTTTTGCACAGATGGCATTATTTCTGAACAATTTATGTTTATTAATGTCCCTGCTAAAGTGTTGAGACTAGAAATGGTTACAGTACCCAGCAATGACCACCTCGAGGATGTGGCAAAAAGTAGTAACTTTCCTCTTTTTCCTCAGGTGCTGCTCATTGCTAACAAGGGCAGCATTTGCTCTCTTGGCCATTTCATCACGCTGGGAGATGACTATCTGTCCATAATCCTTTCCTGCACCTAGCGTCTTCTCCAGATGATTACTTCACACGCACAGAGGCCCTGCCCTAGAAGTGACACCATTGTTCTTGCTTCCTATTTTGTACTACTTTGTGTTAAGTTGTGTTAAAGCACAATTTTTTCCCTGCACAATCACCATGTTCTGTCATCTCAGCTATCACCTGGCACCCACTCCCGTTACCTTTAGAAACAGCAGACCCATTCCAGCAATGATGTCATTTGTGCATTGTGATACGTGGGCCCAACCCAGCTCTGGGGCAGATCTCTGTAATTATGCCAGAGAAGGATTTGGCCCAGTCTAAGTGCAAATCCTGGGACAGAACAAGTCAGAGTGACTTGTAGCAGGCTGCTGGCCAAATCTCTTTCTTTTGCACTTGGGTTCCTAGAAGCAATCCCATCCTGGCGTAGCTGAGGGCTGTTCACTCTAAACCTGCATGGCAAGTCTGGAAGTGCTTTTTGCTAAAACTGACCATGACTCAGTTACTCACCTGGAATCCACAGAGAAGAGAAGTAGCACGTGATGCATTAGAGGTAATGTGGTTGAACTGCTAAGGCAGAATAAGCGTAAAACCTAATGCCTCTTTAGCAATAATTCATTAACTGGCTGTTGATAGGGTTTATCCAAGCCTCAAAATGGGATTTAGTTTTGAACCAGGATATTTCGGAACCAGAAATATGTGAATTTCTAAGCAGTGGAGACAAGCATCCTATGTTTGCCATTTATACAAGAGCGTTTGTTTTACAACTTTGATAATGAAATATCTAAGATAGATAGATGTATTGATCGCTGAAACAGTAGAATGTCTTTACGTGAATCTCAGAGAGAAGACCTCTTCTCTTCAGGCTCTGAGATGAGTTTCAGGTATTCCATGTCAAAAAGAACTTCATAGAGATTTATGGCAGTATGAAGTAGAGAAGTTGGACAGAAAAATGGCAGTCACTTCTGGTTCTTCTGTGGTGTCCTCCAGCATCTCCGTACCAGGCCTTGAGGAACTGCACAGGTATAATTGGGTGGGGAAGGATCCAGCATGAACAAACACCTCCCAGATGACATCCCCAACATGGAAATATGAACTGGAGAAAGGAGAGGGATGCTGAGAACGACCAGTTTTACAAGAAAGGGAATTTCCATTGTCATCTTCGACAGATCCCTCATAGCAAGTGTCCAGGTTGGAGCCTGTTTCTCTCATTTGCTGGATCAAGCACTTGGGAGTGAAGGGCCCACAGATTTCAGGTGGATGTTAAAGGGTAGAGACAGTTTAACAAAAATTATGTGTTTTTTCCTCTTTGTTACGTGTTTCTGAAAGTCTTGGCCTTTGTCCTCTGACTCTTTGCTTATATTGGAAGTGTTGGTGAGCCCCATATCTTGCCCATTTTTTCAGGGTTAATATGCTCCTCTGATAGCGTATATCCAATGTGGTATGGGTATTTATAGGTGGATAGGGCAAACTGAGAAAATAGTTGCCCAGGCTAAAGGGTTTGCCATTCAAGATTTGACAAGAGATCTAAATATATATTCATTTTGGACAGATTAGATTAGACTCAGCCTATGGCTGATCTCTGTTTTGACGTTTATCTCCATGGTGAGAAGAATGGTTACTTTTGAGTGGTAGAGTGATGAATAAATGACTGCCTTTCCCTCAGGAGCGAAGATTAGTGTCACAAGAAATCAGCCATCATGTATGTTATATGCTGAACGTATACTCTCAGCTCCCACCGCTTGGATGGGATTGAAACTTCCCTGACAGTTTGAGAGAATGAAGAGTGCTTGGGCGGTGTGGGAATCAGGCTGCTCTGAAAATGATTAAACTTTTCATCAGTTATGAGCTCTTACGTCACCAACAAAATAACAATATATGTAAATTAAATTGTAAAAATAGCGCAAAGGAATCTTTCTCTCCCGTGCTATATATACATATGCATATGTGTATATAAACCTATTTCTAAATCAGACAAAAATGATAACACATTAAAGTTCCAATATTTATGTATTGGCCATAGCTAAACTTAGACACAACATCTAATTTACACTGACGTCTTTCTTTAACAAGTTTTGTAAGAGGAATGATTTAAGTTCAAGGAAGTGCAGTGAGTCATCTGCACGGTGGGCCAGTGGCTGAGCTAAGTTTAGAATCAAGGGGAAGTTTGGATCTTCTGGCTCCAAGTTTTTCCCTTTACATCTCTGCTTTTCTCAAACATTCTCAGTGCTTAAGAAAAAAAAAAAGAAGAAACTTTCTTCACAGTTTCACAGTTTCTTTCTTTTCTTTTCTGAATGGATTTTTTATGTATCCGTGATTCTCTGGTCTTGTACAGTAAATCAGCGAGTTTAAGCTCATGAGCTGATCTGAGTTTGTAGTCAGGTTACCTCATGACGTTGCAAATATTACCTTGTGACATCCCTGTTTCAGGAGAGCTAAGATTAAAAAGCACAAAAGAAAAACGTGAGGTCTGTTCAAGTGATACCTGAGCAAAGAGGTGTTCCCCACTTGCAAGAAAACAAACCAAGTGAAGCTGAGCGAGGCCAGCCCAATCCAGCCCAGCCCAGCCCAGCCCACTGAGCCCAATCTCTGCTGCTACCTGCCTGCTATAAAACTGTATATAGTCATTCTCTCCCGCTCTCCCTCCTCCTGAGACTTTCTGCGTGTCAATGACTTTCCTGCCAGACCAAGGGAATCACGCAGGTTATGGGGCATCATGGCCCGTGTGAAATCCAGCTCGTTCCTCATCTGAGAGGTGAAATCCAGCTCATTCCTCCTCTGAGAGGTGCCTCTGCAAACAAACTGGTGGCCAGAACGAGGGAAGACCAGTGCATTTTCTCCACAAGCAGGCTGTGGCCAGGTTATGAGCCCATCTCCTCTGCACCAGCCCCGAGATGCTCTTCTTGTGCAACGCAGGTTAGAGCCTCATGTATTCCTCTCCACTCTCATGGCATCTCTCCCCAGCATGGTCTGACAGATAGGTGTTACAAGGCACAACCCATCTCTGATACAAATTGAATGGTTTATCTGCTTTTTTCCAGCTTCTATAGATTTTATCTATTTTCTCCCTGGGCCAATAAATACACAGAAACTACGGAAGACTGGACAGACTCTTCCAGAGTACGGTTGTTTAATGATTTCTGGTTTCCCTGGCTGATTGGGCACATCACTGTGTTTTGCATCAGGAGAGAGTCATGACACAGCTAAGAGGTGATTAAACCGGGGATTCTGTGTAGCACGCTGTATGCAGGCAGGTGGAACATTTATACTTAAAGGAAGTAGTTTTCTGATTGCGTTTGACTTCGCTATAATAAAATGCAGTTATGTTTTATAACAGTTTCATTTCATTCTAGTTACGCTGCAATGACAGCCTTATTACACCACTGTTTATGCTTTTTGCTAAGCTTAGTCATTGTTTAATCTTATAAACAAAGAGTCAACTTCATGCCTGATAGTTGTTGCAGCTCATGCTCCTGAGCTCTAACACAGCTGGAGGTACCACGAGACGGGGATGTAAATTAGATAACCTGGTCATTATAAGAGTCCTACCGGGGGAACCCCAAATTGTTCTTACTGTCCAGTAGAGCTGAGCACTCAGAGAAAATAAAAATTCTGAAATCCATTGAATCTATTGAAATCTATGAATTATCAATTATCAGCACCCAACAGGAGTGCAACTGCAGTTGCACTTTATTCACTCTTATGTTACCAATAATGATGTTAATGTCAATGGGGCCACAAGCAGAAGGAAAATCACTGAATGTGAGTGAGCTTCATCACAATCTGACCCTGTCTTATTAAAGATGACTTTTTCACCATGTGCAGTCTTTTCATATTCCAGATCAGTGGTTCCTAAAAGGTGGGCTTCAGAGTCAGAAAAATCACAATACCTCCTTGTAACTTCACAGTGAGCAGCTGTCACTCTGGTAAGATAAATGCCACCTTTTATAAACTGCAGTTACTGTTCACTTTTCTCCACTCTCCTTACATCTCTGCTTTGACCTAGTCTGAGTCATTCTCTGCATGGGAAATGTTTCTTCCTGTGGGCATACATATGACTGGGGTTGTGTACTGATAAAAGGGGTATAATGTGTCCTCTGACTCCCCAGCGAAAGGCTTCTGCCTGGAATTAGGATGCTTGGTATCACAGTGAAGATGCAAAACAGCGGGAGTTTGTTAGATTCCCCTGCCATAGGTAGATGCCAGGTGGAAAAACAGCCTTTAAACGGCAATGAACGCTTTGCCCATGCACCTGCATGGGGACCAGGTGGGCACAACTTGGCAGCACGAGGCAAAAGCAGAGGGTGTCTGAAGGCTGTGCTGTACCCACCATGCAGAGACCTTGAGAAGGCACCCAAGGGGAAGAACTCAGTTCCTACCCATTTGAATAGTGAGAAATAGTGAGAAATAGTGAGAAATACTTTCCTGCTCAGCATTAATGGCAAGAGCCTAAAAGCATCCATATGGAAAAGGCCAAAGTCTAGCCCGGCAGCCTGTTTCTGGTGGTGACCAGCAGTTTATGAAAGGTCTACAAATTAGGGCATGCAGAAGGACCATCTTTGCCTAAACAAGCATCTGGCCATGAGTAAATTAAGGACTTGCTACCCTGTAAACTGCATTTAAATGACTGTTTAACAGACCAGTGGACCTCCATCGATTTGGTAGCTCTACTTTTATTTTTAACGATGTTTTAGAAACGAATATCCCATTTTAATTATGCACTATATGCTCTTGCTATTTGATAAACGACATTGTTACATGCATAAGTGCCCCTGAAGACTTTGAGTATCTATAGTCAAAGTATCATTTTCTTGTATATTCACAGGCAGGATACGTGCTGGCATTTGGAGGCTCTGGAAAAGTCACAGCTCATTAAAAACCCCACACCTTATCTGAGCTATTCTTTCCTGTCCATTCTTGCAGTCTTCTTTAAAATTTAGAGCTTTTTAAAATTTCTTGTTATGACTTAGAAGTTATTTCACTTTGTGTTTATACCCAGTGCAGCTACTTTTATGGATCAGGAACATTCTGACTTGTGTTTCTATAACAATGCCTCTGGAACAAGCACCATGAGAAAGCATTGTATGATAACTTGGTTATGCTTTCTGTATTGCTCCAATGCCTGATTTTGAAATTTAGGAGTGATTTTTTTGCAACTAACCCACAAGTAAATCAAGCAGTGTTTCAGTATACTTTTGTAATACAAGGCCGTATATTCGAATATTAGCTTTAGCTGGTTCAGCAACTTGCCTAAGAACTTTCAGCGATTACACTGAAACATTAAAGAAATCACACAATTTTTCACCCAGTGTGAGACTTTCACCAGCTTGGTCAAAAACTTGAATTGTTTTTGTTTTGAACAGTTCTTTTTCATACGTATACACACCCAGTTGTACAGAAATGATAGCATTACCACCTAGGGAAAAAGAGATACTGCTAAAATACCTGCCAAGATTCAGCGTACCCAAAGAATGTCCTATGTACTATATCATTTGTTCATCAGATATGCTACGCACCCGTTATTCCTTTGAAGCTCACTGAGAGTTGCTGCTGGTGCTTGCTGCATTTTGTGGCTGAAACACTTTCGAGTGCAAAATTCCCTCTGGCTTTCGATGACTTTCTGCATGCAGAGCAATCAGCCCAGGCTCATTGCCGTAGGAATGCGAAAGGGGCAGGGAAATGCTGCCGCCTTACTCTGGCCACTTGGAATTAAGATGCTCCACATCACAGTGAAAGATGTAAGCCAGCAGGAGTTTGTTAGAGTCTGGCTGCCTTAATCAGAAAAAAAATCTGGTGAGCTGAAGATGTCCAGATGGGTTTATAAAGATAAAAATAACAGGCTGTGTCCTTCCCCCTGTGATGAGAAATAATTCCACGTCGGCAATGCTTCCACAACATACAACCTGCACTGCTACCGGCGCACGTTCCAGGCCAGAGAGTCACTAATGATCATCAGCAACGGTGAACGGGACTCCGTGAATTCAGCAAGAGCTCTTTGCTGTGCCTCAAAGAGGGAAATAGTGTTGCAGAATAAGAGGGTATCTGTAAAGTCTGTTGGTACCACAGGCAACACGGCCAGGGAAAGCTTCAGGTAATGGTTTGGACTGGCAAGGACCCAGTCAGCACAGGGGTCTATTCTGACAGGGAAGCACACAAATCAAATTGTCTTGTGCTGAGAGATCCATCACTTGGTTGAGTATCTTGTACCAACCATCATGGGAAAAACCGAGCTGGTCACAGAGTGGACTTCCTTCCATAATGAATGTATGTTCCTGGGTGGAAAAGAAGGTTGAATTCATATCAGACGAATCAAAAGTGACATATACATCAAGGTTAGATTGGGTGCTGGGTTTTGTTTTTTTTTTTTTTTTTTTGTTATGTTTCCAAGCCAGCAAAAAACCAGCAGATCAGCAGATTTTTTATTTTTTTTTTTTTTTTTTTATTTTTTTTAAGGAGATGAGGAGCATTGTCTCAAGAGTTTTAGCAGAGAAAGGAGGGAATTATGAGTTCCAGTTCTGTTGGGAGTAATTGTAGCAACGATGTGAGCTCCAGACCTGGTGCCTTTCCCCAGCTCCCGCGGCTACTTGCACTCCCCCACCAGCCCCACAGTGACCGGGCCCTCTCCTTTCCTTCTCAGTCTGCACGTGGAAGAGTCTGTGAAAGAAATCTCTCCTTCCAGCTACAGTAAACCCTTTCAACGAAACTTTTGCCAAACCCTCGGTCTTTATTGTCAGTGGAAGAGAAGGAAGAGCTCACTGGGGCTTCCTTGTCATGCTGGAAGCCACATGCAAATGCAGCAGATGTTGACGTTGACATTATTGTGGACATTGATGTAGAATGCTATCGAACGCAAATGTTATTCTGCTTAATGAAGTCTCAGCTGGGAAACCTGGAAATAGTCTCGGTGGATCAGTGCTGCAGGGGTGGCCCGATGCCTTTGCCAAAGGTATAGAGGGAGGGTGAGTGGCCCTATGGTGTATGCTCTGCTCGACAGGAAAGACGAAGAGTAACCAAACTGAGCCCTAGAATTCAGGTTATGATCTACATAGAGCTAATGCAGAACCCACTTGTATCGATTATTCTAACTCTGCAAAAACTGCGCGGATCCTATTTTAGATCTTGACTTTTAGGCTTAATAAGTATAAATGACACAGGTTTGCTGCTAACAAGCAACTTGTCTCTTTGATCTGAGTGAAAATAGGGACGAGTCGAAGGGCAGCTGTTGCTCCTGGATCATTGTGCTTGTCATGATAAATTAGCTTTGTAGGTTGGTGGTAGGTGTTTCCTAAGGTTTGACATTGAGGGCTGGAGCCACCGGGAGGAAGAGATGGCTTGGTGCCTGAGACAGCACTGTGTTCATGTACCTCCCACCCAGCAGTACAGATGTTTGAAGTTCACTGGTGTCTCTCTTTGTCCTGATAACATACAGCAGTTTTCTGTGGTCAGGCATCCACTCGATTGCCTAAAGTCCTGACATAACCAAACGTTTGGCTGTTTGGCAGGATCCACAAGCCAGATGCTACCTCACCTACTTACTGTTCAGGGTGTCACCTGCTAGGCATGCTTAGGAGGGATGTTACCCCTGCAGGACACAGCATCGGTCAGAAGCCAGTGATTTGGCTGTGAGCTGGGGAAATGGGGGTCACATCCTACTGGTCCCCCACATTGCATGCTTGGCCACTTTCTTTCTCATGAGAAAGTCAGGGTGATCTTTAATAATCTGCTGTCCCCAAAGGAGCAAAAGAGCAGAATGTTGCTTTGGCTGTGGTTGAACCACAAGTTAACTTTTCTCCCATGTAATGTCATCTTTCAAAGGATGTCTGTTAGGTTTTAAACCCAAATTACACTCTGCTTGAAGAAGTGAAGCTGGAGGAAAGCGTCTTCTGTAACCAGAGAGTTTGGATAAAGGTAGGAAAAAAAAAATGCTAGTGGTTTGATTTTTCTTTTTTTTTTTTTTTCTTTTTTTTTTTTTAATTTCACATTTTTCCCTGCTGAGGCCTTCCATAAGAAACAAAAGAAATTTGGGAGAAATCTGAAAATAAACTATTTATTATCATATTGTTACTGCTTTACTTTAGTCCTTTAGAAATGTTCTCTGTAACTAATAACTGTTACAGGAGAAGTCACTTTATTTTAAAACTTGCAGTAGTAAGCGACTGCAATTCCCATATGCTATTGGCTGTGTTGCTGCTGGTCTTTAGTCCTATGTAGTTAAATATATTGCAATGAAGATGCATAGAGGTATCGACTTCATTTTTCAAGGTTTGACTTTAGAAATATGAGCTTCTTTTATATCTGCAAAATATCATCAGGTTTTTGTACTGTCTCTGAGCCCTGTGGATTTAACCTTCCTTTTTGTTTGCAAGTCAATAATGTTTATACTTTCTATTTTTAACATTTAATTTTTCACCTATTTTAGAAATGTGTCAACAAGCAAAAATACACTTAAGCATTTCAATGACCAGTGGAGTTGCTGGATATTATCAGGTATATCTGTCACTGTTCAAGAATGAATGTTTATACTTCCTTATTTTATAACTATACCTAGCAGCAGCTTCTGTGAGGTAAACTCACACACATGTGCACATGTCTAGTTATTTTTAGAATCATAGAATCATAGAATCATAGAATTAGTGAGGTTGAAAGGGACCTTTAAGATCATCAAGTCCAACCATTAACCTACCCTGATAAAAACACCACCACTTCTAAACCATGTCCCTAAGCACCTCATCTACCCTTTTCTTAAACACCTCCAGGGATGGTGAATCCACCACCTCTCTGGGCAGCTTATTCCAATGTTTAATAACCCTTTCAGTGAAAAAATGCTTCCTAATATCCAACCTAAACCTGCCCTGACATAACTTGAACCCGTTTCCTCTTGTCCTATCACTTGTCACCAGGGAGAAGAGGTCAGCTCCCATCTCTCTAAAACCTCCTTTCAGGTATTTGTAGAGGGTGATAAGGTCTCCCCTCAGCCTCCTCTTCTCCAGGCTAATTTTGTATGTAATTATGTATCATTCTCACTGGAGAAAATATAATTTTCTTTCAATAAAGAAACAAATCTATAAACACTTCAGATTTCACCCAATTTGTTATTTTTCCTGCAAAACAGGCAGAAAACCTGCTATTTTTCTGCATGATTTCAAGTTTTAGAACTCCTATGTCCACCTATAATGGAAATGCATATTAGTAAACATTCAGAAAAACAGAGAGAGAAATGTCTTAATTTTGATATTGTTCAGGAAGCATCAATTCTGCAGCACTTTCAAATAGGACTCTTGATCTACAGCTTTATGCTGCAAAATCATATCTTGACTGGATGAGCTTAATTCTACTTTATATGATAAATAAGAATATTCTTTAAAGTGAGTATAAATGCAAATTATAGCTATTTTGCGGCCTTCTTGCACAGACAAAGAAGTGTAAAAGGGTTTTCATTTGAATGAAACATTGCACGTTATGGTATGGGAGAGAGAGAGACGCCCATGAAGTTACTGCTTGTCCTTCATATGTGCAAACTCAGCAGTTTGGATGTGCCTGGCTCTAGGAAGCTCTGTCTTCTCCCAGGCACACCTCTGGCAACAGAGAACTGAAGCCATGACCAGCACTGCCAACAAGGTGCAGCAAGATGTGGTAGAGCTGCATTACCATTTTATAGCGTCCATAAGGCATGACATCATTAACAAGGGTTTTCGGGCACCCCGGTATGGAAATATTGCTCAGAAACACTAAACTGTAGGAAGTGCTGTTATTACGACTCTAGCGAACATGCTTACGAAATCAAAATATTTTATTCCAATGTATTATTTTTACTATTTATTTATTACTTGTATTGCCATAGCAACTAGGAGCTCAGTCACAGACAGAACCCCCACTCAGCTAGGAACTGCACAAACAAGAAAAACAGACGAGGAGCTCATATTCGCATTAATAAAGTGTTCTTAATTTTAAAAGGTCTCGGAGGTCACATGTGCTACTGCAGACAATAAATGTAAAGCAAGTTCCAATATAAACAGATAAATACAATCTCAATCAGGCCCTCAGCGATAACTCGCCTGTCTGCCGAAACTCCTTGGAGAAATGATAGTGTTATCAGCAGACCTTGAACCATGACCTTAAGGAAATAAATTCAGGCTCTATCAAGCCAAGAAGGAAGAGCCAGCCAACGACCTCACGCTGCAGCACCTCCGCAGTTACTGGGTGGATGGTTAGGGGAACACCTCCGCTGATCTGGCTGAGCATGACCTCCTCACGTGAGGAAAGCTATGCAGCGCTCTTTGGTACAGATTTCGGGCTTTAATGAACCTGGGATCGGGAAATATTCCTTTCCCCATTAGCTTGTCATTGACCTGAGAGAACCTTCATATTCGTTAAGAAGAAAAGTTGTCAGCCCTCCATGAGAAACTATCAGCTTGCGAGTCCCATGGGGAAGCACTACCAAAAGGACCATGATTACACAAAGCAACGACCTTCTTAAATTCTCCTGCATTTCAGAGAATATTGATTCCTAGCATGATATCGAGCTGTGTAATACGAATGCTATTTTACATTCCAGAAATGCTAGCTCTGGTAATGCCTTGAAATCTTCCTTCAATTTTAGTGCCCTAGGAGGAAGCTGATTAACTCCTTCCCCTCCTTCAGTATCTCTTTATTTCAGTTTCCTGTTTATTTTTTTCTCTCTTTCTCATTTTCAACCTTTTTTTCCCCGCAGTGTGTTACTGACACAACTCGCTGCCAAGTGAAGACACAATTTATTTTGTCATTTTAACGCGGAGAGTTTGCACGATGCGTGTAGTTTTGTATGGTTTCAAAACAGATACGACACAACACGTATGTGCTAATTAAACACACCATATTAATAATGTGGCAGCGTGTGGCCCTCATAAGTCTGGCAGCTGTAAGAAGAGTCCCGAGGGAGGCATATTTCTTCAGACTCAATTGCTGTAAGGATCTTTGCAGGGAGGCCCTCCATTTTTTTTTTTTTTTTCTTTTTTTTTTTTTTCTGAAGGCACCGTGCTTGTGGGGGATGTGTTCTTGTCTAATAGTCTAATGTTGACAGCCCGCTGCCCCTGCCCCTTTTCCCTCCACACTTAAATTGCTGATAAATCTTCCTAGTCACCTTGTACACCAGGAAAGATAACTAAAAAGGCAGCGTTTCAAACCAGCAAGGCCTTAGGAGATGGGGGTGTCTGCAATAGCGTTGCAGAAGGGGGATTCAGCTGGCGCGAAGTCCTGCCGTGTGCGAGCAGTTTCACTCCTTGACCGGGAGGAAGGGGAAGACAGGGGCTTTTCTCCTCCACCCGGCGCCAGCTGCTGCGCCTGGAGCCTGGCTTTGGTCACGGGCACAGCTGGCCGGCGCTGTGGGCTGCCCCCCGCTTCCTAGGAGCTGTCTCTACAGCATACCAGCCTGTTCAAGGCACCTTTAGAAGCTGGAGAGGGGCCCGAGCTTCCTGTGAAGGCGCGGTCAGGGAGATTTGCTCATTTTCTCCTCCTTTTTAACAAGTACGGATTTATAAGCAACTTGATTTAACTTTCTGATCGGAGGCAGGGCTTACAGAAATAGATTGGGATCCTCTGCCTGGCCCTTTGGATACCATGAGGACAATCCCAGCTTTTGCCCATTCCGTTATATGGTAAAAATACACATACCAGAAAGAAATAAAGTTAATGAAAAGCGTTACCATCACAACCGAAGGAGGGCGAACCTTTGAGGTTTGTTCAGTCTCCATTTGGACAAAATGCCCATTTCTGTGTATGAGGCTTTTTAACACAAATGCTGAGACAGTTTGCTATTAATGGACAAACCAACAGAAAACCAATTCAGAACTGATGCTAGAAAATTTTCAAGGTCAAATGACGTTATTAAGCTCTCATAATTTTGTATTTGTGTGTGTCTACAGATCAGGTAGCTGAAGTCTCAAATTGTCATTTATTGGTACAAAAGTGTCAGACTGAGCCTAGAGGATGAGGGGAAGGTGCTCTCAAAACTGGACCCTAAAGTCTCCCCGGATGCGCAGCAGAGATTGAAGGCCAGGCAGGTGAATAGCCCTGATCTGAGTAAAGAGAGACGAATGAGTGGACAGGTTGCGTGCACTGCACGGTTCGGCTCTAATGGGTTGGGATGAACAGAGTCTCTTTTCTTTCAGCTACCTTATGCACCCATGCCTGGCGACTGCCTTTTGTGAATATTTTTAGGAGGACACTTCAAAAGAAAGACTAGGAGGCTGACGTGCTAACGGCTTTGGAGAATATTTTTGTAAGAGCCTTTGGTTGTAGGCATCGGCTCAGCTCTGACTCTGGAAAAAATCTTCCTGCTAGCTGTACTGAGCTGTTACGTTTGAGTATCTGGAGATTATTTGGCATGCTCCGTTACAGAGTCCTGACCTGAGCTCTCTGTTACCAACACATCTTTGAGTTTCAGTCATTTCCATCTTTAGCTTTTTAGGGATGCTGCTGATGGGTGACAGGTATTTAATAACTGACGCAGACCAATGCTGCCAATGTCAGCCCAGTGGCTCTTTGCCTCTGGCTCCTGGACTCTCTCTTCACCGTACAGTACCCCCTGCTGAGGGGCTGATTCAGAAGAGATGCCTCTTCCTAGTTTATCTTACATGAATTAAGCTTTCTTTCGCTCCCCAGGCTACAGATGAGTAAATTCCCTTCCTTACCAGCAGAGATAGAAAAAGTGGCTCTGTTGGCACTTGGGCACACCACGTCGGCTTCATGCAAGGGACGTTAATTCGCCTCTCTTCTGTTTTTGGCCCTGAACGCCTGTTCCTGCCAAGTGTACTGTGGGAACGGGTGTTAAACGTTACCGACACTTATAGTATACGAAAGATGATAAATACTGTGGAGACAAGCTGTGAAGAACGAAGACAAGAAGCTGATGTTTGGTGTGAATGAAGAGGGGGAAGGCTGTGAAAAGTGAAATCACATGCTCAGAGCAAAAGGCTAGGAAAGTTTTCTTCGCTGTAATATTATGAATGGAAATAGGTGGCAACAGTATATTTGACAAATTTGTAGAAGATGATGTTAGTCAAGATGGGAGATGGTGAGAGCCTGGAGGAGTGTTTTAGGTTATGAATGAGAATAAAATTGTGTAACTTATAACTGCAATGTAAAAACGAGGGACTAAGAATCAACTGGGGATTAAGCTAAAGGCTGTGCCAAGGCTATGGACCTGAGGAGCTGGAGAAAAGGAAGGACAGTGGTATTTCCATAGTGACAGAGAAAAGGGAAAAATGCCAGAGGGAAAGACGAAGAACCCTACTCTGACCGTGCCACTCTTAAGCAGACGGCTGAAACATGGAGCAGGTACTTTATTTATTTTGCAGATGAAATTATCTGGAATTTGATTATCTGTATAATTATTCGTAAATGAATTATCTGGAGACAACATGAAAAGAAACAGAGACAGAGCCCAGGTGTAGAAGGCTTCTGTAGAAAGCTGGAGGGAAGAATGAGGAAAATCCTTTGAAAGGCATGCTGAAAGTGTGATTAGAGGGAAAAGAGGAGAATCAAAACACAGATGAGTCAAACAAAGTCCATGGAGAGCAGCTTTCCAAGCGGAAGAGTCTCGCAGGCAGGTTGGAGAGGTTGACAAAGGGTGTTAGTTCTGGCTTTTAAGAGGAATGATTCATGAGGGACTTGGGTGAAAATGTGGCTTCTTCGCTGGAGGCCAAAGGAAAGAAGTTAGAAAAAAGAGGGCTTAAGACTGAATTTGACTGAAAGAGCTCCGGAATGCACTTGCAGCCAAAAAAGGTGGATGAAATGGCTGGTAGAGAGGAGAGTGGAGCCAAAGCTGGTTTATTTTTGAAAAGACACTTAAATTTTGAGGTGGAGAATCCTGAGGAAATTGAGAAATAGAAATAATAATGAGACAGTGAAAGAACGCAGTCTGGATTGAAAAACAAGCTTGGAAGAACCTGATGAGGTGCTTGTCTGCTTAGAATGAACATTGCAGATTATATGTCCTACATGTCCTGCAGAAGAAAAAAAAAAGTCTTGGAAGGGGAGGAATTTTGAAAAAACTGACAATTTTAATTCAACATAAGTTGGTGAAATTCCTTGCAGCAGAAGTGCATGGTTGGGAAGGGTGAAAAGGAGGAAGGAGGAAAAGGAAAAGACGCCTGAAGAAGTGAATCAAAGGTGGTGAAAAGCTGTCAGCTCTGGAAACGTGGGATTCACTTGAAGTATAGAAGTACAGAGTTGTTGGTTTTTTTTTTTTTTGTTGTTGTTTTTTTGGCTAGGGATGTAGCAGAACTAAAAAACTGAAGGATAAAGGGAGGAGAAAGAAATGCATTCAGAGTGGAGGGTGTTGCCCAGGCTGGGGAGAGGAGGAACAGAGGCAACAGGAAGTGGGGGTGTGCTGTGGGTCAAGAGGACAGACCTTGGAATGGGAGAGAGTGAAAAAAGAAGTGAGAGTGGAGAGAGGCAAGGTCTGGAGAACTTCATGAGCATGTGATATGAGAAGGAAGAGAAAGGGGGGAGCAGGAGAAACTGAAGAGCTGAAGGAGAGTTATCTATGCTCGTGATCTGGGCATGGGAACAAGGTAAACTGAGAAGAGAGATGATTGATGCCCATTTGTCAAGACAGGGAGAGGAATTTTCAAACCAGACTGGCGAGTCAAATGGAAAAACAAAGCTGATCTATAGCAAAAGGAATTAGATATACTATCAACACGGTACTTGAAGATAGAGAACATAGGTGAGAAAAGATATTCTATGATCCTATGAAAGCTGGGAAGAGAGGGAGAGAGATACAGGAGTCTAAAATTGTTAAAAACTGTGAAAAACTTGTAATTTGTAGCACTTGTAATTGGGATAGAGTTTTTTTCATAATAAAGTTGTAACTTCTGATAACACTGTTGCCTTTATAATGCTTGATAACAATGGCTTGCTGTTTAATGTTAAGCTTAATGTTACTCATTAGTTTTTTATATTTCCTTCCAAAATTCAAATTGTCCATACATAATACATTAAAGTGATTTTCTGTGGGGTCCCATTAACATTCTCCACGGAATGCCACCTCCTTAGTGCAGAGGCTCCTTCGAACTTAAAAATATTAAGCTTACTGAACAAAGTATTAACTTAACTCATTTGTCAATGGCTAAGAAATCATGAAGTGCTTCCCAAATCAATAGGTACCGTGAATTAATAGGAAAATAAGTACTGAAGGAAACTGAATAGAATTTTTATGAATGTCAAAGTAATGTTGATGAAGGTCAACATTGAAATAGGTATCTTATTTGTAGAGTTGCATGTAGAAGATAAAAAACAAACGTGTAGCACCTCACATATGTATATATGAAAAAAAAAAAAAATGAAATATAGCAAATATACCTAGCTAGAAGTAGCATCAACATGTTTTCTCAGCAGGTTAGGACTTTTTGCTGTGATCCTGGGAAACTCTGAAGCAAATTCTTATTCTGAATCTTTACCGATATGATGATGTAGCTGAGATCAACAAATTACTTGCTAAGCCAGACACTTTATGTATGACAAGTATCACTGTCATTTTCCAATTAAGAGTTGTTTTTTTTTTCCATTAAAAGCACAAGGTTTCACTTCCATCAGAATGGGTTCCCTTAGTCATCTAATGTGTTCTTGTAATCCACCCATTTGTTTCCATAACTGGTTTTCTGCTGTATTAGAGGTTTAATTAAACGTGCTTTACTCCGAAGTTTACTCCTCTAGATTTCTCACGCGTAGTTGTTAAGATTCCTGTGGATGTTATCCTTATTTATGGAGGCATTGTTTGACAATGCTATACCACTGCCACTGAGAAATAAATCTCATGTATAGTACTGCTAGCCCTTTCTTCATGGGCAGAAAACTGTGTAAACTGGCTTGCTTGTAGATGAGAATTCAAAGCATGGTGTCAGCTCTGTGAGCTGTGATACCTCTTTTTCTGCTTTTCAATGTTGTTCTTACTCAAAAGATCCTTAATATCTTTTCGTCTTAGGGGATGTCAGCAGAACCACAAAGAGATGGAGTTACTGTAGATTAGAGAGTTGTATAGGCACACCTGACGAGAGCATTTAGTCCTGCCCACCACTGAATGAGAAAGCATTAACTTCTGACTGCTGTTGTGTTTTGTTTTGTACTTGACACATGCAAGGGGGAAACCCAGAGCCAGTTTTTGCAGGTCACCTGACAAGGGCTAGTCATTAACTGGTGGTAAACTGGTCTCTTGTGGTCATGCGTACACCATAGCCATAGCACATGCATGCTGCTGGCTCTCTCTTCTCCTGGGCTTACCTGTCCTTGTCCAGTAGCCAGGACATTACAGGACCATGCTCACAAATGTCAGACCCTGTTTCTTTTAGCAGTCCCTCACTTTGCCTTGCTTTAAAACTTTTGGAGCTGTTAAAAGATCAAACAAGTGATTATCTCAGGCCCCAAATCAGTCATCTTCTTGTTCATGCCTAAATATAATGCCATTATATACCATGTTGGAAAGATTTGCCCTCACTGTTATGAAGGTGACAGAATTGGGAAGCTGTTGGAAACCTCTCCTTTCGAGAGGTGCAAAAAAAAAAAATGTTAAGTTGAGGAACTTGGGGAAAGCTGGGCTGAGCCAATGGCTGCACCTTTGCAAGGAAATTAAATGGTGCCAGGAGAGGTTCCAGGGCATGAGCACCTAATCGCCTGTATCGTTATTGCTGCAACAGCCCATGAACGGCACACTTGTGACCCATGGAAAATAACAGCTAACAGTCAAGGAGTGATTCAGGAGCTAGCAATTCCCAAAAGGCAGTTTGACCTCTTGGAGGCTAGGAGAGTTTAAAGGTACGGACAGGCCTAGCCCGTGTCTGCAGGTCTCAGGGCCAGAGTGCAGGCCAAGGCAAATCTAATTAACTAATGTGAAGAAACCTTACAAGAACTATACGTTACATGTGTCAGGAAAATCTAGAAGAAGAATAAGTGGTCTGTTGGTCGCTCAGCAGTGAGAAGGTGAGCTGAGTCAGTCGGTGGTGGAGGTAGGGACAGTACTCTCACGGAGGGATCTATATTAGGGCGGACGTCATTTCTTGAATCTTCTTTTCTTTTTTAATGTCCAAACATTTGTTCTAGAGATGAATCATCATCCTTATTGAGCTTCATACAAGCCATAAATGTCTTCATTTTACAGCTCCTGCAGTAAGAAAATATTAAGTAAATAGGCTTGTGGGTAAAATATAATAACAGATTAGTGCGTTTTTTCCATTTATTTCCTATGGCTAGCTATCTCTAGGAAACAAGCTAAGAGAAGCAGAGGGTCTGTGATTCCCTATGCGGTATTTTACAGACTTATTAGTTTATAAGGATGCTTTCATCCTTTCTGAGTGGTGGTTACGACTGTGAGAAGTTTGCACTGCCTTTTTGTTTTATTATTTTAATGAACTGTAAGGAGTGCTTGAGGGATAGGTGAGTTGACCTAAATTTGCTCCTCAAACTTGGACAAACCTTTAATGGAGCCTTAAAAAGTTCAGCTTATATTTAATTTTTCTTCTGTCTGAATAGGTCGGAAGGAAGGAACTTTTACATGATCCTCCCTGCTAAGTGATTTATCATGGCCAATACCGTCACTGTATATTGATCGATAGCCTCATGGTACAAAAAAGACCCTCAAGCAATGACCTGAAGCAAAGTGGCCATCTGTCTACATACAGTAAAAGAAAGAATTTCTAAAATAAAAAAGGATAAGTTGTTCTAACAGTTTTGATGCAATTATTATTTGTTATATGTTGACTAGAGCGTACAGTATTGAATATTATATCCAAACACAAATCCATACCTGTGCACACACAAAAATAAATATAGTTTTCAGACTTCAGAAAAGAACAGAGCAAGAAGTTATATTGTGACCACAACATTTGAAAATGACTTTGATTTGGGGAGCTTCTGTCTGTGAATTTCAAAACAGGCATTTTTATGTGTAAGACAGGAGCTCATCATTCTCTGGAGCTCTGGACCTCTGGAGACGTCTCAGTCTGGACAAAACATTAAAACTCCCAAATTCTTTTGAGAACCTGAGCCGCCTTGTAATTTTTCCAGCCTATAAAGCTTGTCGGCTTTATACTCTTGTATGTACTGCATCATAAAATGGCTCAGCTGCAACTGCATTGCAATCCATTTCTGAGGTTTATTAGTGAAAGGGATAGGTTTGTGTCTGGACTCACCTTGGTTTTGTACCTTTGCCATCCCACCAACACCAGTGGTAATTGCCGGTGATTTGCAACTCTGAAGCAGTTGCAAGTCTTTCTTCCTCCTGGGAGCAAAGTTTCAAGCCTCTTTTGCTAACACTCAGGAAAGCATATCTGAAATTCTTGCCTGCTTCATGTCAAAGCTGCATCTGCTAGGAGAGCTTTATCTATGAAAAAGTGAAGGAGGCTTCAGATAACCTTTGTGACAGACTCTTAAACTATATGTAGGTTCACAGTGTTAGGAGGCTGTGAGGTAAATTTAGATTAGCGTGGACTAAATATAAATATACTGCTCGCTTCCCTGAGCGGTTGATGTGAAGGGGTTAGACTCCTGCCAGAAATATGAGCGTAAGTCCCTGCTCTGCACTGATTCTCTGTGGAGGCTGGAGTAAATCACTGAGACATCCAGCCCCAAAGCTCGTTGGATGGGATCCTTGGCCTTCGCTTCCCATTTGTAATGTAGAATAATAATACTTAATTACTGAATAGGGACAGTTCAAAGATGTCTGAATCAGTTTGATGGCTAGAAATGTTTCAGCGACTCTACCAGTAATTTAAGAGTCCAGCAGCTACCTTGGCGTGCAGATACAAGTTTTAGTGGCACGACCATTGCTCCAATACATGCCTGTTCTGTCAGCTGCTTAAAAGATGAAAATGTATTGATTTAGACATTTGGAGTTCAACAGGACATAAATATTAAAGTAACAAGGAAAATTAATAATTATGGAATTAAGAAGTTTTGAAGGTGAATCGATGGGATAGAGACCTTGGATGAAAGGTATGTTTTATGCTGTCCCAGCGTATAGCATAAAGGCAAAGGCTTTATATCAGCAAAGAGTAAAACACCACTTCTTTATGAGGAATATAGAGGAAAAACATCTTAAAAATGGATGCTGCAGTTTGTTCCGCAGCAACTGCTAACTGAGCTGACAGGGTTCATTTAAACCCTCAGCCAGGTGATGCTTTTAAGGCCAGATGAAACCCACACCTGTTCAGGAAAGCACTGAGTCACATACCCACAGGCCAATATAATTTAAGTGCTGTTGACTTCACTGGGATCTGAGTGTTTGTGGTTGTACCTTTCTTAAACAGCGATGTTACTCAGAGTAGGACCTGAGGCTGATTTTTGTCTGAAGATGACAAGACTATGCAGCTTTCATTGGTATAGGAACAAACTCTGAGTTTGGGTGACTCTCCTAAGACTATGTTGCTTGAAATCTAATGTGCTTTGTTACATTTGTGTATTTCCAAAGATTTTCTGGTAAGTCCTCAGTGATTAAAGTCTATTTTGGGAGTATTTTTCTACATTAACTAGATTTCATTTGATTAAATTCAGTATCTAAAGGTATATAAGAATTGCAGTGCTGCTATTTAAATTCTCTAGGGAAGGAATTTTTGTGTGGTGTTGATTAAAAGATAGCTTCAACAAGTAAGTATACTCTTCCTTTTATATTATTTTTTTTTTTAATTTGCAAGCCAGGGAGAAACCAAACAAACATCACAAGATATTAATAATGGAAAGCGACATAGGGAACAATTTGTTCAGAACTGAAAAGCAAATCAGACTTCATATATCTGTCCAAAGAAATTGCAATCACGTAAAATAATTTTCCTTGATGTTAGCTTTGGCAAGGCAAGTACAGAAAAAGAAGAATGCCCCCCCCCCCCCCCCCCCGCTCTTTCCCCAAATCTCTGGGAAGATGTCTGCAAGGGATTTTTTCCTAGTTTTAACCCAGGGGCTCACATCTGCACACTTGTGTTTGAAAGAAGGTGAGGATCCAAAGCTGAGTCTGAGTAGCTCTGAGTTTTGAGGAGAGCAAATACTTCATTCAGCTGCCAAACCTGCGTATGGGCTTCCAGGCCATTTTTCATCCCCTGCTATCCACGCTGTAACGAAAGAAAATAGTTCTGGTTTGGCTTTTTGTGCAGATAACAGGAAAAGCAACACGGAAGCCTTAAGGGCTACTCTCAGTGGGCTAAAGCTTTCGGCATACCTATAAAACGCAGCACGGCTGTTCCCTGCGCATATGGATGTGTGAAAAGGCTGAGCAGCATCACTCCGTACCCCGGCCGCCCCTGCAGGCTCTGGCTTAGCAAGCTGTTCCCCTCGCAGCAGCCCCAGAGTCGCAGGGAGCGTGTGCTCAGCTGCACCACAGGGCTCCCCACTGCCTCCTGGCCCCACACGTCCCGGGTGGGGGGACCCGCAGACATGACTGCAGGAGGGCTGCAGAGATGGGAGCAGGGCAGTCGCAGGTGGGGAGGGAGGGATGCACCTGTCTTGAGGGAAAAGAAGTATAGGAAAAAGAGCAAGCACTGGGTCGTGATTTTATTTGCCGCTCTCAATGTAGACACAGAGACCCTGGGACATCCCAATCTACACCTAATTATTTCTTGTTGCTCCTCTGGCAAGCAACAAGCTCATTTCTGGTTTGTTTTGTCTTTGCAGCTGATTTAATCACAGCAGCTCCTAAATCTGCTGTTGCTATGCTATGGCTTTTGAGGTGAATTGTGGACCGCGAATATATGCTCCACTGCAAGACAAAACAAACCTAATTTTGTGCCCCAGGCGGCAAAGCTGCCAGTGCAGAACATTGCTGAATATTACAACCTCTGTTATGGACTGGGAGCATCGAAAGGGCAGCTTGAGCACGGAAAGGGGGGAATGTGCTGCCAGCTCCCTCCACTGGCCACCCCGAAAGACAGGGAAACATTAAAACAGAACAACAGCAAAAAAGGTAGAGAAGTTGAGAAGGATGACCTCCTGGCAAAACATGAGGGGGCTTCTGCTAGTTTAGCAACAGTTGTAGGTTGCTTATAGATTGCTCATGTGAGCTGAACTGTGTTTAAGAAGCACTTTGTTTTTCTGCATCCTGTCTGAAAAAGCACGGGATGTGTCATTTGGGTAACATAGGTGAAGAGATATTAAGCTCTGCATTTAAACTACCCATTTACATATTGTTATCACAGCACAATATAAGCAACATTACAGTAAGGTGGTTAAGTGAGGAAAAAACAACCCACAGGCATAGTCAGTGCAGTCCAACGCAAAAAGTTCCCGCTGTTCGTGGTATTTTACCTGTGCTGCGAGTACCTCCTTTGAAAGAAATATCCAGTGCTAGGAAAAAGATCAACGGGCTGAAGCTCCACAGGTTCAAAAGGGGAAATGATGTGTGCTCGTTGTGCCTTTGTCAATTTTTACCATGTGTTCCTCTCTCCAGTTTTTGTTGGTATAGAACCAGAGAGTGGCCAGCCTTTTTTAGCAGAGTGTTAGGAGATACAGATCTACACCCAGAAGAGCTCACCCACAAGGTTTAGCCTAGTTGCCTGTTGCAGGTATGTTTTCTTCAGTTGCTGCCAGTGAATTTCAATGAATGTCGCACACCTCGCATGACAGAAATGATTTATTACCCGTGCATTCTTATGTAAATTGAAAGATACGAGAGAGATCACTGCTAAGGGACAAACTAACCTGAACTCTTCATGCAGGACCCTGTTTTGGTTCGTATAAAAGGATTTTAAGAGATGAGAAGCTGATTTGCTGGGCCTCATTTTATGGTGAAAGAGCAGCACACGCCTCCTCACTTCGTCTAGCATGGCTGCTTTACACAGAGACTTGCACTGCCGGAACTTCAGCAAATATAAATCAGGGAGTATTGATTTATCATGGCTGAGGATTTTGCCCTGTACCTCCTCACTTGCCAAGTGCTCAGTAGTTGAGCGATCATTTTTCGCAGAGCCCCGTTCTTTGGCCGAAATGTGTGGGCGCAGAAAAATGACGAGAGAACTTTCAAGTTTTAAAACTCACTCTTCATATTTAATGAAACCGCAAAGAGTGCACGTATAGACTGAGTTAAGTCTTTCGTGGTGGAGGCACTGGCTCCTGCTCTGTGTGCTGAAGTTGCATAACCTGCCTGTTGCAGAGATTATGGTAACTGTCATGGCTGATGTCCTTTGTCATTTCTAGACCAGGAGATCAGCTTTAAGATGGATTGAAGCACTCAGTAAAGAAAAATGGCAGCTTTGGTGCCTTCCAAACTCAGCTGAACTGTTGAATGATCCAGTAGCAAGAAGTTTATCCCTATTGCCTAAGGAATTAAATTCTACGGTGCAAAACCTAATACGTATAAAGTAGGACTTTATGCTTCAGAATTTGAGGGTAAAAATTAATTAGCTGGATCAAACCGTTTTCACAGCTAAAAGCTGAAATTGTTGCCTTACTTTTGGATGTAAAATTGCTTAATGTTAATTTTTACTGATGATTTTTTATTCAGCGAGTAAGAGTGGGAGAGTCCTATCTTACATGTCCCTGAATCTGTTCTAGAGTGGTTTGGAGAGGGCTCTGGGCAGCTGAAACTCACACAGCCAAGCTTCAGGAATAAAGTTGCTTTCCAGATTACCTTCTTATGATTATTGTATGAGATAAAGGACCGTAAACACCGTTACAAGGCTGTGAGTCTGATTTTTAATGAGCCCATAAGTAACATGATGGCTAAATTATTCTATGGATTTTGCACAACAGGATGGCTGTATTGATGATTTTGCATTATGATGCCTCTAATAAAAGAGAGTTGCAGCACTAGAGAGTTCAGAGTTACAGTGCTAAGGGTGATGCAAACTGGGTATATCAAAAGACCAAATGACATGCTAAGTAAAGAGAATTGTGAAAAGAACAAAGCAAGCCCTCAGTTTAAGAGCTTTAGTATGTACAAGTATGGCTCAACTCGAACAAATGAAATATTTTTTCTAATTAAATAGGAATGAGCCATATGTACTGTTCAGAAAAGGAAGCAAATAAAGCAGAGCATTTCAAAACAAGCAGCTGTTCAAATATAAATTTCCTGTTTATTGAGATTTCAGTTGTATAAGAGTAAAGGTCTCAGAGTGGCTGAGCAAGTCAATCATTATATACCTTGTTAGTGTGACAGCCCCCTGTGTATTGTTTGACTGGAAATAAAACACAAATACCCCAAACCCCTATTGTGCTTGCTTCATGGTGCATAAATCTATTGTGTGTCATGTCACTTAGAGTTTTGATGGCAGACTACCAAATGGCAGAGGAAAATGCACAATCAAGCCTTCATTTTCATAAATGAAATTAAAGTACACACAGGAAATATAGAACAGAAGTGTTTTCATTAGTGCTATTTCAAGGGTCCATCACTCAAAATCGAGACTTTTGCAAGCCCCACTGAACATTTGATTACATATGCAAATGAGTGGGTTTCCCAAGTATGTAACATTTTCTTTTCCATCTTTGATGGTCTTCTTGAAGTTATAAACCTGCACCAAATTATTTTCACTAGCATTATGTCTTGTACCTGGTTGGACTGACAAGGACAGAGCCCTTGAGCTCTGCCAGCACTGCCACTAACTGGTGGTGTGCTCCAAAGGGCTTCCTTCACAGAGGCCACCTTGGAGGTGTACCTATGTTAGACATGTGTAAACACCAAAATGTGTGGCCTCCAAAGTCAACAATATAACCAGAATGAATGCCAAAACAAAGTTTGGGTTAGCTGCAGCCTTCAAGCTCTGTGTTTTCTTTACCTAATTGTTTGCGCTTAGGAAATATCTAAAAATAATTGGCTTAATTTTGCTGGGCATTGACCAGAACAAAAGAGAAAAGAAGGATCTTACCCCTAAACCTTGCCATCCAAACTGGCGTGTACACTGTGCTAGGCAAAGTGTCAACTTTGGGCAAAAGAATAGAGACATGCCCTACAGATAATGGTTCCCCCTTTCTCACATGCATCACTTTGGGATCTAAGAAATAAACCAGACAACTTTAAGAATTCGATTTTGCAACTAGTCTTTGAGAAAAAAAGAATCTGGTGCTGTGCAGTAGAAAAAGTTGGTTAGTAATTTTTCGATTAAGCTGAGTCTTGTCAGCATTATCACTCTGTTTCCACTGTAACATTCCTTCCAAAACTTGAAACATCTGTTTGTTTTATTTCATTGAGCCCAGGGGGTCCCATGACTGAAATCATGCCTAACTTAGGAAAGATGGTCCCCAAAGAGGGTTCTCTGCAACACTGCCCAAAATAAGAGGAAAAGAAAACAACTAAACCAAAGAAACGCTGCGTGGGATCCAGTCTGCTGAACCTGAGCACTGAACTTGTTTTGAAATGCCAGGTGCACAGCGAGGCAGTCCTGGAGCAAGTGACAAGTTTCCTGTCTTGTCTGTGGCAAGAATTAATGTGAAGGTCTCCAAGGGAAGCTCCTGTCTGCGTAATGTAGATGCTACCTGTCTTCACAGAGTTTTGTCTCATTACAGCCAATTTTCCCCTTTGCTGCAGAAAATCGGCCCTATAAAAGAATATCATAAAAGCAATGGGGACAAACACAGACACAAAGGTACAAATACAGACACTGATAAAAGGATTTTCCCTGCATGTTGTTTTCTCCTAACTGTCCCATTAGAGGTGGGAGTTCCAGGAGAGTGCACAAATTTTATGGCAAGATTGGACGTTTTTGGTTGCTCTTCCTCAGTAGTGTCTTATGATTAACATTTCTACAGTTTCAGGCTGAATTGCTCATGTCTGAGAAGCAAGTGCTCCATCTGAATGTTTTTTTTTCTGGGGGGAAAAAAAAAAAGCGTTAGCTAGACCTTCAAGGGCTGGAATAGGTGCAGGCACAAGTTATTCATTCACTTGAAGGTAACCTAACAGAGGAAAAAATGCTTCCCTAATAAAGGAATTTCTACTGCATATTTCCAGTCTGTATATTTTGAAGAGTTATTTTACTTTAAAACAGTGTTAAGAATAAATGGATAAGGACGGTGGAGTGTCTTGTTGAATGCTTATTCTTCCTGCGTTAGGCCATGAGAGTTGCTTTGAGTAGTTATCATCAATAAGCTTTTTCTAGCCAGCAGTTGCTATCTGCTAACCCAAACCTCTTTCAATAACAAACAGGTAATGGTTCAGATCTCCAGGAGGTATAGACCAACACGGCTGTATTGACTGAACTGAGCGCTACTCATCTAAATCAGCTGAGCCCCCTTATGATTACAGCTTGAGCTCAGCACACTTCAAAAGGCAACAGATGTGATATGACGAAAGCCCTCAAACTACTAATACTTCTCCTTTACTGGAGGAAAAAACCCCACAATCCCTATTTTCACCATTCACTTTTGATTCTCAACGCTGCACATTCATTTGTAGTATTAAGTTTCTGATGGTAAAAAATCCAAGAGTATTTAAGCTGTCAAAACCTCCTTTCCCCTCCTTGTTACTCCGCTTACAGCTCCTGACCTCAGGCTCCCAGGAGGCCACGGAAGGACTTTCATTATTGTCAGCAGCTCTGAGATTGAGCTCTCTGGTACTTGTGACGGAGCTCCCCCTTCCCACCTTCCCCCCAGCATCTCCCTTTTTCAGGCTAGATGAGGCCCGGATTTCTAAAAAGTTAAATTCTTTAAAAAAATCACACCAGAAATAAGCAGTCAAATGAAAAGGAATCTCTTTCTTCAATTTATTTCAAAGCGTGCAGGTGAATTTTCCTCACCTTGATCAATTACATCTTTTGCTCTTTTTTAGAACCAGCGGAATGTAAAAGAAGCACATAGATACAGTGAGCTCCAAATTAGTTAGTATTGTTGAATATAAACCTTGTCCGGGCATTTGCTGCTGTGACTATAGTTTTGCTTCTTACATAGAAAAGTGGGCCTCAGATATGACCTCACAAACAATATAAAGCAACACTACGCAACTTCATTATTCACTACGTCTCAGGAGAATGGCATAATCATCTATCTCAGGAAAGCGAACAGCAGATGGTACACTGCAGATTTGCATGTTTGCACCACTTACTAGTTTATAGAATTGAGAAAGCAGATTTTAAGATTTTAAAAAATATTTTCCCTAGAAGTGATAATGAAGTGGGTTTTGTATCATCCTCTGTTATGCATAGATTTCTCCTTGTGATTGTGCTGCAGAGGTGTCCTTCTGAGATGTTAGTTCATTTATCAATATTTGACAACGATGATTATGCATTCGTATGTAGAGATCTAACTCTCACTATGACGATTGATTCTGTCTGTACATAGTATGAGTTCGTCCTATAGAATGGAGAAAGAATTGTGAAAATATAAATTAATACTTTATGTGTTTACTTACTTAGTATCACCAGCCATGCAAAAGATCCTTTACTAAAATATTTATTTTGACTGTGCTGTTTGCTTTCTACTTTTCAGAAGAAGTCAGATTATGAGAGCTACTTTGGGAACATTGGTGTTGCTGACAGAAGATCCTGAAAGAGGGAGTTTGGGCTTTCAGCTATTTGTTCTTCCCTCTATTTCTGTTTTTCTGGACACATTCTTTTTCCCATACACAATTTGAAAGCAAATGAAAAGGGTAACAAAGTCTATTTCTGGTTGACAATACTGGTGCATTTGATCCCATTTTACCTGAGAAGAGACAGTACAATTTGGTCTAGCATGGAAATGTGTATTCTTAAGATAGAAAAAAGTGATCTGTGAAAAAGATCAGATTGACAGCTCTAGGAACTGAAAGCTTGTACTCATTCAGTCAACTGAACACGAGCTATAACTGTGCAGTCCTCCCTCTCTTTAACCCATTAAGATGCTCCAGTTCTTTATTACAGAAATCCCTACAGGTTAGGATTTGTTCCAGGTCGGTGCTTGGCTTCTCTGAGGAGTAGTCCAACAGGGGAATGGTATCTTCTGGTTGGGAGGATGTGGAGATCTGTCTGGAAGGAAATAATCTTAGGGAGTTTGACCAGGCAGAACACGGATTTGCTGATACTCCACATCCTGAGCTTCTCTGGACAAGCAGGGGCTGTGGGCTTGTACTTCAGTATGGATCCCAAGCTACCGTCACTGAATCTTTTCAAAATCCTCATCCTCCTCACCACATGATTCCACATGAAGGTGCTTAAGCTTCACATGTGGAGGAACACTGAATTGTTAAGCATTATGCATTAAGATCACTGACATGAATTCTGTGTATGTATTTTAAAGGATTATCTGTCCTCCAGAATTTACTTCTGAACAAATCTATTGACTTCAATAAAGCACTGCTGACCAAAAAAGAATTTGACATCGGTATCTTTCATTTTGTTGGGTTTTCTTTAAAGCAAAAGAAAACAACAACTTTGAAACACTGAGGTACTCCAGCCATATTTTAGTTGCTATAAATACAAAATTATACTATAGACTTAATTTCAGTTAGGTCAGTAATGGCAGGAAACTATCAACACTTCTGCTCTCAAAGTAATCAGTGATAATTTACAGCTAGGGAGAACAATCAATATGCAGGAACTGGCTTCATTTTGGGTAAATTGAAATCTTTGACCTGGCAAGGACTGATGCCTTGCTCTAAACTAGACTAGAATTTCCTATGGTAGAATAAGTAGTCCAAATTATTGCATTAATTTACCTAAAAGTACTAAGTATAGGGACGTGTCAGTTCACTGGGAAAGACTTAACTTTTTTCCTACCTATTTGTAAATGACTTGCCTGAACAACTTATATGTGTAATATTTGTATGCTACAGATATTACGCCACCCAAGAGAACAGTGTTTGGGCATCTTGCATCACATAAATACCAGGTGATAGGAGCCCCGACAATATGAAGACCTTCCCTGTAAAGCTTACAACTTTTCCTATTTTTGGCCAGATGGGCTCATATTTTTTGTGCTGGACATCTCTGACTGAATGTTTTAAGAAAATTCAAGGGATAGTGGATTTGAAAATGTAAGTTGTTTCCACTCATTAGAAAAGCTTGGGAACATAAAAATAAGCTTTCAAATTTGGTTATTTCTGTCTCTCTTTCAACATATATGTCATAGTAATCCTCACTGGGAATATTACAAGGAGGCATTTCATGATAACTTCTTGGAAATCGTCTAAAGGTACTTGAACAGAGAGTTCGTACTCAAATAATTTTAAGATTTTGAACAGAACTTCCTACACTCACGAAGACCACGTTGTTGAACAAAATAAATAATCGTCCATTGGCTTGTCCAGACCAGCAGCTGCACCCAGGAGCGGGCAGCACGAGGAAGCCCAAAGTACATGGTGGACCTGTCCCTCACCGTCGGGCCTGGGTGACACTGCCCTTTCACCTCTGCAGCCCTTTAGAAATGGAGACTGGCTCCCCACGGACATCTGGTTTGGGTTTATCAATTGGTTAGGGTTCATTAAGTCACACTGGCAAGCTAAAGAGGAGGCCTAGCATTGAAAAGTCCTGTAACCGTGAAGAGATGTATATACTCAGCTCACCTCAAAGTTTATGATTTCTCTACCTACTTTTTGTTTGTTTGTTTGTTTGTTTCTACTTGACACATAATTTGTAATGGTATTGGATTTTAATACAGCAAATGTATCTTAAACTGACAGACCGATTCCTTGACAATCCATGTTAGTGAAATAGTATTTTGAAGGCCTTCAGTTCTGGCTTGAAGTTCCCTTATTTTAGCTGAGGTTCAATCCTCCATGGCTCCAGAGATCTTTTCTTTGTTTCATCTATATTGAAAAAAATCACAGCCTCCCAGAAAAACACCTTACATAGCTTGTCATGCAATTAGTCCCCGTAGGTAGGCTCTCGCTGTGTCAGGGCCTCTGGTTTAATAATAATCCTGCAATTCTATTCTATAAATTTTCTGGTTGATAGGGGCTTTGCTGATTAATGTTGTCAGGATGGGATGTGCTGAAAAACACCTTCTGATGCATTACATGAAAGGCTCAATCTAACGGATGTACGAGATCAGTTTATTGTCATGTTCTTTTACCAGGAAAAGTCAAGACTTTGGGCTAAATCAATGGTGCAATTTGTTTAATGTGAAGTTTGATTTTGCTTGAGTCAGACCTCACTGGTCTTTTCTTTCTCTGAGGCATGCTAATAAGTTTCTTTTTAAGTTTCTGATTTCCTTTATTTTTTTCCTAGATTTGCTTCTCCTGCTGTGAGTAAGTTATTTGAAGGATATTTATTCATAAAGTAGGTTCTTTCCTGCCTGGACTGACTGAAAATATCTTGTGGATTCTCTTGACTTTTTCAGAAGTGTTTTGATCCTAACACTTTCTGTACAACAAAAGTCTCACAACCACCGAGCAGGCGCATTTGCTTTGATGAAACTTCTAAATCTTCTGTTATGAAATATGGAAATGCTGTGGCGTCCAGGTGGAAAATATAAAGATACTTAGATTTAATACGCAAGAAAAAAATCTGCAAAAACAACATTACATCCTTGAAGAAAATAGAACTTTATCTGGAAACAACGCATTCAAAGGATCTGGTCTTGAATATAGGTAAAAGATGTCTATGATAATCTATCCTAGTTATTAAGAAATTATATATAATTGCATATTCTAGAATGAAAGCTGTGGCACTAACTTTTTTTCTTTTTGTAACTGAACTGCTGCCTGGTTATCCTTGTGCTATTTACAACCGGTTGGAAGGGAGTCTTAATGCTCTGCAGTGTTTTACATGGTGTGTTGGGTGTAGGTGCTGGCAGCGGGAGGGCTGCAGGGGTGGCCTCTGTGAGAGGCCGGGGCTACCCCATGCTGGACGTGGCCGGTGCCAGCCGGCTCCAACTGACCCACCTCAGGCCATGGCTGGGACCTCCAGCCAAAATGGCGGCACCTCGAGGCCATTTTTTGTCATTGTTTTTTATGACCAAAATCTGTATTCATTGGCAGTAAATTAAGTTAATTCTTCCCAAGCTGAGTCTGTTTTGCCCATGACGGTAAGAGGTAAATGATCTCCCTGTCTTTATCTCGACCCACGAGCTTTTAGAGAGATGGGAGCTGACCTCTTCTCCCTGGTGACAAGTGATAGGACAAGAGGAAACGGGTTCAAGTTATGTCAGGGCAGGTTTAGATTGGATATTAGGAAGCATTTTTTCACTGAAAGGGTTATTAAACATTGGAATAGGCTGCCCAGAGAGGTGGTGGATTCACCATCCCTGGAGGTGTTTAAGAAAAGGGTAGATGAGGTGCTTAGGGACATGGTTTAGAAGTGGTGGTGTTTTTATCAGGGTAGGTTAACGGTTGGACTTGATGATCTTAAAGGTCCCTTCCAACCTCACTAATTCTATGATTCTATGATTCTATGAGGAGGGACAATGAGCGAGCAGCTGGGTGGGCACTTGGCTGCTGGCCAGCCTAACCCACCACATCTGGACACATGTGATCCAGAATGTATTTGAACTAGCCTTTATTTATTTTTTTATTGCCCCCCCCCTATTTTAAAGCTTGAGTTGTTATTTTCTGGCAAATCTGAGTTTATAGATATTTCTTCTTTGTGTCTAGCTATCATTCTGAGAAGTACTTACCATTTAAATACGTGCAGGAATAGAAAACAGAAGGAACACTAAAAAAGAAAAGCCTTGTCTCCAAATTGGGAGAGGCATATTTCCAAGCTTGTCTAGGATCAAATCCCTCCGACGTGTGACAGAAATCCACCCATTATTTACTGCAGTAACGGTGTAGCTGTAAAGGCAATGATTAATGATACACAGGTGAAATGCATCTTGGAGGTATATGAGTTTTAACGGGGGAAGCCTGCTTTCCCCAGCACTCAGCTCCATAAGGATCCTGCACCAGCTCTCCAGCAGCAGAGCTGGTTGGTGTTGCTGGTTGGTGAAACCGTGCAGTCAGTCCCTGCCTGGATGCTCACCATGTGAGCACGATGGGGCACCTGACCCATCCGTGGGAATTTGTCTTCCCTGGGCTTGAGCAGAGATGAGATGCTGCCCTTTACTGCAGCTCACATTTGTGGGAACAGAAAGTCGTCCTTTCCTTAATATTACGTCACTGCCTGCATGAAGCAGTGAGTCCATGTTTCTGTGTTCTCAGTGGCTTCAAGAGTATTTTATGGATCTCTCTCCTATAGCTCATGGCTTCTTCCCAAACTGAAGAGCTCCTCTCTCTGCTTTTCAGATCAGAGAGCCAGCTGCAATACCTACACAGGATGCCTCTTGCAACAAAAATACTCAATTTGTCCATATAGGTTTTGGAGTCTCACTGGCTCCCCGTAGACATTACGGTTGTATGAGCTAATATTAAGAACACAGCTTATTTACTCTGTTTCCAAGCTCTGCCTCTCAATCTTGAGATTTGGGATTCGGCATCAGCTCAGTTCCTTGGCTGGAACAACCATAAAACCTGATGGGCCATCACTGCACTCCACTGATGGGCAGAACAGGGACAAGTAGTGCCTGACCTGACCACAGTTCCACACACCCCAAAGCTTTTTCCTCACCTCTTCAGCACTCATTGGTTATGTTGAATTCAACAAGGAACAATGGAAGCGGTTCTGTGGCAAGAAATGGTACTGAGGACCACGCGTCCGTGTGATGTGCTTTTCAAGGATTTTCCTTTTGGCTGGATCTAGCCTGGTCCTTTGGCTTGAATGTCCATTTGTGGCTGGGGTGCATTAGACGTCCTTCTGGAGGGCATCTCCGGGGGTACCTCACCTCAGAGGGATCTAGTTCATGTGCTCTGCTGCCACATTCACTGGGTGGAGAGTGGTGATCTTTGAACAATTCCTGGCTTGAACTGAAACACTGATGCAAATGCATCACAGGCTGTACAAGAACAACTCCTCTAAGTTGTCATAATGAGCTTTTGGTTTTGCTGTGTATGTAGCTATGACTCACTGATGCTTTTATTTTGTGTGTCCTACTTTTACTTTTCTGATACTCATCCTCACAAGCAAGAAGGCTGTATTTATTTGCTTCTCAGAGACAATGCGGGCTGAAAAGGCAAGCACACGCTATCTTAATTTTTGTTCCCTTTTTAAAGCCTGAAAACAGTTGAGTGCTTGTGGAGGAAAACAAAAAATGTTTAACAACTAAACACAAGTTAGCAAGAAATATCATAAGAAGAGCTTTGTTGCACTGGAAAAGTTCCCTTTATAAAAGCATCCTCTTTCCAAATATTAACATGATCTGGCCAGTTCAAGTATTTTCACAGGTTCATAATAAAGTTTCTAGTAGACGACAGGTGGTACATGGGGAAAAAAGATGAGGATTATCTACTGTTCTGTGGATTCACTGTTTAGAAAGAGACCTGCTTTTTCTGTAGCTTACAGAAACATTGCCCGAACTACATTTCTCTTTAGAGATTTCATTGCTCCCGAACCATTTCCCATATTTAAAAATCAACCCTTTCACCCCACTAAAAACATGCTTGGTTTTTGTATCTTAGGTCCTGGACGTAGTGCTGCAACCTGCAAACCATCTAGCACGTTTGGAAGTAAGGTCAGCAGCATCTTTGTCAGCACCGTGGAGCTCTGTCATCCATCAGTAAATCTAGCAGTAAGGAGAGTTTGCAGGACTCAGATGCTGCTCTTCAGCCTGCTGTGCTGGGCGTCTGTCACATGGCCCATTAATGGCAAGATGTTGACACTCTGTCATTTTTCACAAAGTTGTAAGTGAGCTATGAGCCAAAAGCAGATAAAAAGACAAATTAACTCATGCAGCATGTAGCCCATGAGCAGCCTTCCCTGCCTAGAAAGAGGCAAGGCTGGAGCAATATTTCCAAAAAGTACTGATTATTATTCAGATTTCTCAAGGCAGCAGTTTTGAAGTGTGGTTGCATAATATTTGTGCAATGTTGTGTTAAGAGAAGTGCTTATCACAGACCTGAGACCTCAATTTGGAAAAATAATGGTGTTGCATGTTTGATTAATGCTCTTCTCCGCTACTGATCAACGGCAGTGCAGTAGGAGAAGCGTGGGCTTCCTCAATCTGCCAACAAGAAGGTCTTTCAAGCTTGCCAAGAAAACTGCTATTGTTTGCGCCCAGGCCCCAGTCTTGCAAGCTGTTCTGTGCGGGTGGACCTCAGCACTTCACAGAGTCCTGGTGACTTTGTTGACTACAGCAAAATGGAGAATTCCACAGCAGGAACATGATAAATCCCCGATTGCTTGGAAAATGGGCTTCAGATCCCTCTGAAGAACAGCTCAGCCCACTTGTATGCAAATGAAGTTATTGCTACAGGGACTGAAGTTGATGCTCTTTTAAAAAAGGTATCTCTGCAGAGCCAGAATATGCATTTTATGCATATTTACATTGTAAGCTGAAATTCAAGGAGGGGTATGATGGAAGGATGAATTTTTTAGCAGATGCTGCCATGTCAGAATCAGACAATATGCGTGTCCTGCTTGATAGGCAAAGCTTAAATTGGCAAGATGAGCAGAGCTCAGCATGTCTTCCATATAGTCGCTATTTCTATGAGCAGAATAAATTGTCTGTCCGTCTGAGGAGCCTGCACCATGGGTCAGGAGCCTTGTATGCTACTTAGCACCATGTGGACACAGAAAGGAGAATTAAAAGCTGTACTGAGGCTGGCTTTTGGTTTGTTAAAACTAACGTGTCCAAGAAAGATGGAAACAGAGTATGACTCTGTCATCTGGTGTTTGGGTACATGTTGGTGTTTGGTTGCATGCTTGGTTCTGGGTAAGCACTGGCATTCCCAGGCTTTGGGCAGCCTGGCAAGTTCAGGGATGGTGTGAAGCCTCTGAGGATGCTGAGCCCTGGTACCCCACTTCCCATGGGATGGCGTTTGGATTAGACAAGAAACAGGGGATTAGCGGCACAGCCACTTCTGTCTCTTGGTGTGTCTCTCTTCTGTCTCCCAGGGTCAGGCAGAAACCATGTGGACAGCAAATCAGACATAGCACCCAAGACTGTTACCAAGCCCCATTGTCCAAAGTCTGATTGTGTTAAAGTTGTATAGACCATCCAGGAGAAGAATCGCATTAAAAAAACCCACAATGTGCTCTACCGCAGGCATCAGAGGGATTTTTTTCCATTCTAATATGGATTGGATGCTTGATTTTTTTTCTTTATTCATATTACTGAATGTAACAAATTAATGATTCTTCTAAGTAGACACTGTAAATAGTGAATGGAAGGTGATGACCAGGTTTGCTCCAAAATACGTATTTTTGAAAGCTAAGATTTGAGAAAAGAGAGGGAAAGAAGTATTCTGAGAACTGAGGAAAAGAACAGGTGGAATATCATGCCTGTGAACATGTACATTTCTCTGCCCTATTTGCAAATCAAGTATTACAACAAAGTGTGGAAAATTATAATTGCTACAAATATACTACAAACAACTGTGAAAGCAACTTGGTTTTATTTCCTCAAGGATAACTGGAAAAATATGTATTAAAACGTGGGTTAGTCTCCATCTACAGAGTTCTAAAATGAATTCTCTCCAGATTTTTTAATGTTTTTGATATATTTCCCATTTGTATTAATCAGATTCAATTATTTAGAACTAAGTCTTTAAGTTCTGTTAATATAAACTTACCAGTCCCCATGCTGTAAATTAAATTTTTATTTTATTTCTATATATGCTTTCTCTCTTACTTTAATGCCAAAGGTTTCTCTCTTGTCTAATGGCTATAATGAAAGCTTTTACTGCTAAATTAAAATAAAATGAGTTAATGGGTACCCAGTGCCTTGTTCTAGTTAAAATGTGCATCAATTTGCAATGACCACTGCTTTGGGATTGTAGCATGTGTTTTATCTTAGGCAAAGTGTAGTGAGCAGTGTGAAATTCAGTTTTAAAAGTGCATAATCTGTTCTTCTGTAAATCTATTTATAGTTTATTTCACTTACTAATAAGCTTACCACACTTTAACAAGTCACATTGAAATTTTCCATGGTAGATGATTGCTTCAGATTGATTTTTAGAATGTTATTGAAAATGGTTTAGACACTCAGAGAATGAGGTTAAGTGAAAAACTGATAATTTAAATTTTTAAGAATTTGCTCCTTTATAATGTGAAACAGCAGTAGATTTTTCCAGAGGAATACACCTATGGTCGATTGACTTTTACTATTCCCATGAATATGCACTTAGGTATGAAGGAAATAAAATCCTTAGATAGAAGAGGGCAGACTTAATTTTAAATGTGTTATTTTTAAATTAAAGATAATGCTGCCTTCCAGGACTTTGTTTCTAAATTCCTAATTCTCCTTATTATAACATTTTGTGTGAAGCTGAAGCGTGGATGGGATTTCGTATGATGCATGTAAGCAATCACAGGGATGAGTTCACCTTTCTAGCTTGGTATCACTTTCAGCAAGAACAAGCTCGAGCCCTTTTATTGTCAACCAGTTTTAAAAGGACAATGCAATATCTTGCTGCTAATATTTCATCAGCACTATTTGCAAGTAAAATATTGCACTTCTAGGAATTCTTTTTGGTATGAAATATGTACGGATAGGTTCTCTGTTATGTGCTGGAGCCTCTTAGCATGTAAAATAACTGTTCACAAATGATGGATGTTCTTTTCGAGGTTTGGAGATTTGGTGAAGAAGGGTTGACAAGACTTATGTACTTCATGGTAACCTCATCTTTAGGCGGAGGCAGAAGGCATTGTGCTTCTCTGCACTAAACCCAGGATGGCCCCTAACGCAGCCCCGTGACGCTACACGTTTCAGCATGGGTCCCCTGCATTTAGTGTCTGGAGTCTCCTGAGCAAACTCTTGGGAAGCAAAAGAACAGCTGCAGGAGAGAGCAATGAAAGTGCAAAGGCTCTGAATCAGGTCTTATCACTTGTACCTGCAAATCTGTAATTAACCAAGTCTGATACTCCTTCCAGTCAATTTAGGACGCCTCAGCTCCAGAAGACCTCGCATCTCCCCAAATCCTGTCAGATCTTCCATCTACCACTGCAATGTCCACCTTGCTCAGCTGAGCTGTCTAGTTTTGCACAACTCGATATTCTGCTCTGGTATCTACTTGAATCGGAGAATCGGACGCATTTCCAAAAGATGAAGCTTATATTTATAGAGAAATTATTTGCAAATGTACAAATGAGCTCAAATAAAGATTTGTAACGGTTCACTTGGATGCAAGCACTTATCCACAGATACTGGAGTTTGTTATGAAGCTGAATCTGTAGAGGCTTTTTGATAGGAAAAATACCAAGCTGATTGATTTTGCTTGAATTTATGGAAACACATGAGCATGTAGGCACATTTATAATCTGTGGTCATTTTTTTCCCGTAAAAAAAGGAGTTGGCAGGTGTGCTATAAACTCTCTAAATAGCCTCTGTTCAAATGCAGTAAAAAGATCTTGTTCACTTGGACCTTAAGAAAATATTCATATTAGCTAACAAATGGTTCTCTGCTAACAAATACATCTAGCTGAATTATTTATTTAAATCTGGGAAATTAGGCATATTTCTTTGAGTAAATTATATATGAACTATCGTATTCATTAGTCTACCAATTATGTGGCTGGCTGACACATTATCTAACAGTGTATTAGATGATTGCTGTCCATCAGTGGATCAATACGTTATTTACAATATGGGATCTTTTTGCATTATTTAGCCATAACTATTAGCAAATATGTTGTTTAGTGGAGTCACAGGACAATTTGTGCCAAATGATATTTGGCTGATTTTGTTGTGATGTCAAGATTGCTTTACACAGCCATAGAAAAAATAGTGGCATTAAATGCTTGGCCTGACTTTTTTTTTGTATCCTTTTCCTTCTCAGTTCATAAGACACACGTCCTTTTATGTTTAAGCTTCTGTATATTTCCACACAAAAACAGAAGAATATGGCAGTGCTTGAGGAAAACAGAGAAATCAATGAAGCTCTCAAGTCGTGCTGCAAATCTCCTTTCTGTGTGTCAGGACACACACTCTTCGTGTTTTGCATTCGAAGAAAATCAACTGCTAATTAAAATCCAGCTGAGAAGACTTTACCTTCAAACAAATTAAACCTGCCAGATACCTTGGGATGGCCTTTTGACTTAACATGGTCATCAGATTTTGACTCCTGATAGTTCATAGGGGGAAAGTGACAGGCAGTGTCGGAAGAAGGTCACGCTTTTTTCACTCTTGAAGAGTTTTATAACATGTAATAACATTTTTCCCTTTTTTCTTTCCCTTATACACAGAAGGCAAGAGCGAGACTCGACCTCTTGCCTGAATGCCTGCTGGCATTCGGCTCCCCTCCCAGCAATTAGTAACTCCCTGCCTGGTGCCCTGTGCTCAAAGGAGAAAGTAATTTGAGACAGCCATTTATCAGGTTTTGATAACTTCACCTATTCCCCACAGTGCCAGCGTGGCTCCAAGGCAGTGAGGCCCAGGGGCTGCTCTGGATCCAACCTGTACTAAGGGATGGAGACAGGGGATGTCTTTTCCACATCAGTCTCTCTACGCCCTGAGGGGCAGGGGCAATGCAGGGTGGTGAAATGGCCTGTGCCAATCTCATGAAGTTGAACAAGGCCAAGTGCAAGGTCCTGCCTGTGAGTCAGGGCAATCCCAGGCACAGGCTGGGTGTAGAATGGATTGAGAGCAGCCCTGAGGAGAAGGACTTGGAGGTGTTGGTTGATGAGGAACTCAACATGAGCTGGTAATGTGAGCTTGCAGCCCAGAAAGCCAACCGCATCCTGGGCGGCATCAAAAGAAGCATGGTCAGCAAGTCGAGGGAGGTGATTCTACTGTCCCTCTACTGTGCTGTCATGAAACCCCACCTGCAGTACTGCATCCAGCTCTGGGGCACCCAACATAAGAAGGACATGGACCTGTTGGAGTGGGTCCAGAGGAGGGCCACAAAGATGATCCGAGGGCTGGAGCACCTCTCCTATGAAGACAGGCTGAGAGAATTGGGGTTGCTCAGCCTGGAGAAGAGAGGCTCTGGGGATACCTGATAGCAGTCTTTGAGTACTTAAAGGGGCTTACAGAAAAGGTGGTGAGGAACTCTTTATCAGGAGGTGTAGCAATAGGACGAGGAGTAATGATTTTAAACTGCATGAGGATAAAGTTAGATCAGATTTTAAGAAGAAATTCTTTACTGTGAGGGTGATGAGGCACTGAAACAGGTTGTCCAGGGAAGTTGTGGGTGCCCCATCCCTGGAGGTGTTCAAGATCAGGCCGGATGGGGCTTTGGTCTAGAGGCAGGTGTCCCCCCCCATGGCAGGAGATTGGAACTAGATGATCTTTAAGGTCCCTTCCAACAAAAAAACGTTCTATGATTCTGTAAAATCACTGGGTTCATCTTGAGGATGGAACTTGCCTACCAAGAGGTGTCAGAGAAAGCGTTACCTGCATGTTCAGAAGTTGTTCAAGCGTATTGCTGCCCAGCAAATGCCACGCTACTCAGTGTTTCCTCAGTTTTGATGGGTTGACCAGGTAAACTTCTGGTTCAGGGTGGGGATGACAGTCCATTAAAATACATCTTGCTGACAAAGGGCCGGGCTGTCATTTCTCCTCAGCATTGGGACAGCAGAGTCAGAGGATAAAATGGTCCTGTGAGATTCCTAGATGCTGCTGTCCCCTTTGGGGATGAGAGCCACAAGAGACACAGGTATGGTGGTCTCTCCATCTTTGCTGCCCCCAGCATCGTGCTGCACTGCACAGGAAGAAAAGCAAGGGGTTAATTCCCCCCTGGACCTGGCCAAGAGGAGCATTGGAGACCCAGAAAGGATTGCTGCCTCTCATGGAGAGGCAGAGAGCATCAAGGCAGCTGGGGATGCCACTGACAGTGTGGTCAGGGTCATAGGAAAGGAGGGAAGTGGGACAGGACTCCGAGGTAAGCATGGATCACGTTAATAGCTTGCATTTTTTTGAGCCTTTTTTTTGTGAAATAGCCATAAAATTTCTTGGTGCATTCCTAAGTGTCAAGTTAACTTGGCAAATTCCTTTCCTGAGACTGTCTTCTGCGGCCTGCATCTATTTTCAGTGCAAGGGGAGAACCAGAAGAGATCTGTTTTATGTTTGCAAATAAAACCTGTAATTGCAAGGCCCAGCTGTGAATAAATCCTCACCCCCTCATGACCGTCCAGTAAGGGTCACAATGGTTTCCTGCCTCACTGCAGGGCAGGAAAATCCCATTCCCTAACAGGTGCTAAAGCATACTAAAAATTGCTCAGGGTTACTTGTAAATGGTTATTCTTCTGTTCCAAGGAGTGTTGTGCAAAGCATTGCTATATTCTACACAAAGAATCACTAGGCTGTGAGGTAGCTACTATAAAAAAGTAAAAATCCTAGAGACATAGAATTACAGAATCAGAGAATAACAGAGGCTAGAAGGCACCTCTGGAGATCATCTTGTCCAACCACACTGCTCAAAGCAGGGTCAGTGAGAGTAGGTTGCTCAGGGCCATGTCCAGTCAAATTTTGAGACTCCACAGCTTCTTTGGGCCACCTATGTGAGGGTGTTCAACCACCCTCACAACTAAAAAGTATTTTCTTATGTTTAATTGGAATTTCCTGTATTACAATTTGTGCCCAGTACTTCTTGTCCTGTCACTGGACACTACTGAGGGGAGCCTGGATCCATCTTCTTTACCTCCCAATCAGGTATTCATACACATGGATAAGCTCTCCCCCAGGCCTTCTCTTCTCCAAGCTTAACAGTCCCAGCTCTGTCAGCCTCTCCTCATATGTCCAGTCCCTAATCACCTTCACAGCCCTTCACTGAATTCTCTCCAGTGAGTCCATGTCTCTCTCATTCTGGGGAGCCCAGATCTGGACACAATACTCCAGATGTGGCCTCACCAGTGCTGAGTAGAGGGAAAGGATCACCTCCCTCGACCTGTTGGCAATATTTGGTCTAATCCAGCCGAGGATACCATTAGCCTTCTTTGCAGCAAGGGTGCATTGCTGGCTCATGTTCACCTTGCTGACCAGCAGGACCACCAGGTTCTTTTCTGCAAAGCTGCTTTCCATTCGGTTGGTCCCCAGTTTGGATTGTTGCCTGGGGTTATTTCCCCCTTAGGGTAGGACTTGGCATTTGAAATCACCACCCCCAAGGGAAGGAGTCCATGGTATGCCTGTCCATTACTTTCACATGTAGCTGTGTGCACAGCCTTGACTGAGTCGGCATCACTAATTTGGTACACAAGACAGTGGGCAGCATGAAAAGAAGCCACCTCTTTTTAGCCTCCAACAACCTGTTACATGGTTTGATCCTTTCTCCTGCGTGTACTTGGCCTTGGGAGTGTAGTGAGCCTGTCAAAAGCTGCCAAGGTTCACTAAAAGAGATGCTGGTGGGAGGCTCTGTGTGGAAGAAGCTTTCCTATTCTCCTGCTCTCCTTCCCATCTCCTGGCAGCTGGAGAACTTCAGGCAATCCTACTGCTTGAGGGGAACCCCACTTGAGGATGAGAGACATTTCATTGCCCCACTGCTCCAAAACAAGTTCTTATAGTCTAATATTTCACAAGGAACTCATTCTCACTATAGAATTCTGTCTATTGATTTAAATTTGCATGGCTGGGTTACCATCCTCTAAGCTATTTTACTGGATTTTTCCCCAAAGGTGGTTAGATAAGAATTTGCCTTGATTTTCATTTAAGATTCAGCTAAACCCAGTCTTGCTCTGAGCTAAGAGACTAAAAATCAGTGCCGAGCTCTGTGAGGCTTGCTCAGGAGACAAGACTGTTGACAGAAATTGCCCTCAAGATTTGGACGTTACACAGCTGGGGCTCTTAAGGAGCTGTTTTCACCAGTTCATTTGTTTTGAGGAGAAGCATGATTAATTTACAAACAGATATTTCTTATCCCTTAAGCCTCTGTCCTGGAGCTCTCTAGGTTCTTCTTACGTTCTGGTTCCCAATCCCTGGGATGCCCAGCCATCCTCAGCCCTCTCCTGGGCAGATTCCACTGTAATTCTGCTTTGTAATCTCTACCCTGGTGCTCTACCCAGAAAACTCCAGTTTTCTGCCAGTCCCTGAGAAACTGTTATCTTTCAGTAGCAATTTTCAGTAAATTCAGCCATGGCTGGCTACCTGCTTATGCTTTTCCCTCTGGAAGCCAAGCCAGGAAGACTGGCAGTTTACCATCACAGAGCTCTTGCCAAATTCATGGTGTTTCTGACTATGTTAGTGGTGATAATAGGAAATTGGATTCGGTAACTCAGGAGGTCCCTTCCAGCGCTATATTCCAGATGAAAACTCCTAGAAAAATTTCAGACAAAAGCCTGTTCCAAACATCCTCTGGTATTCTCATAATTGTTCATCTGCTAGTATTGGGATTATAGCTTCCTTTTGAGTAACTGTTGTGAACTGCTGCCAGTCATTTCAGGATAGCTTATGGCAGTCACTCAAATGGTTTGCAATTACCTCTAGGTATGTCTATAAACTTGAAAACAATAACAGCTCTATTCTCAGATGTAACATTTTTTCACCTCACTGTAAGACCTCTGACTGGGTCAACAACATGCACAGAAAGAGGAATGCATTTTCCAACTGCTGTGGTTTCATAGAACTGATGGGTAACTCACAGTTATAAAATAAATTTATATTACTTTTTTTTTTTTTTAAGAAGTGAGCTATTAGAATTCCCTATTTAACTTTCCGTCTTTTTATTTTTCATTTAGTCTCGTTAGTCTTTTCTTAGTTAAAAATATTGATTCTAGTTTTGCAAAGAAGGCCAAATAGTGGCAGCTTATTTTTATCTTTTGCTCAAATATAGCGGGACAGGAATGAATCAGAAATCATTTAGTCACTATATTAATACAAGTTTGGGATGTAAAATTGTGCATTCCATTTTGCTGATTCATTTAACAAAGATCAAACCAGTCCATTCCTGAATAAGCTCCAAGGCTGCACAGATGCCCAGGCTAAGGTGCCTCATGGCTGGACGTCCTTTTTCTCCACCAATAGCAAGAGATAAAATGAAGAGCCACCATCTAAATGAGTGACCCACCCTCACCCACTGGCCCAGGAGCCCTGCTTAAGCCCAAACCTTGGTGCTTGGTCCTTGCATGAACTGCGTTGTATGTCATGTGTGGTGTGCCTGGCCTTGTTGACTTGACTTTCTTCATTGCCCTTGGACGTGCCCCTGCCACAGGGGATATGCCTGGTGGTGACCAGGGACTGGACCAGGGACTGAACCAGGAACTGCCCCTGGACCTGCTCTGTTTGCCTTCTTTTGGTATTGGGGCACTGCAACCTTGCTGGGGGAGCCTTATCTTGCCCTGTCACCAGTGGCTTCTGTCTTGCCTCCCCTTAGGAGCTACTACTCCCTGACTTCCAGTGCATGGCAATCCTGTCACACACCTGTCAGGTCTTGTAGTGTGATCAGGCCTTGACTATTTAGTTTCTCCTTCAATGGCAGAATAGTTATCCTTGCTTTCCTCTGTGTGTCTTTTCTGGGTTGGCTACACCTTCTTAAAGAAGGAACGGCTACAACTATATGTCACGTTCATCTATGTCCATGTGTCATGGACTTACACAGCAGTGAAACGATGATTTTAGCTTTGCTCTCCACCCTTCCTAATAATGCCTATCATCCAGTTTTTCTGTTGAGCACTAAGTCAATGTTTTCTGAGAACTGTCCGAAACTACTCCAACATCCTTCCAAAGAGGTAATAGCTAGTTTAGAGTCCCTTACTGCTTTTATACATGGATTTTTTTTTCTCCTATGTAAGCTACTCTGCATTAATTGGCACTGAATTTAATTTGCCATTTTATTGCCAAGTCAGCCAGTATCGTGAGATCATTCTGTACGTTCTGTTAGTTTTTAACTATCTTGAAAAAAACTTCTTTCATTTGGAAATGTAGTTCTTTCACTCTTCGTATCCTTTCCATTTATGAGCTCCTAAGAGAAGAGTTCCCAGCACAGATCTTCAAAGGATCTAGGTGTACCTTCTCTCTGGTGAAAGCTGACTTTCTAGTTCAGCTTTTGCCTTCCTCACTTCAAACTGGTTGTGAACCTATGAGAGACCTTTCCTCTCATAGCATGACATTTTAATATACCTAGGAAAAGGGGTGCTGTTAGCAGCATAAGAATATTCTGCCACTGGGGTCACCTTGGGCACACCCACTTCTTTCAAAATTTCTTCCAGATTTATAGGGCATGAGGTTTTTTTCTACCAAACTTGACTCTTTCTCGCTATCATATTTGTCCATGTGAACACTACAGTCTTTATTACTGTTTTTACCTCCTTAATCCTTGTCCTGGTTTCAGCTGGGAGAGTTAATTTTCTTTCTAGTGATTGCTATGAAGGGAATGTCATTAATACCTATTGTTTTTAGTTCTGCTAAGTGTTATTTACACTGTTCAAGGACTTTTTTCAGCTTCCTATAAAAGAATAGACAGAAAATGGAACATGCGGTGAAATATTCCATACCAGAGGCGCCATGCTTATTATACAAATGGGGATTACCCAGAGATTCTTGATCACTGCTCGGGATGGTGCCAATTCACCAGGTGGTCAAAGTGACCCATGTCATTATTATTATTGTTATTTTTAATTTTCTGTTATTGTTCCTATTAAACTGTTTTTATCTCAACCCATGAGGTTTTGTTTTCCCTTTCCTCTCCTTTTTTTTCCCCTACTCCCCCCCACCCTTCTTGGGGGGAAAAGGGGAGGGTGACAGAGCAGCTGCGTGGGGTTAAACCACGAAAATCCCCAAACAGATGCAAGTAAAAGGAAATATTCAGCTTTTAGGTGCTGCTACCAGTGCAAGTTGGTTCTTCACCCGCATTTATTCATGCCTATAAATCCCTTGTTATCAAGTCATCTACCTATACAGTCTCAGTTGGCACTTGTCTTCTCAGCAGATCACGTTGAAATGGCAAATCATCTTCGCGTGCACTGTAACTCACTAGCCCCGAGCAATGCTACTTGCCACTAGTTCTGGGGGCTGTCCATTATTCAGCTTTATGCAATGGTCAAACACCAGTAATTATGCAATTGAATAATCAAATCTTTTCCTTCCTAAACCTTTCTCAGTCCTGTAGAAATGAATAAGAAGTACGTTAACCCACTGCTGTGAATATCAGCTACCAATGTATGAGATGTTCAAACTGGTGCATGGGGCTGTTGAGGAGCCTGTAGAAATAAACTGCCTCAACAACAAAAAAGGAGAGCTCCTTTTCTGTAAAATTCACTGCTTTTACCTTTCATGACATAACTGCTTAGTGTGCTGATTGACTACTAATTGAGTTATTTAATTGGAGAAATGGCTTCTTAATAGCTCCTCTTTAATTATTTAGCTGTTCAACAGTGGTAGCTTGTCTGGTTGTAAAGCTGGTGACAGTGGTATTGGTAGCTGAATTCTGACATTATCTCTGGCTGAGGCTCATAATTCATAGATCATCCATTTGAGTTTGTTTATCCTTCATCTGCTGTATTTGCTCTTATTCAAAACTCTCAAATTATAAAAGCACCTTTAACCACATGAATACTTGTATTGCTTGAACTCATTTTTTTCTGGATTAGTCTGATCTAACTCAAACACTACATAGATAAGCAGCTTTTGGCTAAACTGCATTTTATTTGCAGTCTATGTGCATACTAACACTTATGTTGGAGTTGCCATAATACAGCTGTTACTTTTATAATAGCTCATTAGTGGGTAAGCATGGGGTCAGTTAGCTTTAAATGTTAGCTTTGTGATTATATATTCACTTTAAAATTATAATCTGAATACAATTAATGTCCCTATTAGACTATAACTAAGCACTCACTGAAATCTTCCAACCAAACTTATACTGGAGAAACAATAGAACTTTGTTTGCTAATTTACAATTTCTTTCTGATTTTTCTTGGAACTACGTGGTAGATCCTCCACAATTTAGACCTATTCTGAGAGTCTTGAAGGAATGAACTTATATGCTACGTTTCATTTCACAGAATCATAGAATGGTTTAGGTTGGAAATGACCTTGAAGATCATCGAGTTCCAAGCCCCCTGCCATAGACAGGGACACCTCCCACTAGACCAGGTTGCCCAAGGCCATGTCCAGCCTGGCCTTGAACACCTCCAGGGATGGGGCCTCAACAACCTCTCTGGGCAACCTGTTCCATTGCCTTACCACCCTCAAAGTGAAAAATTTCTTCCTAATATTTAATCTAAACCTGCCCTCTTCCAGTTTAAAGCCATTCCCCCTCATCCTATTGCTACATGCCCTAGTAAAAAGTCCTTCCCCAGCTCTCCTGTAGGTCCCCTTTAGGTACTGGAAGGCCACAATAAGATCTCCCCAGAGCCTTCTCTTCTCCAGGCTGAACAGCCCCAACTCTTTCAGCCTGTCCTCATAGGAGAGGTGCTCCAGCCCTCAGATCATCCTTGTGGCCCTCCTCTGGATGTGCTCCAGCAGGTCCATGTCCTTCTTATGTTGGGGACTCCAGAGCTGGATGCAGTACTCCACGTGGGGTCTCACAAGAGTGGAGTAGAGCGGCAGAATCACCTCCTTTGACCTGCTGGCCACACTTTATTTGTTAATAAAAAGTAAATTTAGGATAGACAACACTAATGGCTAAAGAAAGGAGATATATCTGGGTTTTCCAATGATTCATAAATGCATTTAGTCTTTTGTTTGCTGCTGAAAAGTGTTAGTATATAAGAAAAATGCAGAGGCTGTCTGACTGGGTGAAAAAAAGGGTGGGAAATATGTTTATTGGCAAAAGGAAAGGGAGGGTACAAGGGTAAAATGTGGCAGGAAAAAACCTAAATTGTGGCTGAAATGGATTCATATTTTAAGATAAATTCACAAATAAATGGTCCAGATGGGAATCTGTGATTAGAGTGCAGCTCTGTATTACTGCACTAGTAAGGAGTGACTCATTCTACCCATTATAAAACGCCAGCTCCCAGAAAAGAATAAATTTTTGTTATAAAAGTTCTCACTAGGCTGATGCTTGGCAGAGTTCTCAACCCAGGAGAAGAGTATTTAGTGTTTAATTTCTTCATCAAAAGCAAAGTTTGGCTGGAACAATTGCAGATATGTGCTGGTTCCAGTCAGTGCTAAAGTTTCTGGATGATAACTCTGGTGGAAGCTCTTCTGCCTGTGCAGTACCAGCTGTGCACTGAGGAGCTCCGTGATGGATTCTTCCCCCCCAAGGCTTCGCAGCAGTAAGTTCAGTGGCTGTAATGAAGTCTCATATAGACAATCAATGCTATTAGCAGATACACCTCTCATGTGTGCACACTTTCTGTATTGCACTCCTACCTTCTTAATTTCAACAGAAGGACCTTTGGTTCCATAAGTGTCTGCAGACCTCCATTGCTGGAGCCTCAGAGTTGTTTTCTGCTCCTGCCCCAGCAAGCAACATCCCACAAATGTCTCATTACTTGCCCCTTATGGCCCAGGTGTCCTGCCCCATTAAGTCCATCATTCAGAGGATAACAACTGGGTTGAGCTCCGTAGGTTCATTTCAGCACTCCTCATGCAAAGCTCTCCTGCAGTCCTCGCTGTGCAAGACATTGCCATAGAGTTTATCTTTTTGCTCTGGATGTTATAAAAATCCCCGTTTGAGCTTATGCTCTCCATTCTCTATCTTAGTGGAATGGTATTGGGTCTGCTGTGTAAGAACCTCTTCTACTCATAAGACAGATCAGAAATTAATATGTACAGTGCTTGATTTGCAATTAGTAGCCCTGAAAAATAAAGCTTCAGTTCCTTTCCACCCACTGTCCCTATTCTCTCCCATTCAAACGGTGTGTTGCATTTTTCCTGACTTCCTTGCACACTCTCAGGATCAAGCCGATCTTGATTCTTGTGATTCAGTGCCAAAATATGACATCAGCATCAAGGGGAAGCAGAACTGGGCATCAGACAGAGCAAGTGTTATGCAGTGAGTAGCCGCTCTATAATAGTTACTTTGTCATTATATTCTACAGAAGGTTTTCATGTGCCCCAAGATACAGAGTAAATAACAGAATTTTGCCTTCAAAAGAATAATTGGATTGTGCCTTCTGTTTGTACTCTTTCAGATTCTGTATAAACATACATTGTTCTTAACCAGGCATTTTTATCACCAAAAAAGGAAAGATTTGCAACTAGGAAAGCCATGTTAGACCCCTTTTCTTTTTTCTTTTTTCTTTTTAGAATAGGCTTGAAATACATCCAAGAATGGAAATATGCTATATTTAATCTTAAAAAGATGTTGAAATGATTTTTTTTTCATTCTTGGACTAACTTTGTGTTGTAGTGGTGTATCAGATTTGCAACTCTGGCATCTGATTTCTAGTAAAGTGTTCCTAGTTAATAGGCATTGCCTTTTACAACTGGGAATATCTTAATTTTTGTGAGGAAAACTGTAGATTAGTGTCAAATTCCTTCACCAGTTGATTTAAAAAACCCCAATGAATTTCATAAGACGTTTGTGTTTTGGTTGACGCCTGACTATGCAATTAAAACCAGTCAAAGACAATTCATGTGAGATCAATTACTGTAAAGACAGAAAGTTGCACGGGGGGTTGCACCAACAAGAGAGTTTTATCTTTTGTGCTAAAAAGAGTTTTTTTAGCATTCTATTCTTCTATTGCAATAACTTTACAAAGAGTTGATTTTCATGAAGCCCTACAAGATGTAGAGTGATAGCTGCCCTCATGAGTTTTCTACCATCACTTACATGACTCAAAGAAAAGACTCCCAGATGCCTGTAAGCACAGCAAGTCCTACCTCCCTCCTGCTTTTTAATCAGGTACTCTTTTTATAGCTTGCACACTACCCATGAACAACCAACCTAGATATCGTAATTGACTATGTATGCCCAGGCTTGCACACCCACGAAAAACTGGAGTTAAGCCTGAGCTATGCTTGTAGGCTCACTATCTTCAGGAGCCATGAGCCTGGCCTTGAAGCTGGACTTAGGGAGACATAAACAAAACCTTGGATGATGGCAAATGCACAAAAGAATCTCAATCTGAAGATTAGATTCTCAAAACTCTTATTAACTCCCACACTATCCAAGAGGTTCCCAGAGACCATTGTTCTGTTTCAAAGTTATATTTCTGTGGGTAACGTCGTCTTTGCCTCTGGTTGCACTGAGAAGCCCATCTATCTTGGCATCATTGGACAGATACCAGTGACTTCTTATACTTTACTACGGTTAGGTTTCAGACTCATCTCCTGGGGCCCATCACACAGTTCATTGTTTTACTGCTTAGAAAGCACCTTTGCATCTATAGTGGTGAATTCTCTGCCTAGCAGCTCATGGGACACTTGGAGAAATGCCTGGATGCTTGTATTGGGATATATTTGACATGAAAGGCAATTCATGACTGTAACAGGCATTTCCCTTGGAGGGGTCAGTTCTAAATCTCACTAATATCTCATTTTTGCCTGTCCATCTGGGGTGAAAATTAGGTTGCACTTGTATGCCACCTACCTTGGGAGCCTCCAGAAAACGGCAACTCTTAGTTACAATGCAGCTTACAGAAGAATGGACTCTTGAGTTCACCTCCAGCTCGTAGCACTATTAAGCATTTTGTTCAGTTGCTGTTTAACACAAATTATAGAAACTTCTTGGCAACACAGAGTGGGACACCAGAATCTTTGTCTGTCTTGAGTGTATTTCTGGTCCTGTGAAAGCTACATCTCTTCCTGTTGCAGAGTAGTTTAAAGAGAAATAGTGGATTAGAGCAGCATATGGTGGCTCAGTTCTAAGAATCAGGCTAGCTGGCCTCTTCTGGTGGTCAAGACAGAAGTGGAAACATATCTTGTGTTTGATATGAGTTCACTGTTGTGAACCATCCAGTTACAGAATTCTTTGGGAACAGCTGGCCCTGTGAAGGAGGTGGGTGAGGGACTCCCTGCAGTGAGGGTGAATAACTATTGTTGCTTACCAAATCACTTCAAAGGACAAATGCAGCGACACACTGCATCATCAAGGTGTGATTTTATTAGCAACAACTACTGGGTGTGTCAAATTAACTCTGCTTCTAATGCAAAGTGAGATTTGATCAGATCATATGTGCTGCCATAGACTAACCCAGGTTCTGGTGCTGCTTCTCAAGTGCTGGTCCTGGTGGTTGATGATGTTAGGTCAGGACCACCTTTTCTGTAACTTCCTTTTCTCTATTTTCCTCCCTCATCAGAGACGGGGTGAGCTTGTGGGTGCTATACATAATGAATTTCTTCTATACAGTTAGGGCTTTATCACGACTGCTGCAAACAACCCTCACCTCGCATTCCCTCCTGCTTCCTGTGTCTTCTGAACTATCTCCATCTAGTTTGATGTCACTGAGGCTCAGGGCAAGGACCGTGTTCTCTGTTATCATGTCATCTTTTAATTAATTACTCACTTGCCAGATCATTTGGTGGTTTTTGGATCTTCAATACCACACGTCTCCCACCGATTCTGTTCAGCTCAGTTGTAATTTCATATGCGCTGTAAAACTTTTAGTTCTGCTTATTGTATCTTCACAACCTCAGGAATGTTGCACAGAAGTTATTTTTGTTCCACATTTCTGAAAATGTTTTTTGTATGGTTCCATGCAGCGTGGTAGATGCACTCTGGGAAAATGAAGGATTTTTTTTTTGTTATTTGTTTAGTCTGCTTCCTGAATTCTATCTAACTGTCCAAAAATCATTTTAGGCACTGTTGTAAATCTCATCAGGTGCCAAACTAGTTCTTTTTAGCTGTCTGAACACTTTTTAAAACCTGACAGCTCATGAATTGTTTGTCCTTTCTGCTAAAGGAGTCACAAGGTTATATCTATCGCCGGCTTCACTTGATTACTTTGCAGCCCTCATTTTATTTTCAAGAATCATATACCTATAAATCAAGAAGACAAATTAGTGCAAATTTGTAATTATCCTGCTTCCGCTAGCCTATTTGTCCACAAAGACATCCACAAAATAATAGCCCACTATTTATATTTAATTCCTGTCTTCACAGGTGTAATGGATGGTGCTTGGTTGCCCTAAATCAATAATATCTCTTCAGAAGTCTCATATCACCGAATCACTACATGGAATAACAATCAGAATAATTTCATTTAAATGGATACAATTAACACTGGAGATGAAGCTATTAAATAAAGTCCATTGATTGTTTATCAGGCACTGAGGTAAGATAATTTAAACATGCTCACTGCTAAAAGTGATAGACGAATTGCCAGCATATTAGTATGCAGCTACTATATTTAATCTTAATTAATAATTTAACTTATTTTTAAATTTCAGTGACAAAGGTAACGAGAAAGACTTATCTGAGATTCTTGCCTCAAAACTAACTCAAGGACCCTACAGATGCTTGACTGACAGATACAAGAAAGCTAATATAGTAGGATTTTTTTCCTTTTAGAGGTTACAGACTGTGTACAGAAACCCAATGTGTTCAATATATAAAGAACTTTCTCAGTAAATGTCTCCATATGCAGTAATGTCTCAAATGCATGTTTTATGTATCAAAACATATATACTTTTTCCCCTGTCAAAGACTTATCTTAGAGAAGCGTTGATATTTCATATAAACAAGTATTTAAAGTTCTGGGTTCTTTTAACCTAAAACTAATGAAAACTGATAAAATCCTTTCATCTATTCTAAAGCGACTCCAAAACTACTTTTGTGTGTACTAAATTCCAGAAATAAGCAGCTAGAGCTAAGCTCAGTATAAAGAGCATTTACTGCACTTTTGCAAAACCTTCCATGGTTTAGTCTTGTAAATCTTTATTCTTTATAAAAGCACTGCTTCTTGGAGGAGCTTGTGAGACCAGACTCTTGGCTACCTCACTTTTTGTCCCAAAGTTGACTCATACTTAAGGACATTTGCTTGCAAGGCAATGAAGTTTTCCCTTTTATTCTCAGAAGGCAAAGAAGATCAGGAAGGCTCTGGATCTCATTCAGTTTCTGTTGAAGTTATTAGGAAAATTCCCGCTAACTCAGGCAGCAGAGGAACAAATCCCAGGAGAAATTGCAGCAGCTTCTCTGTGGGTTGTGGACGGGGGCCCTGGGTCAGGTGGTGAGACCAGGGAAGAGAGCTGCTGTCTCTTACCAGCATTCCTCCGTGACAGGCACTTCTTACAGGAACGCCGAGAATTTGGAAGTCATCAAATGAATTATTTATGGGAAATCATTTGCTGTGTCTAGTCATTCCCTAAAACACTCAAATGCGTGTCTCTAATGGCCGTGATGAGGACGGCCTTTGGAAAAAGTCAACAGTGTATAAGTAAAAGGGCAAATGATTTAGGCTGGCAGAAGACAGAGCTGCAAGGTTCTTTTGAGGAACATTTCTACAGAAGAATACCCTTTTTCAATGCACTTAATATTGGGAATAAAAATTCCCAGGAGCTAAAGAAATCCTCTCTATTTTCTTTGTTTCAGTTTCCTTCAGCCTCCACTTCCTGTTGGCTGTAAAAAAGGCAAAAGATGGGAAATAAAAAAAAAAAAGAAAGAGAAATAATGTTTGCTTTTTGTATTTACAAATATCTGGAAATTCCTGAATTTTTTTCAGGATCATATTCCTTTGACAACTTGAATTGAACTGGGAAGAAACAGCTGAAATAAGCTGAGAGGATTATTTACATCCAAGCAAGGACAAGATCCTTTCTATGTGCCACTTCCTGCGGTTCTGTTTTCTAATTAAAGAAAAAGCTAACACGAGTGAAGCCACATGCTCACGGTGCATAATTTTTGGAAAGGCAGCAGCAATTTAAAAGTAAATTTCACACTAGCTCTGAGACTCATGTCAGATGCTGCCTGCTCGCTCTAGTTCATGAAGGCCATTTATATTCTAAATTTAAAAATAACTTGGTGCTGGCACATTCCATTAATAAATTAGGACTAGAATTTTGTGTTTTCAAAGGATATGGTGAGGTATAAATAGACTTGCTAAAAACGGCTGAAACTCTGTTTGAGTGTTTCTTTTTCACCTGCTTTTATTTCAAGCTCCTGTACCACTATCTATCTGCCTCCCCATTTCTGACCGAGGGTCTAACTGAAATCCCTTCTGCATGGTGATAGCAATTTTGAAGACATTGTCACCTGGGAGAAGATATTTGGTGAACAGGACCACCAATAAACCCAGCCTCCATCTCATTCAATGATGGAAATGTTCTGGTGAGGTATCAATACGAAAGATAATAAATTGCCTTGTGCAGCCATGGTGTCTAAATGCCCACCTGGAACAGCTTTGCACGCTGGTGGCTCAAAGGGCACGCTTCTGCTTGCAGTGTTTTTAATCGATGCAGCTCCTTGCTTTTTGGACATATGCCCACACCACAGTGAACATTTCAGAGCTTTGCTTTCTATTTTTAGGTGAAAAATAGTAGCTATCTGGTCTAACTTGACAGATGCCTGGGGAGCTTTTCTGGACTTAGAGGACAGGTTTCAATTTCATTCATTTTGGTCACAAGAGCTGGAGATCTGAAGTTGGGACAGAAAACCAAGTGCTCAAAACCCCAAACAAACGAGTTTACCAAAATTAACTGGATTTTCTTTTCAATAAAACTCCTCATTTAGAACTTTGAAACATTTCATTTGAACCTTGACCTTTTCAAAAGACTTAAATTAATAACACTAAATTTGTTTTCCTGATGGAATTCAAATATCTCAAGAAGTTTCTTCAGACCACAAATTCCATAGCAAAGTCCAATATACTGACATTTCTAAATGCTGAAAACTGTGAACAGAATTTTTCCACAAGCAACCTATTTCCACAAAATGTTTTGCCTCTTTGAGGTGTGCTCCAACACCCCATCCCAAGATGCTTTTATTCAGACTTGTGGTAGTGCACACCAGTTTTATGGACATGAGTGTGACTTCTCTGGGGCTTGCAGGTCTGCTTAATCTGAGAAGTGCAGGGAGGTTGTGTACTCCTGAATGATTGAAACAAGCAATCCCACAACACCTTTTTGTCAGTATTGTTTATCAGACTGATGAGTTTCTGTTCTTGGAAGTTCCACAATTTTCCTTTAGGGACCAGTTTCCTTTGAAAAGTACCCACTTACATCCCCAAACCCACAGAGAAGATATTAAGGTCAGCACAGAGATATTGGTAAAAGGATATCAACTTTTCAAAACTGATAAAATGTCAATTAATGGTCATTATTTCACTCAAAATTCCTCCCCTCATTTCCAAGAAAATGTGAAATTGGGTGCCTGAGTTTTTGGTCTTTTTGCCAGTCTTTCCCTTCCATAGTCTGAAGGAATGTGAGTACTTTGGGTGGACAGAGTGGGACAAGGTACAGGGCCAGATAGCGAAAAGAGGGGTTTCCAGTCAGGTTCTCTGGAACTCTTTTGGTTTGTACTTTCTGAGCAGTACCAAGGTCCCAGGAGGATTTCTAGCAAAGTATCCTGTAGGAAAAGTCATAAATATTTTACCTGCACACATTTGTGAATTGAAATACTTTCAGTGAGTACTTACAAAAGAAAAACAATATCTGTGTTGGTTGACATAAGTAAGCCAAAATGCTCTCCTCTCTCTTCATAGGACATCTACATCTTTGTTCTGCACATGCTTGAAAGACCAAAAAACCCATAGACTTGCCTATAGGCTTTTCATGGAGTCAATGAACAGAAATACATATAAGCAGCTCCCTATTGATGAAAATTATGAAATTCTGCATGGCAGTGAGTCAACACAGCTTATGTATTGCCTGACAGAACTTAGTTTTCCCTTGAATTTTCTTCAGACATTACCTTACCTGTAGTTGGAATTTAATGAATATTATCTAGGTTAATGTTCTGACGCTTTGAAAGACTACATCCTGGTTGATCCCAGAGTGATTTATGGTCTGTTCATGATCAAAGGGCACTTCCTTTTTAAGAAAAGGTTACAATTGAGGTATCCAGGTTGTTTTAAGATCTGTTGAGGAAACTAGGACAATATGGCCTTTATACAACCCACTTCAAAGTATGGCCACTCAATTTCCTATTAGTAAAAACACAGAGGTCTCTATGGAGTGAGTAATTACTTTAAAAGCCATCCACATGAGACATTTTAGTGTATTTATGTATCTGTGTCATATACTGAGCTCTCTGAGTCTCCACCTTGCACGTATCTGTTTTATGGGTGCAGCAATGCAGCAAGCTCTGACTGACTTGTCATCTGCAGCTGTGGACGGGACGTTGGGTCTCAGGTCTTACTCACTGTTTGGGTTTAAGTGCAAATGTCTGATGATTTGTTTGCAGTTTTGGAGTTATATGCTTTGCTGCCACTGGATGCCTATATTATACTGTACATCTTGCTGAGCAATGTAGAGGAAGTATCTCATCAGCCACTGCAGTGGTGCCTCTGCTTAAATTTAGCTTGGAGCTCTTACGTCCTCACATGCAGATTGTATCCCAGATACTCGGTGTCTGGTTTTTGTTACCACAGTTTGTGCTATAAACAGCTTCCTTTACTCTGTATGATGTCAAGAACAGAGTCGAAGGGCGTGAGAGGAAGGTAAAAACTGCCTCTAGTGGCTTTGTGTACAATCTGTTTGTCCTAAATAATACTGGAAAGCTGACCAAATCATATCGGTAAGGTTTCGTACAGCAAAGTGTTACTTTTTATTTGTGCCATCGAAAGGGTGAGTTCCGCAGTATAGCACTCAGTGTGCCGATATGTTAAAGTGCCCATTTAAGCAGTGGAGATAAGCAAAGAGTGGAAATCTCCAATGTTTTTTCAATACATAAAATGTAAGTTGAATGAGAGGACGTCATCTTCTTGGGAAGAAGAATGTCAGTTTAAATTCATATTCTGACCCATTTTATGTTTATAGTAAAACACACTTTTATATAAGAGCACTCTAATATGCTCCTGAAACCCAGCCCTTCAGCAGAAGAGCAGAGTTGTCCGAATTCTGAGGGGTGGTCATCCAGCCTTTGCTCTGCCTACAACCTGTTGCTGCTAGCTGAAGAAAAAGAAAACCGAACAACTGACAATAAAAAATCCATAGCAAAATACTTCGGACCTCTGTAGCATTATGAATTTTGAAGGGTATAGAGAAGTGGAGAGGAAGATAAAAGGAGAAAAAAATGAAGAAATATTTTCATTCTCTAGTAGGCAGGGGAAATCATTACTATTTTCTTTATCTCAAGAGCTGATCCATAGGCCCTCAAGTCTCTAAATTAGGGAAAATAGTTACCTCTAATCAGGCTATTTCTGGATGTACATGGAAAGGTTATGCAATATGCAAAAAAGAATATCAGAGAAACAGGGACCTGCAAGTTTGTCATACATTCCTTTCAGTTTGTTTCTTGTGGAAAACAAACAGAAAAAGATTAAAAAATGAGAAGGAACCTTTCAGTTGTTCAAAACATTTTATGGAAAAAATCATGAGAATTGAATCATGAATTTGCCCTCTTTATGGGGGAAATGCATGGTATTATATTTCACACCTTCTAAGTTGTATGGAATCCTATGGGTATAAACATGCACGACTTTCAGAACTAAATGTATGACATCTCTTTAAATCCTGCCCTTGCAATTATTGCATCTCTCTCTTGGTCCCAGGCCCTTTTTCAAAAAGAAAAGTGAAAAAAGGTTTCTAAGGAGCATAAGGGGTATTTGGAGAACAGGCAAACTGCTGTTTTTCTTTTTTTTCCCTCCACAACGTTTAGCAGATGTCATGGACTGAAACTGGGTCTTTTAGAGCCAAACCCCTGAATCTGCACAATGCTTACCTCAGCCCAAAGCAGATGTAACAGCAGTTGTGTTGTAACTAACTAACTATGGTGCAACAAACATTACCAGCTTGTCAGACCCGGTAGCGCAGACCATGCTGTATGTTAGAGGCACCCATTGATTTCAGTCCTGGTGGGCTCCCACTTAGGGTTGCCTACTGCTTTTGCTAGCAAACACCAGCAATGCGTGTCATTTTCTCATTGTGGCAGAAAACTCATCTCTAGAGCCTGAGCTGAAGAGCCTGAGCCAGAAGAATCTCGACAAATTAATAAAGACAGCAACCATAACGCACTGCTACTTTGAATAGTAATACAGTAGTGTAGCAGTAGTGGTCGTGGTAATAGCAACTATTTGTAACAATGAGAAAAAGAACCTCTTGCAAGGATCGTAGTGTTTCAGATTATTTTAAAAAGTAAATTTGGATCATTTTTGACCTTATCAAGATTGTACAAAATTCCTAAGAGTTATGCCTAAAAGCCATTTCATGTAGCCCTGTGTCTCTCCGTCCTGTCCTTTTAGAGGGAAACATATTATTGTGTTTCTAATGAAGTGCATTATTCAGTACTCCCCCTCCCTTTCACCCTCTGCAGGTACAAGTTGAACCATTTCAACCAGGGGAACTATTTCCTCTCCCTTTGCCACACTGTGAGGGTGCTATATGTCCCCTGTCTACAAGCAATGTACTGCACGTGAGAAATCAACACGCTTGCCAGCTATTTGTAAGCTATAGTTCCCTTTTCAACTCCTAATCCAGCACCCTGGGCGGCTCTCTAAGTGCCGGAGAGAATGGGCACAGCATTGCTTACTACAAAAGTGGATGCTAAATGGTGGGGAACAGGAAATTGAACAATTTATTCCCTTTTCATTGAAAAATTTCTTTTTTAATTTTTCCAGACCAGCTGTTCTGCCAGTTCAGTGATGATCAGCATCTCTAAATATAAAATGTAAACAATGTAAGGAAAACGTCATTAAGTGGAATGCAGTCCAAAAAATGTGTAGCAATTTATTCATTGTTACTTCTGCTTAAAAAAAGAGAGAAGCTGAAGACACATTAAGAAGTTACAGCCAAATCCTGTTTTGTCCTTCCTAGAAAAATATTCTCAGTTGAAGTCAATGATTCTCTTTGCCAGACCTAGGACCCCAGAATAAGGATCTGTGCAGCTATGTCAGCTTCTCAGTCTTTGTTTGACTCTGACATATGTATTTGTATGTCTTGAGTGCTGGTTTACTCTGAGCCATCACTACAAAATTGTAACACCAGTCAACTCTCGGTTCAGAGCCTTTGTCAGTTCAGTGACAACCTGGGAACCTTCTCTGTAATGTCTCTGATTTCTAAGCAGGGATATTCAGGTAATGGGGAGCACACAGTAAAATAAATGAATTTTTCACCTGGAAAAACTGGTAAAACAGCATGGATTTCTCTCATCCAAACTTGCATTATTTTTTGCAAGCAAGCAAATGAGTCTTCAATTAATTTGCACGTAGAAGCAAAAGAGCATATGTATATTCATTTTCACTTGTTATTAAGGCAGTTTGAAGAGGAAGATTGTTCATTATTGCAATTTTTTTAAATTTTATGTTGTCTTTAATATTGTCCCTATATTATACAGTACAAGAAGAAATAATATTTTTTTATTAGAGCAAATAGTATGACATAATTAGAAAAAACAAAGGGCAAACCTTTGGTGTTTAGTCCTTCTTCAGGTACATGATGCTCTTGAAGAGTTTTGAGACTATAGAGATAACATCTCATTCAATGTTGTCAGTAGTTCTTGTTACACTTTGCTTGTGTATTCTTTATGACTGATAAAAAGTCTTAGAGAAAAAGTCTTGGAATGGGACTAAAAACCTTGGAAAACTTTTATTTTCGTCCCCATATTGCTTTTGTCTTTCTGCTTCTGCTTTCTTAGTCTCTCTACTGTTCCTGTTCTCTACAGGGTCCTCTTCATGCACTGAAGAGCCCACTCCACTGTATTCACGTGCAGAGCAGAAGACAAATATCCACAGAATGAGATTTCCTAGGGATGCTCCTTATCAGAACCAATGTCTCTGCTCGCTGAGATAATGTAAGCCTTACCATAATCTACAGCTGAAGAGTTGTAGCTGGCAGGTATATTCTGCTGTATGGAGGAACAGCCAAACAGTATTTTGCTTCTCAGTGGACTAGGAAACTTGCAACACGTGTTGAAAGTTGCTCAGGGCACAAATGAGTGTTTGGAAATAAGGCAAGAGAGCTAAACCTGCCCCCCGGCACACATCAAATTACGCTTAAAGCGAAGTAGCCTGTCTCTGTTTAAGGTGAGAGGTTGTTTGCGCAGGGAGCAAGTGTAAGGGTTTGAAATCCCACAGCCAATTTCTTTCTAGTAGTACAGGTGCAATTCCTAGCGATTTAAGCATTATGTCTGGCCCAAATGCCAGGGACGGACAAGATGAGTACATGCAAGAGGTGGAGTGGCGGTGAACGCGTAATGTGTGACTGCTCATGCACAGGTGTGCCTGCTCCTGTGGCTACTTATGCTCCCCATCTTCAGGAAAAAGGATTTGTTGTTAGTTCTAACAAAGGAGGTGTTTGAGGGGTTCAGATCATCACTGGCTTGAGGTGAGGTTGCTTCTACAGGCCCCTTTTATAGTCTCTTGGAGCTAAGCTCTGCGCCTCTCCTCCTGGTGTGGACTGCAGTGGTGTTGGGCTGGTGATTCTCCAGAAAAACTCACAGGACGATACATCCTTCTGTTTACCAAGTATTAAATTCCACTCAAGAGAAGTAGTTTGAACATGCTAAACTGTGATGAAATAGCACCTATTAGTGATTGGCACAAATCCAAAGGAGAAATTTCCTCTGTGTAACTGGTGGCTATGCCCTAGAATTTTCCATTTATAGGTGTTAGGAGGAAAAGAATTATTGTTTTCATCGCTAGTAAGGATATAATCCCGAGGATTTCCTGGCGGTATACACAACACTCTAAAACAAATCAGGGATGCACTATAAAGCATTCTGCCCAAAACAGTGATTAAAAATGGGTCTTTAAGTAGTTGAGAACTAAATGAGAAAACATTCTTAAGACATAAAATAAAGGAATAGATAAAGTATGAGAAGCAGTACCACCATTACAGCTGACATTTTGACTTTATCATAGTTGTCAGTGTTTTTCTTAATGCTTCAACTGCTGAAACTGTAATTGAAATTGTATATATTCATATATTTGGTAAAACATGTATACTGGGTTTTAATTTAAGAAAAATCTGTTTCTAAGCTCTGCAATTGAGGATGAAAAGTACAGTGAAGAAGCACCTTGGAGTTTCAAAAGTAGAAGACAATTAGATAGTTACATACAATAAAAATATGAAATGCTTGGAGCTGTTAAATTAAAATGAGTTTAGTGTCCGTACTCTGTGAGTTCTGAGGTTGATAAAACTGGATTTTGTTTGATATCCTAACATCCCCGCATACAACCTTTGTGACCTTCAGTATCTCACATAATTTCTCTGCACCTCAGAGATCTGTAAGAACTGGATTATGCTCCCCTACTTCACAGAAGATTTGTGAAATCAAATTGTGTGTATACACACACAGAGAAAAAAAAAAATATAGGTACTGCAGGCAGCAGGTACTGTGTGTAGGTGAGTGTAGAAGAATCCAGATAGTCAGATAAGACATGATTTTTTTTAAAATCTGAAGTTTTAAAACATGTTCATATATTCTCTCGTGTATAAAGAAAGAATTTTTTACCTTCTCTTTATGAACTTTCTTTCTTTTGCTGCCTGCTAAGGTCTAGTTTCATTCAGTGTTGCGTTTTTGCTAAGAAAATTATTAAACAATCCAACCCAAAATCCAAGGCTAAGAAAAGGCTTATTTTTCATATTGCGTATGAAAAGCCATTTCACTTTGATTTTTTCAGCAGGCTTTTGTGGTGTCTTATACCCGAAAGTCATATAGGAAATGTTTTCTTCAGTAGTTGCCCTTTAGATTTGTATTTACAGTAACCTAGAAAGCACCTAATTTAGACACTTTTGCTGTATGTTAGGAATACATTTGGTTAAAAGGTGTTCTGTATCGTATGAAAGAATTTTGTAGTTTTCATAATTTTTTGGAAGAGCGTAAACATTTGGGATTTCATATTCAGAGGATACTAACAGTCAATATAGGGTTGTTCCCTCTTGCGTATGTTTTAAATGTCCCTGAACAACATTGAAAAATGCTAGTTTGTAAAGTTTGAAAATGATGTGAAAATGCTAGTCAAAGCTCATCTTGTGAGTCCTTCTCCATTGCCACTAAAGAATAGTCTTTGATGGAGCTCGGAGCTTCCAATAAATTCATCACAATCTGCCTCCTTGTAGCTTCCCTTCAATTCTGCTCCATCACCGTCGTTCATGCTGCTGATATCTTCCTCAATAATTCATTCCCACTCTCACTTATTGCAATGTATGGCTGTCTTGGAGAGAGCTCTGTATGTTTCGTCCCGTTAGCCTTTCCTCGGGAGTACAGCCGGTACCAGCCAGCCCCGGGACTTAGAGGTTCAACTTCAGAGAAAGTCACCTTGGGTTGACTGAAGCCAAGTTCCTTTTCTTCCCCAGCTCTCCATCCCCCTTCCGCCCAACAGGCCCTACCACCCTCTTAAACGTAAATGCTGAATATATATTTCTCTTCTGTCTTCCAGCAGTTTTAGGATGTCAGGCTGCCACCTTGCCCCTTTTTCCCTTGTCTTCTTCAAGAGCAAATCATCTGGCTTTGTAATTTTATTTCCCCGGGACCGGCTAGCATGTTCTATCTCTACCAGAAGTTTTGGGGAGACAGGCAGATCTTCTCCTGGAAGTAAAATTAAGGGGAGTCAGACAACACTCCCAATGCAGAGACAGAGAGGATGCGGGCTTTATTTATCAGTAACGCATTTCCTGGCACCGTTGATCAAAGCAGTAGGTGGGCTATGGGCTTAATATGAAAGAAACTCCATTTTGAAACCTATTTTTTGGAGGTTAATAATTTCTATAACATAAATACGAAATGATGATCTTTTCTTGTCAGGGCTGGCTCAGTTTGAACACTATTTAAAGATGTATACTTAAGAACTCCAGGATAAATTTTCATTGTTTAAGGGTTGCTTAGTAGTCTCATTTCCCTAGTAGACTTATTCCTTATTTAAAACCCAAACTTCTTATTACTCATGGACAATATTTGACAGAATAAGACAACAACATTTTAAAAATCTGCCTAACAGAATAATGTACAAGTACAGAAAATGTTACGCTAGTAAACATTTTTTTTTTATTATTTTTTGTTAAAACTGTTGAGCTGATCTTTTACATAAATTTCTACAAAACTTTGTTCTCCCTGGGAACTGGCCACTTAAATTAAGTAGAAATAATTGGCTGTCATTTATGAGAGGTGTTTTGTGGGAGGCTATTGTTTTTTCTCATGTTTTTAAAGAAAGCTGGAAGATATATTTAAATCCTGTTATATTATTGCCATTCTTTTCAGTTCTGAAATAATAATGTAACCTTAGTGAAAAAAAAATCAAGGTCTGTTATTTTACATTCTCTGATGTGTAGAAAGTGCTCCACCGAAAGCGAAAATTTAATTAAAACGGCAAATAAATCTAAGCACATTTAATACCTGAACTAAATAGTTGTATTATGCTATTATTGTAATGCTTCTTTTCCAGTTATCCTGTACCTGATGTAGATGAAGATTTATGAAACAGTCTGTAGTTCTGATGTGAATGTACTTAGCAGCTTGTAAAATCCTGTTACTTTTTAATGTAAGTTTAAACAGAGGTTCACATACTTGATGTGACACATCCCTACTTGAAATATTATTACCTGTTCATGTAAATGTGATTTTTGTTCTTGTGAAATAATGTATGTGATTTCAAAGGTCTGATTTTTTTTTATGATTTATATTATCATTTAAAAGCCCAGGCTCTGTATCACTGTATCCAAGGATATAATTCAGCTTTAGGTCAGGCTGGTGGTCACAGAAAGTGTATGAAAATAAAGCTTGCTGCAACAGCTGTATTAATATGGAATAATATGCGAGAATTTATGTACAAGTCAGTGCTTTCTGATATTGTTGCTCTGATTTTTTTAATGTTGCTGAAACAGTAATTTAAACACCATTCCTTTGTGTTTAATGTTTTATGTTAACTTTAGTGAAGAATATATACATATAATATATATATGTGTATAAATATATGAATTCAAGCAAGAGCATTTTCTTGATTTTTACACCAATTTTGTGTATGCATGACTTTATTGAACTTCAGTGGAGTGCAGAGCATTTATTCATATGTCTAAAATGTAACCATGCAGTGGCTACTAAAGGTACCGTAATTATGTATTTCCTGGTTGAGGGTATATTTGGAATGCTAACGTGTTAGGCTACAATTTTGTGTTTAATTTCCTTTGGAAATGAACAGTACGAATGTATTTGTTTGAATTTGCAGTCTTTTTTGAACCTGATAAATTCTGTGCCTGCCTCCCCGCTTTGCAGTCGCTGTAGAAAGGAATGATAAATTGTTCTCATTTTCACTTGGTAGTGTTTTCCATTCACTTTGCACAGGTGTAAATGACTACATGGGGACAAAGACAGTGACGAAGCAGGAATTGGGCTTAAAGTAGAAATGCAATTTTTCTGGTAGTTACGGTGCAGTTGGGCTAGATTACCATACGTCCCTCAAAGCAAGATTTCGGCAGTTGTACTTAGACTTCCATATATTCTCCTGTCCCATGGAAATTAGGGAATTAGACTTTGTTGCCCCATTTGGTCGAGTAGTTGGCCCTTGGAGTGTATATGTAAGCTGTTGTCTGGATGAAATTCAGAAGGCTTCTCCTAAGCACGTTAAAAGAAACCCTGCTGTGTGCCTTTCCCTGGGTAACCAGGTGGGGCTTCCAGAAGGCTGTGAGGTGTGAATTTAAAAGCTTTTGGTAATGATGATCACGAATCCTTTCTCTGTGTGTGTATGTCTATGTATATATAAAGATATACATGTATAAATGTGTAATGGAATAAAGATACCAAATGCACATCGAGAATTTTTGTACCTTTCTTGAATTAAGAGTAAGTAAGGCAAAGGAAACACGTCTAACCTGTGGAGCAGCTCATCCTAACTTGTATTATTCTAAAGCGTTTACACGTTTTCCCTTAAAATGCTTAAAAAAGAAGTCACTGGGGCCAAAACCAAGTGTTGAGAAGTGTTTCAGGAGGAAGGCTCAGCCGTTCCCTCCTGTGTATATTTTTCTATTACCTTATCCCATTTGTTCATCAAATGTAAGTAGCTCTGAGGAGAAGGATCTGGGGGTCGTGGTAGACAGTAAATTATCCATGGCCCAGCAATGTGCCCTTGTTGCCAAAAAGACCAATGGAATCCTGGGCTGCATAGGGAAGAGTGTGGCCAGTAGGTCGAGGGAGGTCATTCTCCCCCTCTGCTCTGCACTGGTGAAGCCACAACTGGAATACTGTGTCCAGTTTTGGGCTCCCCAGTTCAAGAGGGACAGGGAACTGCTGGAGCGAGTCCAGCAAAGGGCAACTAAGATGATTAAGGGCTTGGAGCATCTGCCTTATGAGGAAAGGCTGAGAGAGCTGGGACTCTTTAGCCTGGAGAAGAGAAGGCTGAGGGGAGACCTTATTAATACCTACAAGTATCTAAAGGGTGGGTTGAAGGAGGATGGAGCCAGGCTCTTTTCAAAGGTTCCCAGTGACAGGACAAGGGGTAATGGGCACAAGTTAGAACACAGAAAGTTCCGTTCAAATACACGGAAAAACTTCTTTATGGTGAGGGTGACAGAGCACTGGCACAGGCTGCCCAGGGAGGTGGTGGAGTCCCCTTCTCTGGAGATTTTCAAGATGCGCCTGGATGCAGTCCTGAGTAATGTGCTCTGGGCAATGCTGCTTTAGCAGGGGAGTTGGACTAGATGATCTCTAGAGGTCCCTTCCAACTCTGAAAATTCCATGATTCCGTGATTCCGTAATGTCCTTTCCTTCCTCCCTTCCTTTCTTCTTCCTCATACCTTCTGAGGGGGTGTTCTCTGATTACTTCAGAATGGATTACATTTCTTCTTCCAGCTGGGATCAGGATGTTGGATGCTGTCTCTGACAGTAAAGCACATTGGGACATGGAAACACTGTCTTGGCTGGTGAGGGACGAGGGAGCCAGCGGTGGGACAGCACAGTCTGTGCCACAGAAGATGTCTTCCGCATAGCTACTAACTAGAGGTTGAGCATACGAGTCCCTGAACTCGAATCCACCTCTATTTGCTGAGCCGTGTTATTCTAAAATAATTACAATGTTGATTGTGTTCATCGCCTGTATTGGGGCTGCTGCAGTTTGCCTTTCCTGGATTTGATCCAGGATTATCCCTTGGCTTCGCTGGCCATTCAGGCTTAATTTTGTAATTGAAATAGAGACTCCCAAAACCCTTCTGAAATTGCTGTTGGACCCTTTTGTGGGGCAGCCCATATGCCAGGCGTGGGCTGGCAGCAGGCTTGGCAGCAGCGCAGGGCTGCTGTCCCGGCAGCCCGCGGCAGCCGCAGGGACGGGGATGGGGACAGCCCGGCTGTCCTCACCGCCGCGGTCTGTAACAGGGTGCTGCCAGCTCCTCACTCCCAGCTCCATCACCAGGGCAGCTCACCAGCTCCCTGCTGTGCACTGCAAAGGCGCTGCCAGAGAGCCGTATTCCTTATGAAATCCTGTTTTACAGCTCTCTCGTTAGAGAGAAAGAGGGACTTGGCTCTAAAAGGTTAACATTTATAGGTGCCCCTGTATGGCTTGTGTTGAGTTTGTAATGGCTTTGCGGGAGCTTTGAATAGCTCCACTTGATATCTGTTGTACTGAAGATTTCACCTAATTGGGACAACTGGTAGATCTGTAGCTGGCCCAATTAAGTGGTCATAAAGTGTCATGAAGATAATAAGAGAGATAATATTGTTCTGAATAAAAATATCAGGGTAGAAATGCCTCCGTGCATTTAATCTGTTATGATCCTTATTTCTTCTTTTAATCTTTATTTGGATACACTCTGTATTAAAAGACTACAGAGCAGAATTTCACCACCTAGTGAAAGCATCAGTTTTCACCGTCCGGCTGCATCCTCAGTACGTGTAATTCAATAACGCCTTGATCAAGCAGCTGTCCTAACCACTCACTATTACTGTGCAATATCTTCTCCTTGTTAGATGTTGCAATAGAATCACCATCTAAATGAAGGATAACATAATTAAGTGGAGCATTGGACAGTATCAGAGGCAGAGGCTTTCTTTTCTGGAGGGGGAGCTGCTTTACCAGAGCTGTACATTTCAGTTGTCGGTAATCATAACAGCAACCAAAAGGTTATAACTTTATTCCAGGCAATTAAGTAATTAAAGCACCTATTAAAAAGAGTCTCTTAACGCTAAGGAAGTGCGTGTGTTTGTAACCAGCCGTTCAATGTCCTTTTTCTTCTCTTTAAACTTGTAGGGAAGAGGAGCTTACGCATCCAAAAAAAAGCAACAAACCCTCCCAAATTTCAGTTGAGCAGGTAGACTAAACTGTTGTTTAGACTAAACTGTTTCTAAACAATTCTAAAGAGGTCAGGGTTTCTACCTTAACATATTGCAGGTACACATAAAACTCTAATAACCAAAAATGAGTGAAAGAAAGGGCAGTGCTTTAATTAGAGCACAAACACACCATTCATCACTGAGAGACCTTGACCCACTACTCTGCCTTCCTATTATAAGCTTCATACCTTGGTCCTCTTGAGGGCTCCTGGAGCGTTCAACAGCCTCGCTTCTGCTGGTGGTCTCTCAAGAGCTGTGCTGCCACTGTGACTTGAATGTGAATCAAAGCAAAGATCTTTCCCAAGAAAGGCTTTATATTTTCATTAAAACTTCAAGCTTTTAATTAGGGTGAATCCCTATTAACTCAATCTGTTGGTTGCATATGCAATGCCTAGCTACCACTAATTATACTCCCTGAAAAGAAGGAGTTGCTTTTCCTTACTATGCTGCCAGTAAGTAGCTGGTAATATTCTAACATTGAACAACGAACAATTTAACAAAAAAATAGTTGGCAGTGGAATACATAGGACTGCCAGATCTGTAAGATAAAATCCAGAAAGCAATACTGAGAAAATCCGTATGCCACGGGCAATAGCGCATGGGTTTTCCCATGCTGTGCTTCACCCTCGCAGTGGCAAGTCTCTGTTTAGGGGTGAAGTGATAAAGGAGTATGACAACTGAATTAAAAGCAAAAAATGCCATGGCGCTCTGCAGGGAAAAGAGGGCTGAAAGAAGTACCCTGAGTTTAATCTCTTCTATGAGTTATTTCATTATGCAACTAATGTGTTCAATATTATATAATATATACGGTATATATTGTAGTATAATATAGTCTCTCTGAACTAAGCGCCTCGCACATCAGGCTGAGTCATGCTTCTTGGTGTCCTTTCTTTGTCCTCAGAAACACTGTGGTGTTGGCTAATATAGTGACCCCGCTTCAGAAAGAAGGGTAAGTGGTATTCCTGAGTCCAGTCTCAGTTTCCAGCAGTGGTTAGTCTAGCAATTGGGATGTTCTCTTAGGAAATTGGAATCGTGGGCTGCATATTCCTCAGACTGCACTGAATCTGGATTTCCAGTTTCCTGGGCGGATGACTGAACAACTAGACTATATTGCTAAAAATAAAGCATCTTACAGTCTTGACATTCATATCATCACTAATAATTTGCTAGGAGGACACTTCACAAAGGTGTAAGACGTTAACAAAGTTTAACGCTTACGCTACAAAAATTCAGAGTAAAAATAAGAGCACAATCAGCCCCTAGAACAAATAAACAAAAATTGTAGTGGATTTCCCATTACTGGAAACTTTAAAATTGACATTGGATGTTTTTCTAAAAAGCGTGCTCTGGGTCTATCACAGCTATTGAGATTTAAAGCAATAATTCATTCAGGGAAGTCCCATGACCTGTCAGACTAGATGATCACAATGGTCACTTCTGGCTCGAAAATCTATGGAGTTCCTGGCTTCTGTGCTGTGAATGCCAATGAGACTGCCAATTAGTGTGCTTTTTATTTTTGATGTGGACACGTGTTCACTGGGAGCTAGGCTGAGACCACCAAATTAATTTTTAAGTCATTAAAATGCTTCATTCCCTGAATAATGATTGTCACAAAACACAATCAGAATGTAAAAAAAGCATCTTCTTTTTTTGAGCCAAAAAATAAGCATAAAGAAGTAGTATAAATATAATGCATCTTTTTACCATCTCATTCTTTCCCATCACTGAATGCCATATATATCGTGTCTAATCATTCATTTCATTGTTATTTTTATTCCTTAGAATAGAAAGAACATTACTAAGACAGTGCTTGGTGTGTAAGGTTTTAATGCCAAAGCTGAGGACTAAATATCTAAGTAGTGGTTGATCCCTGATCTCATGGGAGAGAGGATGTCTATTAAAAAGGCAGAGACAAATATGAATAGTTAATGATCTTTAGGCTTGATTTTTTTCTCTGTTTCAGGTGCATAATATGTTTTTGCTTTCACTAAAATCAGTGCACCTGTAATTGCTTTATAAATTAGTGGCAAGTCTGTCGTTTTAAATAAAAAGGCATTAAAGACAGCTACATGTTCGGATTTAAAGAAGGCGAAAAGGAGAAATGGCTTCCAAGTAACTGCAGGCTTTACATATTAATTAACATGCATGCTTAGAAACATGAGATCAGTGATTGTATTATATGTCTCTGGTGGGGCAAGTGTGGCTCGTTAGCAAGCAGCAAAGGTGGCATCATACCTCAGGTGCGGCACAGGTTGAGGAGCTTTCCCTGCACATTTGTTTTTATTTTACTTATACCAGAGAGCACTGGTGTCTTTGATCCCAGAAGGAATTCACAGCAGCATTTCAACTCCTATGGGGTGGAGTTTCTTATAAAGAGCCCTGAGATGCTAAGGTGAAAAGTTCGATCCTGTGCCAAAATGAAATAAAGTTAATACCTTTCTTTTCACAGTAAGATAGGGCCATTATTGCAAGATCTAATTTTACAGCCCTTCCTTTGATTACTGATTTTACTCTTTCTGTCTCTGTGTTCAGTATCCTGTAAACAGCACAGAAGAAAGGCCATATTAAATGAGAATATTGGGTTCTCTGGATTTGGTGGCAGTTTATACTCTGACATGGTACGTTGCAGTGTTAGTTTTTCTGTTTATTTGGAGGTGGGTGCTGTCTCTAGGGCTCAATTTCTGCAATGCAATCTCTCCTCTTTAACGAAGTCTGATATTATTGAGTGACCAGAGAAATAAAGAGCACTTGTGATTGTCTTGCACTAGGGAAACTCCAGCCTGCAATACGCTTGCTCCTCGAAGCCTGTTGCCATTCAGAGTACTAAAATTGAATTTGCAATTACTGCCTAAGAAAAGCATCCCTGGTATTTTTAAAATTATGCCCCCTCACAATAATGGGGCCATTCACTTTTGTTTCATGTTGGACTGGTTTCTGAGGGACCTTCAAGAAATGAGCTAGCTATTTCCCTGTTACCAACCATCTGAACTGGGCGCAAGAAAGGGGAAAAGTCTATGCTTTCAGTCAAAGAGGTTTCCAAATATACCGTCAGCAGCTTGCCTTTTCTCTGTGCTAGATTCTAAAAATGCAGTCTGGTCAGTGCTGGGGTGCCAATCAGAAAAAGCTCATTTGCCTCAGTTTGCAAAATCTCTGCTGTGGAGTCATAGTGGGACACTGATCTCACCGCAGAAATCCCAATGTGAAATCCTACTGCATACCTTAGGGTGACTACCTTAATCAAAGCTTCTCATTGTTTATATCCCAGGGCTACCTGTGTTGTCTAGGGAAAAGAAAAACGAGATGACCTTGTGCAGCATTACTGCAATATATTTCATTTTCATTTGAGTTGAAAAGAGGTATTTTAAATGTTCATTTATTTCATCCAATATTAATTGTTTTCTTTACCTGCTCACATGTTTGGGAATGGCGTGGAGGAATTTTGCTTTGTTTTCAATTTTTTTGAAGATCACTTTCTGGTGTCTTATAAACCACCAATTGCCCAGAGGCTGCTCCAAGAAGTATTTATTAAGATGATCATAATTCTTTTTCATTCAAGCAATTAACGCTCATCCTTGAAAAAAATATCTGCAAGACTCTGGTGCCTAGACCTTTTGCATTGCAGTAGCAGCTAACCCACTGCCCGTTCACAGGGCTACACAAGAATGCCCTTTATGCAGAGGAATCATTAGGTGTGGTACCAGTCCATAGGTGATCTCCCTTTTGTCTAGACTTTGACGACAGAAAGACAGACATGACTGAAATATATTTATTGTACTGAAGTATATTTATTACAGAATCACAGAATCACAGAATTTTCAGAGTTGGAAGGGACCTCTAGAGATCATCTAGTCCAACTCCCCTGCTAAAGCAGCATTGCCCAGAGCACATTACTCAGGACTGCATCCAGGCGCATCTTGAAAATCTCCAGAGAAGGGGACTCCACCACCTCCCTGGGCAGCCTGTGCCAGTGCTCTGTCACCCTCACCGTAAAGAAGTTTTTCCGTGTATTTGAACGGAACTTCCTGTGTTCTAACTTGTGCCCATTACCCCTCATCCTGTCACTGGGAACCATTGAAAAGAGCCTGGCTCCATCCTCCTTCAACCCACCCTTTAGATACTTGTATGCCATAACAAGGTCTCCCCTCAGCCTTCTCTTCTCCAGGCTAAAGAGTCCCAGCTCTCTCAGCCTTTCCTCATAAGGCAGATGCTCCAAGCCCTTAATCATCTTAGTTGCCCTTTGCTGGACTCTCTCCAGCAGTTCCCTGTCCCTCTTGAACTGGGGAGCCCAAAACTGGACACAGTATTCCAGTTGTGGCCTCACCAGTGCAGAGTAGAGGGGGAGAATGACCTCCCTCGACCTACTGGCCACACTCTTCCCTATGCAGCCCAGGATTCCATTGGTCTTTTTGGCAACAAGGGCACATTGCTGGGCCATGGATAATTTACTGTCTACCACAACCCCCAGATCCTTCTCCTCCAAGCTACTTCCCAGCAGGTCCGCCCCTAACCTATACTGGTGCCTAGCATTCTTCCTCCCCAGGTGCAGGACCTTGCACTTGGTTTTGTTGAACCTCATTAGGTTCTTCTCTGCTCAGCTCTCCAGCCTGTCCAGGTTTTTTTTATTTGTTGTAGTTACCATACTTGGTGGATGCCAGTAGCTGATGCAATTTAGAACATCTTCAGGAACACACTTCGCATAGCCAGTTAAGACTGGAATTGGTATAAACTTTCATATTTACATGACTATGGCATCTCTTGTGTAAGCTCTTTTACATTCCTGTCTAAAACAGAGAACTGGGCCTTACTTGGGTTTTTTTTCCCACTTCAGACAGTGAGATGGGGACAGTCTTCTGCCAGGCTCACCTCACAGATGGGGTAATTTCCGTGAATGAATAATTTATTCGTGGAAACACTGATTTTTAGCTGATTAATCCTATTTTTGCTTCCATACAGAGGTGATTGGTTAAGTTCAGCAGTGTCTCTGCTCTATGTAAAAGTGGGGATCACACAAATCATTCAGTTTCCTAATCCACCTGAAAATAATCTAGCAGTGACGCCATTGTGCCCAGTCTCATTTTCCAAGCTGAAAAATCCCTTATTGACCTATCGATTTTATTTTTTTCATAGACTCACAAAATAATTTAGGTTAGATGAGCTCTGTGTAGGTTGTCTAGCCCAACTTCCTAGTTAAACCAGGGAAAACATTGACCAGGGCCTTGTCCGTGTGAGTCTTGTAAATGCCAGTGATGGAAATTCTGCAGCCTTCCTGGGAAACATGTTCCAGCGCTTGATCACTTGTTGTGCAATTATTTTTTTTTCCTTATGTCCACCTGGATTTTTCCTTGTGGCAGCTTGTGACTGTTTCCTCTAGCCCTTTCACTGTGCACCTGCAAGAAGGGTCTGGCTCTCTGTTTGCTTCATGTTGTGGTGACTTGGAGGGTGATGTACTGCACGACCACTTTACATTTTGCTGTTTCTTGCTTACTATGTTGATAACAATAGTGGTCTCTTTGCCTTTTTCTTTTCCTTTGGTGTCATTTTCTTGGTGAGAAATTACAGCAAGAACATATGTGTATAAGACTGCTAATACGCCTTCATGATTACCTTTATGTTTTTTTATGGATTCCACTAATTTATTATGAAATGTTTGCACATAATTTAAAGTACATTCATCAAAAATAAATGAACATGGTGGATTTTATGAAACATTAGCATGGCTTCTTGTGCTTGTTCACTTAGCAATTTGCAAAATGTAGTAATTCCCAGAAGCTCTTCCAGTTTTCATTAGCTCAAATCAGCAAGGTAAGGCTGTTGCATTACTTGTTTGTTAAAATATTCAGAGCCAAAACCTACCATTACCTTTACCTAGATGTCTCCAAGATACTTTATTATTAATTACACTGACAAAACAACAACAGAAGTAGCTTAATGGTATGGGTTACCAAAGATGTAACATGGCAAAGTTTGATGGGCCATATCAGGCAAAGCTTATTAATGGAATAGATCATAATAAAATATATGAAAAAAACCCACCTCCAGTGAAATAACTACTTTGAGTAAAAATAAATTGATGGGAGTATTGTCTAGCAAATGAACACTTCCTGTTGAACATGGGTTGATATCCTTCACACACTTGACAGGTAAAAAGTTTTGATCAATCTGCTTTATGCATGTACATGCACACATTTTGAATGCCCAGAGTTGTACAAATGTGTCTGCATAAGAATATATATTTCTATAAAAACCTAATCTTTTCAATATCGTCTGAGATTCACTTGTGCGCGGATTCTGTGAAAGGCTTGGTGTCAGCTCAAAGAATTATGAAGTTTCTTTTGAGCATTTATGGGGTGGTTTCACTAATGTTATGGAGTGATATGTCTGGTCTGTTTCAAAGGATGGAAGACTGGTTATATTGCCTGTATGGATTCTCCATTTCCATTTCAGCTGCTTATAACTACTTTTTCTTTAGAGAACTGATCTGGGTTCTGAATGCCATTTCTGTAATAATTTCAATCTCTTGAGATAAAGTGTGATAATCTTGTTTGAAATCCCCATCTGGTAACTGACCAGTTCTTCAGATGCTTGTTTCTTTTGTCTGAAGAGCATGCAATACTGAAATACTCCTATCTGACTTGCCTAGGTTTGACAATTCTAGTGAAAATAAATCAGAATATTTGTCTGCTTACCACAGATGAAGGAACACCCCGTATTAAAAAATGCAATTGTTCTTTGGCAGTACTTGGTAAATAAGTCTAAAATACAGAAGCAAAAAACTATTGTTATCCACAAATAGAAATGGAAATACAGAGACTCCTGTATTCTGCACAAACTCATGGACCCCATCATGTGCGTAATAGGTTGTGAAGAAAGTGCTTCTAATACAAAGAAATGTCACAACTCCATGAAACAAACAAACAAACAATTAACCTATGGCCAGCTGGTATTTTTCTAGCCAATTCAGTTTTCATTGTAGTAAACTGTAGGTGCCGTATCTGTGCCTCTGAGATCATGTTTAAGCAGTCTTGAAGCATTCTGGTGTTCTCGAGCAGCCAGTTATTTGAGCATTGGAGGGAATTTAGCCATTTTATGAACACAATTGTTGACATTCCTAAAGAAGGTTTTTAACACCCATAAAGCCTAGAAAATTAACACCACGTGTTACGCTGCAGCATCAAGGTTGGCATTTTGAATTTTATGTATGTGAAAAAAAAGTGCAAAGTACAAAGACCTTATCTGGAAGTTAAGATTAGAAAGTCCCAGAGCCAGACTCTGTCCTAATTTGGCCACATTTTTTTCATGGTATTAATGGCAGACTAATTCTTTGTCCCACAAGACCTATCTGTGAAATGTTAACATTTGTGTCCCCCTCTATTTGTGGAAATAGCAGACTCTTCTCATCAAGCCCTCTGTTTCACCATCTAGTACAAGTCCTACTCAAATACAAATTGTAGCAGTAATTAAGGGGGACAAGCCATTTCCTGCTTGCTTCTGGTCCACACAAATCCACACATCTGAAAACAGTTGGACTACTCATGGGATTGTCTTTCTGCCTAGAAGCAGCAAAAGTTGCTCTAAGCAGAGAAGACAATACATTTTTGATTAGAGGATACCCATCAGGTTGCAGTAGGCTAATTTAATAGCACCCACCTGGAAGGCATTAGCTTTAATCTGAGATGCATCAGGAAGATGGGCTAATGACAATTTACCATTTATAAAAGTATTTACAGTCCCCAAGTAAATATAAGTATTTAAAGCCAGCAAATAAATGCATCCAGGAAAACCATGTTCCCACGCATACCAATAAACAGCAGAAGTTCTGTTCCATGGGCAGTGCTGGCTCCCTAGGTATCCACTTATTCTACCAATAGCTTGAAAGAAAATTGCAGCAATGTGATTAGTGAATTCATTAGATTCGGATGAGAGAAATATTCTGCTTGCTACATTTGCGATGTTCTACTTTAGCACTGGGTTGCAGTGCCCTCAGAAGCCTCCAATCATCCTAATACCCTCCCTCAACTTTGCAACGTAACCTGATAAGAGGTAATTTGGGCTTATTTTTTATGTCTGTATCTTCTCAGTGGAGCTGGCTTCAAGTATGAGTACAACGTTGCTGATGTGATTTAGTTCAGCTAAGAAGATCCTCAGATCCACCCTCTCTCCCTGTTCAGGAAGCTCCACTGTACTCCCCCCTTGCTGTTCCCATCCCCTCCTGGCATCTTCCACAAGTTGTCCTGTCACTCCTGCTTTCTTGCAAACTCCAGCTGTCCAGAAATTGTAGAACAACTGAAGAGGGCTTTGATGTAACAAAAATGGGTGCTCATAGTCCACTGGCACAGGGCAATTTTAGTTTTTTGAGTTGCATGCCATACTGTCTGGAAAGCTTAAAGAATCTTGCAGTGGTGTCCTCTTTCCTGTGAGGTGGACAGGGAAAAAATTATAACTGTCTGTGGAGGATCTGAGTGGGTCCCTTCTTTCTTTAGATGGAATTTTCAATTTCCCTGTCAGCTGTCAAAGATTTGGAGACAGATAAACTAACTAGGATGCCACTCAGATCTTGCATTATTTTGTCCTCTGAGACCTCTTCTGTAAGAGGAACAATTGATTTCTGTTATAACACGGTCAGGCAAACCGGTAGCTGTGTGCTTACAATTCCCTCCCATGGCTACTCCACAGCAGCTCTTCAGAAATGAATAACCAGACCAAATGTGCTCTTGTTGCTAGTGGTGATAGTGGGATAACTGAAATTCAGAATGAGATTTTTCTACTATAGGAAGGGGAGGCAGTAGTAAAGAAAAGCCAGTTACAACATGAGTCATGGGGTTATTGAAGCAGATTTCCAGCTTTTACCGGTCATCCTGGAGATACTTTGCAAAAGCTGTTTATTACCACATTTACGAGAGGAACAGATATTGTGCTTTCCTGTGCAGCACTTTAAAATGGTGTCATAAGCACCATTCTTTGTGCTGGATAAAGTGGCAAATTTGAAGCCTTTCAGGCTTCTCACATAAAGGGATGAAGCAGTCCAAGATTGCAGTTGCCCCTGGATGGGCAGGGATCTCCCCATCACGGGCACGATTGCTCGCTCTCACGTATTACCTAGTAGCTGCGCTGAATCGGGAGTGTGGAAATCCCTGACTTCATTTGGGTCAGCAGGGCACATGGCAGGAGGAGAGTGCTTTGCAGAATATTCATTAAGGGAAGAGATGTCTTCTGTATCAGACTGAGTTAGAAACTATTTAATAAAGAATACAAATATGGGATAATTCGATCAGTGTGCTAATGGTCCCACCCAGCCATGGTGATGAAATGATCTCTCTCTATTTCATGTCATACATGAATTTTCTGATCTAAGTTTAGCTTCTAATGGACCACTTCTGACTGTTCAGATGAGCAAATGTCTTCAAAAGAGGCCTGTAGTTCAAAATGAGTGCATCCTGCTGGTCAAAATCCAGATACAGTGTGCCATTTATCATCAGAGATACTATTTGGTATTTATTTCTGCACTTAAAATATTGAAGAGAGGGGCTGTTTTGTAAGATGAGATAGCTCTTACTCCTGTTGTTAAACAGATTGGGATTGTGGAATAACTGGATAGCTTTCAAGAATGCAGAAGAGTTTTCAGAACGAGGGGTTTTTTATGTCTTCTTAGAAGGTCTTTTTATAAAGACTTCTCTTGTGCCTGTGGAAGTCAATGGAGATTTCACTTGAAGAGTGGGTTTAACCCCTTTGTATTTGCAAACCTCAGATGCACTTTCAGCACAGAACAGACAGGCAAACAACTCAGTATTTGTCCACAGTATGAAGAGAGCACTGAAGTCAAAACATCGCTGTCAGTATATAATGGGGGCTCTGTAGTACTGCTGCACTTAACTCTTTTTGCTCAAAGGCAATGAACTCCACAGTCTGCAGTGCTGTAGAAAATGAGATCGATTTGTAAAACTTGCTATGAAGGTACTTATCAAAATTTCAAAACATATTTACCACTTCGACTTCAGTAGAGCTTATTTACTGCCTCAAGTAGGGAGGGGGAGCATCTATTTCTCTGTAAAGTGGTTATTATTGTTTCTCAGAAGGATTGTAGCCCTGATGCAGTGCAAATCTTTTTATTTTTTGCTGTATCAAGCTTTGGCCTGATCATACAGCCTTTATTCATGTGGGTATAGCATTTCAGAAGAAAAATTGCCTTTAGATTGAACTAGATAAGAAGAGAGGTAATTAGGAGTGACATTTTGACGGGGCAGACTCCCTGACACCACCCCTTGGGAAAGGTTTAAAAAGCACCCCAGCAGTGAGAGAGGCCCAGTAACTGGCTGGCTGTGCTGAGAAAGCCTGCAGTAGTCAGCCTGGGGAGGGGAAGGAGAAGTTGAGGGAAGTCCTACACTCATGGTTGAATAGAGGAAATCCCTTCTTTAGAAGACTGCTCTGCCGCTTTGTCAGGGAAAGCGGTCGATACCGGTGAATCTCTGGTAAGGAAGAGCGGGTTGCGCTGCAGCCTGGCTGGTTTGGTAGGTGCTAGGCTTACTTTGCACTTTCTGAAGTGGGGGAAGACTGAGATAATTTGGAAAGGGACTGACAACAGGCTGGTGACCTGTACAGCGAGGAGGGAAAACATTCTTAAATGGCTGGGACAAGGATGCTACTGATAGGATAACCGTGATGCTACTGGACAGCCACCAAAGGGTGTCTTCATGAGGGGCAGGTGTCCGGGCTTTTTAACCATCTCCTCTACCTTGTAAGGGCAAACGTTCTTAATGTTTGAAAGAATGGATTGAGATTTCTCTGTTCTTTGTGCAAATGAAACATTTTTTAATCTGAACAATAATGTTTTACTGTTTCTCCTATCATTTATTTCTCAGATTTGTTGAAGCACTGGATCAAAAGCAGATTTTTATAAGCTGAGTTTTCTGAGGAACGTACTTCCTTAAATGTTCTTATATTCTTTTCAAACATTTTAGTCCATTTTTGAATCACGTATGACTTACTGGATGGAAAATGGATGCCTTCCGGAAAATGTCACAAAATATTTTTCTTCATACAGTTCTGTATGCCTATCATCTTGGATCTTTTACTGTCATGGTTTCATCACAGGGGAGCATCTGAATGAAAACACTTTGCTTTTTAAGAGTTCATCAGTTTCTGTGACTAATTCCCTGTTGTTTACAGCGTCAAATGTAGTTCTAGTAAAATGATTGTCATCACAGAGAAATATGACTTCATCTGGGTAATCAGCAGCAGAAGAGACAGATGAACTTCTGAGAAGCAAAGATGTTGCTTTTTATATCAATGTGTCAAAATGGGAGAAAGATAAAATATAGGCCATTTGGCAGAACTCCTTCTAAATGGAATGTTTTTTGAAGTTCTCTGTGAGCATTCAGCTGTTCCAGAACAGGTGCGTTCATTTCATGAAATCTTTATTGAATTTGAGTCAGATTTTAACAAATCTGATGACTGCCAGCTCTTCAGAGCTTCCCTGAAGTGGATTTTGTTCCCTTAAGTCATGACTTTATTTCCCAAGGATTTCTTAATCAATGTTTCACTTCAAATTTTTTGAATAATTCCTTTGCAGCTTGCTGTAGGGAACCTTGAATAAACAAATCTGTAATGCATAAATCTTCTGTTAATTCCAATTTTTGTATCATGTAATTAGATGGAAAATTAATAAGCAGACAAGATTAAGAATTAGCTGATGACTATATTGTATTTCCACAGTGAGCAGAAATAGATAGGAATAACATGTCAGTTCTGCAATCTCCGCTCTGCCCGATCTGCCTCTTCTCTGTGCTGTGTACATGCTGATGCTTTGCTTTGCTCGATGCTAGAATTCTTTATGCCTTTCTCTCCTTTGCCTCTGCACTGTTTTTTTTTTTTTTCTTTGGTATCACCAAATCCTAGCTCTCCAGATATTGTGTGTGCTGATCTATGCTGTCTTCTTTTTCCAATATGCAAAGTAGAGCCACTACACCACTGCCCTCCTCTCCTTCCTTTAGGGTCTTCAGATGCTGCCTTCCACAACACTGCCATTTTGCCTTGCATGGCACTGGCTTTCCACCCCTCTTGCAGCCTCAATGCCATCGGTTTAGGAATAGGAACGGCCTCTGAAACAGTCTGTCTGTCTTCAAACTCTATCAACCCTCCACCACTGCTTCATGCCTTCTGCAAATGCCTTTGTCTCTCGTCTAGTCGCTTTCTTTCCCTCCCTCCCTCCCACAGTGACTGTTAAGCTCTGGTATGCCTCCCACAAATCATGCCCACAGAGAGGGAAGGAGGGTATAATGCCCCAGTTCTGGCATGCCAAGTCCATACTGGTGTGCACACTCTCCTTGGGGCAGGAATGCTTCTTGCTGCTTGTTGGTGGCACCTTTCTTCTGCGCTGACCTGCAGCTTTGCACAACTTGTCTGGGTGGCCCCAACTTGTTCAACTTGCTACAGCATCCTGTTGTGCAGAATGTGGCAACATTAAATGAAGGAAGTGATGGCCAGGATGACCTGGACTGATGGTGTATGTACTTGGCATTTAAATACTTGTCTTGTCATGATCAGGAAACCGGTTTAAATTCAGCATTTAGAGTAGTGATTGGAGTGTGGAGTATTTTAGGCAAAATATCTCAGGCTACTTCTTATCCTTGAAAAGAAATGCAGTGTTTTGGTCCAAGAAAGAAGCCTTCAATTAAAAACAATCATAACTGCAGTTTGCATTAACCTGAGCTCTTGCAAGCTGTCTTAACAGAGAGGTTGCCCAGAGAGGTTGTTGAGGCCCCATCCCTGGAGGTGTTCAAGGCCAGGCTGGACGTGGCCTTGGGCAACCTGGTCTAGTGGGAGGTGTCCCTGCCTATGGGCAGGGAGGTTGGAACTCGATGAACATCAAGGTCCTTTCCAGCCTAAACCATTCTATGAAATGGCAGTTGCTTCCTCCTTGACCAGGTTGAGTTATGATGATATTGTAAGCAAGTTTCTGTAATTGCCTTCAACAGACTAATGTCAGGATTCTGTATTTAGTCATGCTCTTAAGTGACAAAAAGTGCCTCTAAAAGGCTATCTTCTGGCTATCTTGTAGCAATAGAAAATTTGGAAGGGCCCACGTATTGCTGTGTTGTGTCCAGCTGACCCCACGCTCTGCATGTTTCTATATAAATTGCTGAACGTGCCTGTGGACCAGTAGAGGAGTGTGTTATTCTGCAGGCAGAGCTGAGACAAACACGGAGCAGAAATCAAGCAAGCACAGGAGATTTCCTCATCCAGTCTTTTTAAACATATGAGATGCATAGTAAATTCTGTGAATGGAGCTATGGCGCTGTGGAGAGGCTAAAATCCGCATGAGGCATCAATGTAATTTTTACTGGCAGGAGAAGAATTTGATCACTAAGTGACATGCCAGCCATATGACAGCACTTAAACAGTTCCTGTCAATCACCTGCTATGTGTCAGTACCCTTATTTATCCTTTCAGGGCATATATCCATTTACATTATCGTCATCTGAAAGAGAGAACAGCATCACTGAAAATAAAAGCTTATGGTGGTAACCAAGAGAAAGGGAAACAAAAGATATGTATCACTGTAGCATATGCATGTCATGGTACGGATTTCTGGTATCGCTTACAGGAGACACTATTTAGGGGGGGAAAAAAAAAGAAAACGTGTTCTAAAATTTAGATGGGAAACAGTGAGAAACGGAAGAGACGGATATGCACTAGAACTTAAGGTGTCACTTCCTGACTATTCCAGCCTTATGTAGGCTAATATCCTCATCTGTGGAGATATCCTTCCAAGCCATTTGTTTGATTTTCATCTGTAGCCCCAATCCAGCAAATAACTTAAACATATGCATAATTCCAAGCATGTATTGTTAAGAGATTAGAAAGCAATTATAGCTTGTCAAACCTCCTCAGTTATGGTCAAATCCCTGCTCTTCATCACAGTCCTCTAAAAATAGCTGCATCTAACCAGAGCAGAGCTTCAGAACCACTGGACCTCAGTTTTGTACAGGGGTGAGATCTGCATGGGTGCTCATCCCTATCCCCCACATACATTTCTTTCCTCCAGAAGGATACTGGTATGTATAGGCCAGATGACAGTGGCAGCATAAACTGAATAATCAGGATGCCAGGGTCTTAAGAAGCGTACCTGGAGGTTGGTCAGATCTCTGGGCAAAACTGGCTAAAAAAAAAAAAGAGAGATGCTTCCAAAAAGCTATTACTTGAGTGTCTCTTCAAGAGAGAGAAAAATGACATTTACGTATGATGGAGAGTACTGAACCGTCTATTTTGAAAGACAGTATTAGATGAAAATTTGGACATTTTCTCTGTTCTGAGAAGAACAGTGAAGATAGGACAGCAACTTATTTGAAATCCCTTATTCCTTCTTTTTTTTTTTTTTTTTTTTTTGAGATTGCTTAAATCAGTCATACTGAATTCATATACCCAGGGTTTAATATGTCCCTTTTCTCCCTGTCTGCAGGCATGTTTTGTGCAGGAAAAAAAAAGTCTCTGTGAAAGTCAGTTCCTGTGTACTTTACCAGTGTGTTGCTATACAGCATTTTTTTGAGAAAATAAAGGTGCTGGGGGACACACAACTATCTGTAAAGCAAGCTGTTTGAAGGCGTGATTGACACTCTTGAGGGGCTTTATGTATCGCTCCTTACGATGTTACTGAAAGGCTTCAGCAGCACAAGCCTTCATTCAAATAGTAGGCAGGTAGCTAAAATTGCTTACCAGTGGGTCACCGAATAGATGCAGAACATTGTGGCCTCATTTATTAATTTCTGGTGTAAAAAATACAGCAAATGAGCTGCACAACCTTTACTGAGCAACCAACTGAATCATAGGAACAAAGCTGTTTGTAGCAAATGAGGAAAGGTCATTTGACTCACTCAAGCTCATTAGTCCTATTTAATATTGCCCTTATCCAGCACTGAGTAGATAGCTGCATGGCCTTGCTTCCAATACTTCATCCCCCAGACCATGCCTTACAAGGTATTTTATCCTCAGTAAGTTCCTTTGGAAAACAAACAAACAAACAAAAAAAGCAATGAGAGCGCTTTATTTAAAAAAAAAATAAAAATCTCAGTTGCTTGTGTTCTCTTCAGGTTTGCACAGTTGTTTCTGTTAGGGTGAAAGTGGTAACCTGAGGCTATTTATTATTGTTCTGAAACAGTGTTGTTTTTTAAGACATCAAGTTAGAAAAGTGTAGTTGGAAGCACAGATATGGAAACCTAGGTAATGAAAGCAGGATGTTAAATGGTGAAATAATTGCAGACCTCATTGTGTTGGAAATTTGATATGTGTGAAAACTGTTATGTATTCTTGAGTGGAGCACCATCAAGCAGCTGACTACTCACTTGGAGGGTCCAAGTCTTTGGCTGGAAAGAAAATCTGGGGAGTTTATTGACTTGCTTGGTGAAGGGCTGCTTCTCTGATCTAAGCAGCCCTTGCTGTGCAGAATTGACTCCCACTTCAGTGAGAGCACAGAGAGAAACAGCAATATGAAGCAGGAGCTGCCAGTCGCTTGGAGCCAGGACAGCTATGGGGGTGCTACTGCTGGGAAAAGGGATTTTGAAAAGCATTTTATGTCGGTCCAGACAGGAAGGGATGTATGTTGAGGTGAGGAAAGAAAAGGAAGGTCCTGTTCAGAGCAAAAGTGGCATCTGCAGTGAATCAAATTGCTCCACTGTTATCTGTGATAAAACATTCCTTGATGTCAAAGGGAGCAGAGGTGGACAAGGACAACGAAACACTGCTATCCCATTATCACTTCTCAGGTCAGTCGTTGCTTGAAATCTGTAGCTTGTGATAAGGAATTCCAGCAGAAACTAACAGGTGAGACCAACAACGAAATCACAGAGCAATGTGGGGAAAAAAGGTGAATTGCAAAGCGAGAAACCAGTGACGCTTGCAGGTAGTGCGCCTGCCTTTCAGCAAGCTCGCACTGATGTCCGTGAACCTGTCTCGCTGGCTACTGCTAAGAACTCAGCTACTACTGACTCTCAGGTCATTTATTAAATCTGACTTTTGGTATTCAGCTGAAGGGTGTGCTGAACTTTGGAAAGCAGCAAGACGCATGTTGTAAGGTACATACCACATGCTGCTTCCGGTGAGTCATCAGGTCACTAAACCATACTGCTAGACCTTGCCTTTTATACATTGGCAACCTGACTCCTAACCAACAGTCTACCAATATGAACAGTTAAAGCCAAAATTTCCAAATGTAGTTGCCTGAATGAAAGCATTAAGAGAGGGCGGACTGCCTCAGCATTTTCTAATTTGTTGGTTTTTACTACTTAACAGTAGCCAGAAACAGTCTCAGAAACAGAGATGGAAAGTGGAATTATGTCACTAGAAGAGAATGGCTGTACTAGACCAAACCCAAGGTCTGTCTAGTCCCTGTCCTGCCTCTAATGCTCAATGAATGAGTAAGAAGTTGTCAAGCATATAAGATAGTTCCTCCTAGTGACCTCCTAGCTTCCATCTACTTTCAGCTCTGGGAACTTCCCAAGGGAAATCCTTCATTCTTTGTCTTGTCTGCTTAGGTTGCAAGCCTCTAGGTTGTGTTTTGTAACTGTTCAGTTTCCAGCATGGTGGTGTCACACATGAGTACACTAGACATACCTGTAGGGGAGGTGTGTGTGCGCGCACACACACGCATTGGATGAAGCACTGGTTTCACTTTTCCTGAGATGAAACCTGTAGAACTTCACAGAGCCAGTGAGGTGGCATTGCTCAAACCAGAACAAAATGATAGAAAACTTGTTCTGGCTCAGACTGTTGTTTTTTTTTCCTCTTTCCCTGAAAACCAATAAACAAAGGATCTTTACCCTCGAGTCTCCATTTGCCCTTGTGAAATATCAATAATGGTTCTGCCCACTTGCTTGTCCACAGTTATCTCTTTGTTCTTTTCTCTTAGGTCTTCAGGGAACTAATTTAATGTGCAGTAGGTAAGGGGAAGAGAAAATTTTGGTGAAAAAACAATGTTGAAGGTATTTTGATGTGAACACTCTTTCTTGTCTTCGCTCTATTACTGATCTTCGCAGGGAGCGAAGTCTGAGGAGAACTGTCACATTATGTATCAAATATTACTTTAGCTGCTTTGTCTGTATATTGTTTCCTGCTTCTCTCTTTGCCTAATCTCTTTCTAATTTTCAGCTATTCGTCATGCTGAAATCTTCTCTCTGACCGCGAGCTGACTCCACCATAGCCCTCCAGGGGAGGACGCTCCGGAGGGTCTGGGCATTGTGGTCCTCCTCTGCCTCTCCTGCTGCTTTACCGATGAGCTGAGGGAGCCAGGCAGGCAGAAGCTGTGCACTCCCTCTGTGTATTGCGCCTTTTGTTCTCCTCCTCCCTGCCAGCCTACACGCTCTCTGCTCTACGCCTAAACCTAACAGCACCTTGTCCCTCCACACACTTGTCAGAGATCAAGAATGTCACTCTAAGATGACAGTCTCTTCACTCTTTATCACACCCTCATGGTCAAGAACCCCACCCAAGCACTGGCAGGCGCGCAACCATGAAAAAAGAGTTATCTGGGTCCTTGCAGCACAGAGAGCAAGACATAGAGAAAGGGAATGAGGCAGCTTCGGTGAAGCCAGGCTGCCTTTTCCAGATGCACTGGAACAGCAAAGTAATTTCTAAAAGGAGAGAATAGAGTAATTCTAGCAGTCCTACCATGAGGTCGGTAGATATGTCAGCAGGCAAAGGGTTACCTGACAGAAGTACATGAACATTAATACCGAATTTTGAATGTCTTGGTATTTGAAATCCAAATGTCAGAGTTTGGAGAAAACATTTTACTATTGACGTAGACATTGACTGGACATCCGCAAGCCAAACGTCCCCCTTCATAAAATAAACATGATGTGGCAGTTGGTTTAGACAAAAGCAAAGAAAAGGGTGCTGACGTGAATGGCTGTTATTGAGGGTCTCTGTGTATTTCAAGATCTAGTTTTCATGGATGTTTGGTTGAGGTTTTTTAACAGAAAAGATCGTTTAAGGAACAAAACCTACCCTAGAGGTAAGGATGGTAACAGGTGGCAAGTGAATCAAGATAATGCAATTCATTCAACATGAATGAAGGAAGGGAGCCTGTGAGGTACAATAAAAAAAACAAAAAAACAAAAAGCAACCTTAACACTAGTTTTAAAATCTGAACTGTCACAGCCAAGGCTTGTGTTCATTCTTAAAACCAACCTGAAGTGACTTCTTTTGCGTTTTGTCCTGTTTGTTTTTCACTTAGGCAGTTTTAGTTTCTTTCTGCTGATTACCATGAGTGGCTGTGTAAAATGTTCTTGGGGGCTAAACCTCAGGTCTCTGTATCCCAGCCTCAATGTGTGGGAAGTACGTTGCACAAGTCTTATTACAGTCTTTCAGACTGCTTGTAAAAGGGGCTCTTCTGCCCTCTCTTTAGCAAGTTATTCTCAAATGCTTGATTCCACTGGAGGTCATTAAGAAGAAAAACTTATTTTGCTTGTATTTCACCATGAAACTGAATGTGACTCTAGTCTGAAGAGTAAATGAATATTGCTCCTTTACTACTGCTGTATAGTATGAATTATAGTATTTTCTATGTCTTACGCCTTCTGAGTCATGTTTGCTCAGGGGAGGTGTCCCTCACCCTTTGTGGATATGTATTGAGAGTGAGAAGTTCCCTATCCACCTCTTCATATCTCTTGTAATGCTGTAAGTGGCTCTGGAACAGTCTGTTCCTACAACCAAGGGGCCAGCGGAGAGACTTATGACATCAGAAGGAGGTCATCATGACTCTTCCTATATCTGCTGGCACTGGATCAAGGAGCTCAGAAGACTGATGGGGAAGGGAGCAGCTGGTCTGTTCCCTCTGAGATTGCAGCTGGAAGCAAGTTAGTGGTTGACATCAGGGATAGGGAAAAACCAGAGAAAGGAAATAAGAGAGAGTGCTGTGAAGAAAAAAAAAAACCCTCAGCATGGAGTAGTGATCATGCATTGGGGAACAAAAGCAAGGCACAAAGACATCTAGTTGGATAGCTGTTGTGGAAATAAATCATCAGTTTGGAGATTTCGGCAGTGGAAACAGTAACGACTTAAGATACAACAACTCAAGATATAATACAGCATCACATTTCCAGTTGCATTGTACTTTGAGCTGGCCAAATTCACAACTTCTTCCTGCTAAATCCTTAGTCCCTAATGCACACCCTGCTCATTTATAGAGTGCAAAAGCAGTCTCTGAACCTTCAGGCAAGAAAAAATCACCATGAAAGTTACTGAGAAAGTGGAAATGAATGCTTTACTCTTGATATTCCCAGAAATGAATAAAGTTACTGTGTAATTAGTTGACTAATTTTCTAGCTGGACAAAGCATGCACTGTGGTGGTCTTGCTCACATATTGATTGTACTCTATACTTAGTTTAAAGTTGGGGTCCCCAATGAGAAAGTTAGAGGAAAGTCTGGGGATATAAGAAGTCCTCTTTTTTCTGCTTGAATTGATATAGACATAATGTGACTTGCACGAGTGCTTTTAGAGATTGATGGTTTTACTCTGAGGAATTCATATTGCTTTCTTTCAAAGTTATTAATTAACAAGAAATAACCTTAGTTTCTACAAACCAGCAGTTTTTTAAAAGGTGATTGTATAAGTAGATACATTGTTGCACAAGCCATTTTGAAAATGAAATATATTGTAAATGAAAGCAGGTGAAAAGCCACACTGTCTCATAGCCTGTGTTGTTTGTTTTTTTTTTTTTTTTTTTTTTTCTCTAAAAACAGGGAAACTTTCAATGTACCATGTACTTTCCCAGAAAGATTAAAAGGAGTTGTGGCAATGATTTATAGGTTTAAAAAATTACTTGCAACAGGTTACTTCCTTTCTTTTAGCGTTTGTAGGCTATTGTACACAGTTCGGTCAATTAGGGCTTTGTTTCTCATGATAAGCACTGTTGCTATGGAAATTATATAGCATAAGAATAGCTGGTTGCTGCTGCAAATAAGGTTTTTGGAAAACAGTTTAGGGAGTAAAATGGCTCCTCTTTTAAAGTGGGGAGAAAAAGATAATAAATCGATTAGCTCCCTATCTTCAGAAGGCTGCAAGTAAGTTATAAAAATAATTACTGACTGAGATTTGGTATGAATTTGGCACCTCTCTTTGTAAAGTAAAAAAAGAACATGTAGGCTCACAGATATTGTAAATGGGGGAAAGCGTGTTGCATTTCAGACAGCTTTTTGTGCTTGATACCAATAAAAATTGTTACTGACTCAAAAGTTAGGCCCACCAACGGAGGATAGTTGCTCAACATACTGATTTTCGTAGATATTACTATAAAAGTGTTAACAAAATGACATTGCTGCAACAATACTTATGTCTCAAAGAGGAAAAAAAGGTTAATATAGTGTAAGTAGTATCCTCACTATGTGAATGCATTCAGCCGCTGTATTTTAAAAAGCACTACCTAAAGCTATATTAAGTGCAAAAAACCTCTATAAGGATGTAATATTACAATTACAACTTTCTTAAGTAAGTCTGTGGTTGTAAGAACTGACAAATTTCTATGACAGAAATGCCTTGTCTTTGTGCTGCTTGTTATGGATGCTTCTTTGGCGTATTTAGAAAGCCCAGCCAGAGCTCGCTTGCTGCGTTCAGCCGGGTGACAGCCATGCACATAGGAGCAGGTTTCTAAAGAGCTTTATGATGGACTAATCTTTTCCCTGAATGGATGTTTACTGCTGACATTAATAATGGAACTGCACCAAAGACAAGAATTTATGAGACTCCTGCTCATCATGTTCATCTGCTGGCAATTAAGTAAGTGTGTCTGACCCCAGCCTCGGGGAAGGGCAGGCCTGGCTGGCGACTGGCCCCCATCCTCTGCTGCTCATGCTGAGTCCAACAGAAGACATAACGGAGCGTTAGTGCCGCAAGCACTTCCTCGTCCCACCCACAAAATTTTGGCAGTGAACTCATTATAAGCTGTCCATTAAAACTGCCTTGTTCGGCTGATGGATGACCCACCTTAGCAGCCGCAGAGCCTACAGGCATCAGAGCCTCTGGTGTCCCCTCTCTGATATCAGCTCCTCTGGACTGCTGCCAAGTTCATTTAGTCACTCTGCTTTAACTCGCTCTATTTCTTTCATTTTCTCTTGCAGCCCTGTTACCTCAGCTCTTTAGAAAGGGAAAGGAAAGGGTGAGGGGAAAAGGCACAGGTAAGCAAAAGAGTGACCCATAAGACATGGTGATCCACCCTTCAGTTATCGGGAACTGTCTCATTGGTTTGCATTTGCATCCTTATAATTCTACCCAGGAAAATGGCTTTGTGGTTTGCCTTCATATCAAAGTGACGGCCCCAGCTATCCATGCTAGGTAGCACAAATCTTTAACCATGACTGTTTTAATTCTCTTTGCCAGTCATTTTGCTTTCTTCCTCAACGGGTGTTTTTCTTAGAGCTTTCTGAGAGAGTTGTTATTGACTGTATAAGAGCTCCGAACAGGAGGATTTGTTACGAGGCACACACATTGTACAAGAGCAGGGAGAGCTCCCGTTCAGAAGTCCAATGTATGCATGTATATTTGCTTCCTTTGTCCCGCTAATGATGAGTTCCCTGGTGAATGAACTTCTTACCAGCCTGGTTTTTTACACACCTGAGATACAGCAGCGATGTGCCCGAGTAGTAGAGGTTGCCTCTTGCAAAAGCCGTTGCCTGCAGAGCTCTGAGAAATCTGGGTGTGGAATCAAACTCCGGCTTCGAACTCTTCAGTTTGTGTAAACATATTGCATTGAAAACAACTTTTCCAAAAAAACGTTAAAAATCCATTGGCTAAAGAGCCTTTTTATCATGATGTAATTATTTACCACGGCCAAAGAGAAGAGGAAACTACATTAGGAACTGTTTCATTGTTTTCTGCAGCAGCCTTAAGCTTCTAGACCTGGACTACGAACACAACGTTAGCTTTGCAGTGAAGGTTCAGTGCTTGGCAATAGGAATAAGATATATTGGCTGAATAACAAAGCAGCAATCTGGGATAATGACAAGAAAAGAATATTGAATTGTAATGGACTGGTGTCCTTGAACACCTCTAGCAGTTAGATATGCAGACTGAATGAGGTTTTAAAACTGTCCTGGTTTCAGCTGGGACAGAATTTTCTTCCGAGTAGCTGCTGTGTTTTGGTTTTAGTATGAGAATAACGTTGATAATGCATATTGTTTTAGTTGTTGCTAAGTGATATTTACCTTAGTCAAGGACTTTTTCAGCTTCCCATAGAAGCTGAGAGGGAGCATAGACACGACAATGGCTGATGGATGACCCACCTTAGCAGCTGCAGAGCCTACAGGCATCAGAGCCTCTGGTGTCCCCTCCTTTGGCTAGCCAAAGGAATACTCCATACCATAGATGTCATGCTCAGTATATAAATGAGGGTTGGCCAGCAGGTAGGAATCCACAATCAGTGCTTGGGACAGGCCGGGCAATCAATTGTTGAGTGGTGAGAGCAGCTTGTGTTGCATCACTTTATTTTGTGTATTCTTTTATCATTATTTTTATTATTATTTTTGTTGTTATTATGATTATTATTATTCCTCTTCCATTACTGTTCTATTAAACTGCCTTTATCTCAACCCATGAGGTTTTTTTTCCCCTCCTTTCCTCCCTCTTTTCCCTACCCTACTGGGGGGAACGGGGGGGTGCAGAGTGAGTGAGCGACTGCGTGGTCCTAGTTGCTGGCTGGGGTTAAACCACAACAAAACCAAACCAAACATTATTCCTGACTGGATTCCCCTAGAGACTTTCCTAGCATTTTAAAACAGGAAAACTGTGTTTGTACACAGGTTTTTAGATTACAGTACCCTTTAATACTATACATATTAAACAGGCACTATTACCTCTGGTGGTTATGCATGCGTACCACCTAGTTGGCATGTATTTCTATCTGTGCTTCCCTACAAGAACTTAATGATGAGAAGCGATCCCACAAGCAACACTTTTAACGGAAACCTGGGAAGATGAACATACCAGATATGTAGGAGACTTCATTTTTGTCTAACATGTCTCCTGTTACATCTGCATTACTCTTATCAATCACCATGAAATTTAAGTCATCCATATTATCACAGAATGTAAAAGAATTTATTAGCTGTAGTATAGGAAATCCAAAGAACATATAATCCATGGTCAGTTTTCACAGTTATTCATGTGTCTCCTATGTCATATATTTTATCTAGAGAATTATTAGTACAAAATGGTTGAAGATGCCTGTCAATAAAGAATTGACTTGAGTAGTAAGGGGTAGATCAACATGAGGCTGAAGGCTGTAAGAAGAGAAGTTCTCCAGTTAGATACACAAGTGTGAAAACAAAGGAATAGGGGAAGAAGTATGTAGGATGAAGCAGGGTTACCACTTTCCAAGGCAAGGATCTTAGAAAATGAGCATCCAGAAAGTATGACATGAACCTGTTCAGGTAAAGCTGATAATTGCAAAAGGAGAGTGGGGAGAAAAAGCAGGATTTAATTAATTGCTCAACATTTGATTTGTCTCACATAAATCAAGGTTTTCCATCTGTGTTGCAAAGCTAACAATCTTTTTCTGCCCAACTGGTATCAATACAATCTTAAAATGAAAATGAATTTGAGATGTAAATCAATGCAAAGTCTGAATGTACGGTATTTTTTAAAATTGTCCATTTATGAAATATCATTTTTTTTGAGGAAGATTAGGTTAGAATTTAATAAAAGCCTCAAACTGGGGAGGTTTTTTGTTTTTTGTTTTTTTTTTTTTTTTCCTGACACTGAGGAGTCATATGGTCATATCCCAGTTTGCTGTTCTGTACAGAAGAATGAAACCAGGCAGATGGGGTAACAGGAACGATAGTAATGATCATGTTATTATTGGAAAAAGCGAGGTGGTGCCACTGTAGCATTACTATTTTGTTTCAGTGACTTTGGTGAGCTTTCCATAAAGACGCTTGGAGTCAGTTGTAGCTAAGATCTTTCTGCTAGCTGCGTTATCTCAGTAGTAATTGTGAGTTATTCCAAAAGATTTAGGCAGTGAACAGTCAACGCTATGGATATTTTTGAGTGATTTGCATCAGTGTCTGATGGAAACAGCAACAATACACATCTAAAGAAAATACCTCACTATGTTCTCATAGTGTTAGGTTCCTGACCTCTAGGCAGACAGCTTATGTTATGCTTTGCAATGTGAGGGTGCCTTAAGATGGTTCAAAAGAACGTTTCAAAAGAGAACGAGGTTCATCAGATTCAGCGTTGGTTCATGTCTTCTCTGTTACTCATCAGATCAATTTGTATAACACCTTATTGCAAGGTGTTGCTGCTGGGACTACAATCAAAAGAGCTGTGACCCACAGACTGCAAGTAATAAACAGTTTATATCTAGCTAGTTAAATGGCTCATATGGGATATCCAAAACCAAGTCACTGATTTGCTGTTTCAGTTAAATTTTTCCCCTGTGCAGAGGGGAATTTACTGTAGATCCTTTTTAATAATGGTAAATCTTCTTCTCCCAGTGCTGTTATATAACTACTTGTCATAACCACAAAATGGACACCTCAGAAGTGAGGAAGACATACCATTTTAAGTTGGCAAATCCTTTTTTTGATAGCACAGTATTTAATCATGCATATTTTGCTGCTGAAACATTTAAAAAGCCCCAAAACATCTGTTGTTCTGGGTATTATGATTTGACTACCAGCTTACCAACTTTCTGATAAAGGTGAACTTTAAGGTGGGCTTTGAACGTAGAAGAGATGTTCATTTGTCTGAATTAACCCTTGAAAAACACTAATAGAACAAGCAGTGTACGGGAAAGCATGGAAGAACCAGCTGAATGCTGTGTTGAGAGCTGTTTATTCTGTGGCGTGGAATAGAGAGGAATGTTTTAAATTGAGCTGTATGCAGGCATACTTATGAATATCTGCCACTCTGTGCCTCTAAAATCACTAATCATTCACGTAGGATGAAGAAGGATCCAGTGATACTAAAGTGAAGGGCCCAATTCACAGCTGATTTAAAGTGCTCAAAGAAATAGCAAGAATTAACTAACTGATGATCTAATGAGCCGAGGTGGTTGATACTTCCCTATTTAGCTTCATTTACTAAGGGAAAACAGTGGACGCACTCATACTGTTTGTTATCTTTCCTTCTTTTTCCTGCCCACCCCCTCCCTTCTCTCAGTAACTTGTGTGCCAACCTCAACTGTATTTGATAGTTTAGTTGGATATTTCATGAGCGTGGAGGGCAAGAGAGAGTCTCAGTGCTTGCTCTGAGGCTGCGGTTTGCACTACAGCCGTGCAGTTTGCACGGCACCACCAAACATCAGAGAATCCACACACTCTCCTCTCAGTTTCTGAACCATGTGAAAAACTGTAATTGGGCCTAATGCCTTATCAGGTCAGAGAGAATACACTCACTGTTCAATTTTTTTTTTTCCCCATTAATTAAGGAGTGAGGTCAGACTGCAACTTTAATAAACACATTTTTTTTTTGAAAAAAAAAAAAAGGCAAAAGCAAAAAAAAAAAGCTACAAGGACATAAAACGAAAGTTTTGGTTTTTTTTCTACATTTGGCTTAAGAACCAGGACTTTCTGCTGCGCTTCAGAGTTAGGTGTGGAGAGGGTTAAGTGTCTTAAAACAATATCAGGATCATGCAGAAGACAAATTTTTACATCTGTTTTCCTCTTTAATTGTGTTCCATCAAACATTGTAATATATGAGTCTAGGGGGCAGGGGTTATATTTTAGACGTTCTGCCCTTTTAGCAAAATCCTAGCTGAAACACACACAAATCAATCTTTAATGCAAACTTTTAAATAAGGTCTGAAAAACCATGTCTCATTAACACATTCTTTAAATACAACACATACTGTATTTATCATATGGCTTCAGGTGGAAACGTAACACGAGAGACTGTGTTTTTAAATATGGTGCACCGGCTCCTTTGAATAATTGGATTATGTTCCTTGAGTTACAGGAACATAGATCTTGTCAAAGTGGATTACATCCATGATCCATCTAATCCACCATCCGTTTTCTGAGTGGCCAGTGCCAGATGCTTCAGAGCATGGCACAGCAACCTCATGCTAGACAGATGCAGTACGGTCTGGCATCATGCAGATCTCCTTTGAACTCTTAATGAGTGAATTTTTTTGGCTAACATCAATCTTGCTTAATACCATGGGAACAATGCTGTGACAAGGGAACAAAAATTGTTGGTGAATTTAGAAATAATTTTGCTTACAAAGGGAAAAAGAATAACAAAAGAAGGATAAACCAGGCACTTGAACATCTCAATGTACCTTTCATTGAGATTCTTTGATAAAAAAGTACTTTTACCTGTTATCCTCCCAGTCTCTGCTGAATTTGTCAAGGGTTCTGCTGGCAAGAAGTTTTCAAACATGAGCACTGGAGACCAAGCAGAAATGCATGTGGTTAAGTGTTGATTAAAAAACCTTGATGGAGATATCTATTCCTTCTCAAGTTGTTTGTGGATAAAACGTTGACTGTGTGTTAGCCCAAGGGAAAAATGAAGAGCTGGTAAACAAGTGGTAAGAGGGCAAAGAGTATACACAAAATAAGTGCTGTCAGGAAGAAATTTTTGTGAATGGACAAGCTACATTCCCTTCAGAAGCCAGACCTGGAGTTTTTAATAAAATGACGAGATGTTTTTTATGAAGATTTCATATGACACATTTAATAGAACAGCTATATCATAAAAGCCGAAAAAGACAATAGCTGGACAATTTCACTACACCCATGGCAGTAAAACTAAAATGTTTTTCATATAAACTTGTCGATCAAGACTTCTTCTGCTTCGCTTTGTAGAGGGCATCTTTGTCTGTCTCAGATTAATGTTGTTTTTCAGCTGCTGCAGTGGTCCGTGGGCTTTTCAGATCTCCAAAGATGGATGTAACACGATTCTACAGTTACTGCTTCTTTTATTGGTTTTATTTGCTGTACTCTATCTTATGGCTTTTCATCCCCTTCCCTCAGGCCGTATGTAGTAGGTGGAGAAGGACTGCTCAAACACATTTAAACCTGGAATCATTCACCTTGCTGCTCATGTTAGCTGTTTTAAAGTTACTTGACTTCTTCAGTCAAACCAGTCAAAAAACACTTCCTAGTTCAAAACCGATGTAGAAGTTAGTGAAACTATGCTGATCTACACCAACCATCCCAAAGACTTTTTAGCATGACTTCTTTTTTTCTTTTATACAAAATATCCTTTGCTTTTGTTTAGAAAAAAAATCTCAGTTATTTTTAGAATGCAGTTAAAGGTGCCATAAATATTAAATGCATAACAGTCCCAGTGTGAGAGACTTGGTGGCAAATCTCATTCCCTTCTCTTTATGTAGAAATGGATATGAGAATGCAAATAAAACTGCAGGTGTTGCTAAGTTCCATCCAGCTATGATGAAAAAAGGGCTGACTGATGAATAAGCCTTTTGGGCTTTAATGTATACCATTGCTGCTCATTAAAATTAGGTATCCCGTATTTTTTTACTTACTTCTTTATACATATAATGGGGGAAATGAACAAGTGTAGTCAAGGGCAAAGACAAGCGAGTAAATTCCCATTTGAATAATAGATTTTACCCTCTTCTTGTCTAGTCTGAAACACGAAATAGGCAACGCTATCTGTTTTTACAATTTCCATCAATATCAACTGGAAAAAACAAACATAAAGATGTATTGCCAAGTGTTCTCACTTTCCATCAAAATTCAGTGAATTTAGATCAAGTTGATCACAGCTTAGAAAGATGCAGTAACAAGTCAGGCAAGGCAGTCACTGGCTAGAAAGTGTCCTAAGGAGTTAGTGCATGTTCTGTATTTTAAGTGTTATGCCACATGTAGAAAGAAGAACGCGAAAGAAAATGATGGTAATGGCAACTGCCAGGAAGGCACGGAATGGTCACTCATACACAGTGCTGTTGTAGGAGGTAGGTAGGTCTGCAAGGAAGTCGAATGCCCAGACCAGAGGCAGATCATTTAAAACCACCTCCTGCTGCTTTTTATCTGCGTGGCCTGTTAATATTTAAGGCCTTCTTCATTCGGTCTGTATGAAGATTATTGACTCCATAGCGGCAGAAGAAAACCGTACCCAGCAAACAAGGTGTGAACAGAAAGGAATGAGCCTTAGCAGACAGTCACATTTTTCAAGCAGCGCTTGTTAAACCTCCTTTCTTCCTCTCTGAAGTCTTCAAGAAAAACTGCCATGAGTCCTATGGAACCACTTAACTAGTTTTCCTCTCCCCATCAAGCTGTAAGGCTAAATTTACTGTACATCTTAATCTATTGATTTATTACGATTATTTTTTTGGTCAGCTATCTTGAACAAAGTTGCTAAAATAATCCCACAGGTTTTCAGTGATTTATTACACGTGTGCTACCCAGAGGATCAATCCACTTAAACACAGGCTATGTTGCTTGATTTTAAAATAGACATTCTAGCAAAAGAAAATGCAATATGAGATGGAGAAAATTTCTGAGACAGGAGGTGAGTGATCCTCACGGGATTACCGCAAAGCCTTTTAGATTTAGAGGTGTGCTGGGCATCTATTAGCAGCTCTAGCCACAGGCTGTAGAGAAGCTGCATATCACTCACCCATGAGAATCTGTGTGTCTAAACAGCTCACCTCAAGTTTAATTGCCAGTAAAGCCTATTTAAGGCATTATTTTTTTCCTCCTCATTTTTTTCTTTTGTTTTTTTTTTTTTTTCTGTCTATTCTCTTCTGAGATTTTTGCAGTCATAGCGAGGCTGACCGCAGCACAGATTGGTTTTTCATTTTTGTGTTTTACACAATCAGATCTGGACACTGCTAAATACGTTTTGATTTCAGACCCAGCAGAGCAGTAACATCAGCTTGAAAGCCTAAGTGGCCGTTGTAAGTGTAGCTCTCTTTTGAACACGGTTGTCTGTTGCTGCACTGAATGTATGAAAATCCTATTATTTCCCAGGGTAAGACACAACAGCAACATTGTGGTCTCAAAACTGTGTAATCCAAGAGTAATAACTTGGATTGTTTTAGTTTATTGAACACCCAAAAATTTGTGCAACCCGGAGGCTAAAATGTACAGTTTAACAGAAGAGCGCTGAAAGTATGAACCAAGGATGAACTGAATGCTTGAACAGAGTTCTTCTTCATTTGAGTAAAAACAATCTTCTGTGACGGAAAAGAATCTTCTGTAAACAAGAGTTGATAAATAGGCTGAGATAGCTGGTGGATGATAAAGCATAGGTTATAGTGGATAGGCCTTTTTTGTTCTGGCACATTTCACTTGCTAGATATATTCCCCAGACAAAGAATCCCTCACATTTTGCAGAAAAGAGATGACTTGCTTCCTTAGAAACATCAACCAATGTTTAATGTAGTTACATCCTCTTGTGAACAAGTGTAACTTCAGCTGTCTGCCTTCTGATGGTCCCGGTCAGCTCTGCAATCAAATATTCCTATAGTTCAGCACGTATGGTCCAATTATTCAAAAGCAATTAGCTGTTCATCCCCAAAGGAAAAACTCATGCAACCTTTATATCAGGAGAATATTCAAACTGCTGTCCATCAGTACGTTCTGTGGTTTAACCCCGGCCAGCGACTGGGACCACACAGCCACTTGCTCATGCTCCCTTCCCCCCCGGTAGAACAGTAGCAAGAAGAGGAAGAAAAGTAAGGGAAAGAGGAAAAAACCCTCATGGGTTGAGATAAAGATGGTTTACTAGAACAATAATGGAAAAGGAAAATAACAATAATGGTAATAATAATAATAATAATAATGATGATAAAAGAATATAAAAGACCTGAGTTACTCTCACCGCCCAGTGAATTGGTTGCCTAGACTGACGGGAGCAGAGATCGCAGATTCCTGCCCCCTGCCCAACCCCCATTTATATAACGAGCACAACATCTGTGGTACTGAATATTCCATTGGCCATTCTATCGTTCTGTCTATGCACCTTCTCAGCTTCTATGGGAAGTTGAACGGTATAAGCATTGCCTAGGAACAACTAAAACAATATGCATTATTAACATTCCTTTCATACCAAATCTGAAACACAGCAATCACTAGAAAGAAAATTAACTCTAACCCAGCTGAAATCAGGACAGTACGCTTTCTTGTAAATCACTAAAGAATAATGACCAGTTCTGAAACAGCCATGTTTGTTTACGATGGAATTGAATTGTTCTCATAGACTTAATCCAGACTCCAAAGGAGTTAATAGACTGATTCCCAGTGATCTAAACTCTCTAAACTCCTTACCAGACCTTTGGGCATTATTTAGACAGCCAAAGCACTGGCCAATTCTCTCTCCTTTATGTTTCCCACTAGTTTGGCACAAGTGGTTCAAGCCTGTCATCAAAAACACCTGGAATTCTTTGTTAATAAGGCAAAGAAAGTTGGGAAGAACATACTCTGTCCGAATATGACTCAGAGTGTGTGTGTTCATGTATATTTGAGTTAAAAATGAAAACAAATTTTAAAAAAATTATTAAGATTAATTTAAAAGAAAAGTACAATCATCCCCATGAAGTGAGACAACAGGAAAAGGCTCTTTGGATAGCAGCTGTCCTGAAATAGCTTTCAATATAATTGCTGTAAATAAAGATATTATATCTACATAAATCTTTATTTTTACAGCAACTTGATTGCTTCACACATTAGATTTGTCACTACAACATGACAGCCTTTCCTTATTTGAACCTTCCCCAGTAAATCTTTATTCACAACAACAACTGATGCATGACTCCAGATATTACAATAGACAGCACAAAATGAAAACAGTTTCACACAAAAGCATCAAACACATGTACTAAATATATATAAAAAAACCCAGATCCTAAATGGCAGGATTTGACACAGTCCAAAAATATGTTACTATATTTTTTTCTCTGCTCTAGCTGATTTATAAAGGGACAGTGTGGTTCAAAGATGGAAATAGGAGTAACAGAACAAATGTTTTAATTTTTGATTAAACAGATTGTGTTCCAAAATGTGGACAAAAATTATATCTCCCTCACCTGTGACATTTTTATTACTGTAATTTAAAACAAAGCAAGTTTGTTTAGCTCACCAGCCAATTTTACTCTTTATTTCTTGCTGTATGCTTGTCCGTTAATTTTGACAGCCAATGATGGATTTTTTTACCAGCCAATGATGGATTTTTTTTCCCATTAGGTAATGCATTCTAGCTTAACATTCAGAGTCCAAATCTGTCCTGCATGCACAACAGTCTGTATTCAGATGGGTTCCCGTTCTGCTACTCTTTCGACTAAACTAGCTTTGGAGCTGCAAACCCCATGCAGTGAGGGGTTTGGCCACCAAGCTAAGAAACTCGGATGCTTAACCATAGATTTTTGCTATCACTGGCTGAAATTTCATGATTTTTAAATAAATTCCCACTCTTCTCTGGTCTTTTATCTTAGGGGTCCATACATATCAAAGCCAATAACATCACACTTCTTGTACCTTGGGAAAAGCCATGCTGGAATAAGAGAAGTCCCTAACTGCAGCTAGTGGAGAGCAGGAATAAGATGTTAAAGGAGGAAAATGAGCCAAAATCCATGGGCAATGCTCTCCCGTGCTGTGCTGTAATACTCATTGGACATGTGCAGAGCTAACCCATCCTGGCACTCTGCTGAATTTCTGTGCTAAGCCAGTGCTTCTGTAGATTTTTCATGCACGGTTCCTCAAAATCCTTTAGATTACAAGCACACATAAAAGTTGTTCTCATAAGTAGAGAGGCAAATCCTGGGTCTTAAAGGCAAGCTATATTTGGATACGCAGCGATACAGTTCATCTTCTGCCACGCATTCTTCTGATGGGTGGAATCCATTGTGGGTAAAATTGCAGAAACAATAGACTGCTTGGATCTGCAACCAAAATATGAATGTGTGGGCAGGTAAGTGGTTTTGAGAGTCTGCCTCTAGACAGAAAGAAAATTTTGCATTTATTTATTATGCTATCCCTTTTCATAATTCCAATGGAAAACAAATACTGCAACAAAAAGCCCCAAACCATCTTTGGAACATGTTGAAGCTTCAAAAGTCAAAATTTTCGTGTCCAAACCCTCCATCCCCCCTTTTCTTTTCTTATACCTTGTCCACAAAAAAATATGCACAATTTTCAACTGAAATGATAAGCCGAACCTGACCACAATGCAGGAATGGTTTTGATCACCTTTATCAGATAATGTTTCTTAACAGTTATCCCCCCTTGCATCCTCTTCCAAATAAAGAATTGGTTCCTTTTAACACTGCTAAATATTTACCTATTTATTTATTTAAAATTAAATATGTCATTGGATAGGAAAATGATCTACATCAGTGCCTGTATTCTTAAAGACCTCTCTGGAGTACTGCACTTTCAGTAAGCAAACAGGAGAGTTGGTGGGTAAATTTACCTCATGTGACTCTTTACATTTATTGAAACCAGTGTGAAACAGAAATCAGATTATTTGTTCTATTTTAGTTATATTTTGCAAAGTGAAATACAATCAATGTTATTTTTTGCTGAGGCCATTTTAAGTTAGAGTATATTTTTCAATATAAAGTAAATCTTAGAATGTTAAGCTTTGAAATATCACTGTGAAAAGATATATTTGCTGGGACTTTCTTACTTCTGAAAGTGATCATATTTGTTTTAAAGTTTATCATAAGTTATACCTTGAGATGCAAAATTCAGTCACAGATGTGGAGATATATATTTATCTCATTTCACGATAAAGACCAAGAAGAATTAAAGTAGTTGCATGGTAGTTATGATTATCAAGAGTGTTCTTATCTTGCCAATCCTTATTTAAATAATCCCTTTACTTCTTCATAGACCAGTATAATAAAGTGTGTTTCAAACCTTTTTCTTTCTTATGGACTGTAATCACCAAAAAGATCTCATTGCTTCCAAGGAAAACCAGGGCAGACTAGAGAGATGGTAACAACATAAAGATGCGCTGTTGATGATGTAATCTGAAAAAGAACAGTGAAAATTCATTAAGTCAAACAAATAAGGCTTGCTTTTGTCACTGTGTCACAATGCCATCAAACACAGATAAACAAGAACTCCCTCAACTCCACTTTTACCCTTTCCAGTTTGTTTACAATAAGAATCTGTCCTAAAAATCTTGAGTCAAAACATCTCTTGTTGTGAACATCTGGAGTATTCAGGCCTGATGCATTTTAGAAAGTGCAGAGAATGGGAAGATATCTCTCTTGAATGGCTGAAGAGCCTCCTCCTAAGTCTTGTAAATTGGCAAAATTGAGGCATACTATTTGTTATAAACCATTGTTCTACTAGACAGGACATGAGAAGAAGCACAAGCATGTCAAGATGAACTGAATAAGATTAAAATAAAATTAGCCTTATTGTGATTTTTTTCTCTTAACACAAGTTAGGAAAAACTCCGCTATACTGAATGAGAATGACTATGTATCCTTAAGAACAAAAACCTACAGCATATTGTCTCTAAGGATGCTTTAGAAGAGCTGCATCACCCTCCAGCATGAGTTTAGCATACTGATTAATTTCCTTAGAATGTGAGTATGGGCTTCAGAACGAAATAAAATTCATTTTTCATTAAGTTGTGTGCCCAACTGGAGTGTTCCCCATTTTCAATAAAAAAGCTTAGAATTTTAGTGGGATTCCACTTCTGTTGGTTTTCTCTTATTTACTGTAAACTCAACTGACTGCAAGTGTTCGGTATAAACAGGTTGAATCATATGTTAAAAGTTAAGCCAATTTAATTACATCTGAAGCCAGGTTATGCACTAAGTTAATTATGAATATTTATTAATAAATATTATCTACAGTGTCTATGATTGACACCAACATTATCACTTTAAATTAGTTACAGCCTGAATGAGGAAGAAATAGGTATAACTCTCATCACATCTATAACATGACTCTGGGTCAGCTGAAGACTAATTAGGAAATGAAAATAAATAGTGGTCTAATATAAGCCTAGTCCAAACAATGAAGAAGGAAGAAAAATCCCAGCAATAGACTTGTCAAACAGATGACAAAATATGGCTTGGTATGGCTGTAGTTTGAGATAAAATCAAATCAACCACAAAACAATAGGAAGTCTGGGATAGAATTTATCCCCTCAGACTGAAGTATTGATTGCATTAGCTATACAAGGCAATCCTTTGAGGGTGGGTAGAGAATGGTAACACTCCATAGTATATGAATGAGTGATTGAAACATAAATGAATGTAAGCAGCAAATGAATTCCTGAAAAGGGCAGACTAAACAACATATGGAAATTTACACAATAAAAGCTCTCTCACCAGTTTTTCAGGCCACACTAAACAATGGAACAACCCCTTTTTAGACATAAAGGTGCTCCTGAATGACAAAAATACAATAAACTATCTGGTTATTAATCCTGACTCCTTTGTTCTTCCTATGTTTACTCATCGTGTTGAAGGAAGCTTTAGCACTTTCCGTGACAGCACAGCGAATGGGGAAATGAAGACTGCAGCAAATGTCATGGACTTTCCCCAATTTAGCTTATGTGTTTCATAAGCTTCCATCAGCTTCCAGTTAGAGAAAATGCTGTAACTTGCTTTTAGGCATGCTTTCGAAAAGCTTCAATTATGAATTTCTGAGTGAGTTTACTTATTGCAATTTTATTTCCCCGCTGTCTGTCTAGCTTACAAAATAAGTTTGAAATAACACACACTTCTTCCACTGGAAATGACGCTTAAAACAATGATGGTATATTTAAGGTAGCAAAAAACCAATGATGAAAAAATGTTTCTCCATTCTTTCTTGTTTCAGACAAACCTTCTGCTAGAATTTATCTGTCAGTAACATACTTAAGTTTTTTTCTGGGGATTCTATTGCCTGTTGCTTCAGGTATTATAACTAGACAGCAACTGGGTTGTATTAGGAGTTACAAATCCACTGCTGCTACTGACTAGTGGAGTTACATGTCTTCACCTATGTAGTCTCTGCTCAGTTGGCGTTTGGGCTATTAGTGCTTTGTTGGAGAAGTTGCGCCATTACCAAGGTTGCTTATAGAGTTCACGAATGTATTTTTCCTGTAACAAACTGCTTATTTGTCCTTCTACCTAAAACGATGAAGGATTTTTCTGTTGCCGAGGCACATACGACCCAGAAAATCTTATGAAAAGGCTACACATACATAGTACATATCGACAGCAGGTGTACTAACTAAGTACAAAGTGCATTTATTTAATGTGTTACACACTTACCGACCATATGGTAATCAAAAACTCTTCTGGCACTATAAAGAGAGGCTATCACAAACCTAGATGAAACATCAGCTGCCTTAACTAGCAGCTGAGTAACATCTGGATTAGTGTACAGGGAAACTTAGTGCCTTTGAGGATTTGCCTTGATGAGGATAATATTGACATTGCCTTCATATTAGTATTATTTTTGTACTACCTACAATGTGCGATGTCAATGGCATCACACAGCGCTTTTGAGTTAAGGCAAGCTGAAAACCTTTCAAAAGCCTATCTCCACATTTTAGGTATTTATGTCTGCAGAAATGCTTCCATATTTATTTCCCTAGTAATCCACTTAATGTAATAGCATTCGAGAAGCTAAGAGGCATGATCTGCTTTAATAACCAAATCTGGAAATGCTTAGTCAGTTATTCAGACTGCAAGTTCAAAATATCCATCTTCCCAGTGAAGGGTGAAATAAGCCTGACGACTCATAAATCAACAGACTTGTGCAAGTGCCCTTTGGTGAACACTTCTGTAACATATCCAGTGGATTCAAACTACTGCTACGTTATTTGCAAATCTCCATTATGATTCAAATCCACAGCATTTCTATATCTCTCTGCCTCCTGCTGGCAAGGAAAAACAGCCCTTTTCTGGTCATGTTTTCCCTCTCCCTGCTATCTGTCATCTGTGCCATCTTCTCTGACGAGCTAGCATATCGCTCCATGCCTTTCGCCAGCTGAATTTAGGTGTAACGCTTTGCTCTCTGCTTTCCCAGGGTTGTGATTTGATCGAGTAGTAATTGCTCCAATTTGCCATTTCATCAGCTTTGGATTGTCCCCCCTGCCCAACCTGACCAGCTGTCTGTGCTGCCCACCCTCCTTCATCCATGTTCCTCATTGCTGCGCGGGTCCTTTCACTGCCTGCCCTTCCCTCTGTATCTCCAACCGACACCTCCCCTATGGCTTCTAGGGCTTTCAAGCTTCTCATCTTTTGCTCTTTTTGTGCTGCTGAGGAGAATCTGCCTCTGGCTATTTTTATTCACTTTACCCTCTCATGCATCAGTTTTTTTAGAAGAACTACAAGCAGATTAGAAGTAGAAGAGAATCAATAAGTTGTCAGTGCTCTCTCAAAGGACATCCCGGTTGATCATTTTGCATTAGTTCCCACATATCATTGACAGAGACTGAAAAAGGACAACCAAAAAGTATCCTGCTTTTCCATTTGTTGACGCCAGTAACACTGTGAAATTTTCTCTTCAGAACTAATGGGTCTTCCACTCACACGCTCCAGCGCACAGACCACAGCTCGTTTCTGTAGAGACACCATCTCCTGAAGCCCCAGGGTTGGCATCAAGAACAGCAACACTTGTGTTTTGAAGGGTCCTAAGGGAGGAATAACGTGGTAGCATGTGTGGAATAATTACCTCTAAAAAGTTATCTCTAAACGGGCAGCAGAATGGCTTTCATGCAAAGCATGTATAGGGTTTTGAATGTCGGATAACTGAGATACTTTTTCATCTCTTACTCGTGTGTACTACCTTTTATTTAAGCACAAATATGAAGGAGATGTTGCACATATTTGCTAGACCCATGGTTTGGTGCCACTCAGCCTTGGCCTCGCGTCATTGCACCGGTCTGCTCTTTAATACTTGTGTAGCAGCTGCTCAAACACTCCTTATGTTGATGCAAATACAAAGAAAATTGAGTGGAATAAATGGTAAATGTGCATTTTAAACGAATTAAATTCTGGGATATATCCAGCGAGGTATACTGTTTTGCCTCTGGGTTAGACGAGTGCTCAGTGGAGAGAGGTGGTGATGGCCAAAATCTGGAAGGGGTAGAGTCCTGTCCTGCTCCTGGGCAACATGTTAGGGGAAGAGAAGTGTGCTGAATCTGGCAGTGAATTTTCCAGCTGCAGGAGGAAATGGGGCAAGGCACTGAGAAGTACAAAAACTACACTGAAATCCTCTGCCTGACACTAGCTTCTGCTGCAGGCTAGAAATATTCTCCATTATGTCAAAAGGCTTGTTATTTTATTCCTCTTGCACTCCAGCATGCTGTTCTTGAGCATACAGGACCAATATTGCGCTGAGTGCTCTCAGCAGGAGGCAAAAGCAAACAAAATAGACCACCTGTAACAACCCTGCTCCTCCCTACCCGAACCCACTCATTTCAGCTCTCAGAGCAGTAACACATCACTTGGGTTGTAGGTGCCACTTACTGAGCTGGCTTGTTTAAGAAGATGCCAGAGGAACAAAATGTGAAAACCTATACTCTGCTACCTGGAGAAAGATGAAATAGCGTTGTGCTGGGGAATGTGTGAGTTAAAACGAGTGTATGAAGTAGTTTGAAAAAGAGAAAAGTTACCTGTTTCTGTAAGGCATTGTGTGCAACAAACTGATTTCAGGAGTGTTATTACAGAATGGAGTTTAGTCCCAGAAGGGCAATGCTTAGTTGGGCTCATTTTTAAATCTTCCTTGAAAGTAATCTTGAGAAAATTTCAGTGAGCTGTATTTTGATATTCCTGCATGAAAGAAATAATGACCTACATGATGCAAATTTCTACTTAAATCTATGGATATGCCAGTGGGCTAAGTTGCTGCTAACCTGAGATAATGATTTAGAATTTGGTGTGCTGAAGACAGCCTTGCTTTTAAAATAGTGCTTCTAGGGGGAAAGGAAACCACGAGTCATAGGAAGCAGGGTGGAAATATTAGTTTTAGGAGTTTTGTATTTCAACAGTTCTAAACAGCAAAGAGTTTTGAGTAAGTTTAAATCTTTTCTAGTGGCCAGGATCCCACATAACTGAGAAAATGTAAAAGACTACATTTTTCAGTTTGACTTATTTTTTAAACAAACAAACAAACAAACAAACAAGTTCTGGGTGGTTTTTTTTTTTTCCTTCTCCCCCCCTGTGCATTGGGTTTGCTGTCTCACTAGATTGGAAAAGCTGTATTTGCAGGACCTAGGCTGTTGCTTGGACTAGTCCTGATTCAGATTTCATTTCAGATGGCATAAACAAAAACACCTGCACAGAGTCTGGAGAAATCACATTGGAAAAAAGGGGCTTTCAGGCTTAAAGCTTTCACAGAGTGGATGTGAGCTGGTACCATTTGATGATATTTAAGAACAAAACTGACAAAAATCTTAGATGGAAGAATTCTGCAGGGGGTCAGCTATAATCTTGTAGAAAACAGTTTAATTAGTTTTTCAGAATATTTCAGATGTTTGATTTGGAACTTTTTTTTTTCAAATGTCAGAATTTTCTATGCAAGTTCTTAGTCCTGATCCTCTAATAATGAGCCTGTATTACAATATACCACAGAGCACTATTGTGGTAAAGTTCTTGGTTACATGAGCTCTCTCTCTTGTAAGATAATATCAGAATTAGGAAAATGTGCTTGTATTTGATTCTTTTAGAAGTTCAAACAAGCATATTACTTCAGTCTTGGCATTATTTAACAGGAAGAAGGTCACATTATAGCAGCATATTCTTGCAGCAGAACTTTGCAGCATATTGTAATGAGTCACTACCAAAGGGCAGGCTTGGTCTTCCTGCAAAATCTTTCATTCTTGGAGATGTGCAAAAGGGCTAATAGACATTATAAGAGGCATCTTTGATTTTTGTTTAGTAATTTGATCTTTTTTTAAATGAGCAAATCAAGGTCTTCTTGTTACTGTAATTGTTTTTAATACGCCTTGCTTTGTTTCTTCATGAAATAGGTACCTTCCATTGACTGCTGTAGTTTCCAAGACACATACTCCCAAATTGATCTCCCACTTCAATATAATTCATTGGGAGCACTCTTTTTTCTCACACCTTGGACAACTTCTTTCACCAAATCACACTCTGTCTACAGACAAACTTTTCAATGAAGAAATACTTTTTAACTGCCAGTTAGATGTTTCATTTGATTTGTCTGCTGATGTAAAAACACAGCAGCTGGAAAAATGTTTGATTTTGATAGAAATAACTCTCACAACTTGAGTTCTTCAACTGGAGAATGCTTGGGGTTGGACGAAACCTCTGGAGGTGGTCTGGTGCAAACCCCTGCTCAAGCAGGGCCACCTAGAGGTGGTTTCCAAGGACCATGTCTAGACGTTTTATGAATATCTTCAAGCGGGAGACTCCACAACTTCCTTGGGCAACCTGTGCCAGTCCTCAGTCACCCTCACCCTCACCCAAAAAGTGATGCTCAGAGGGAACCTCCTGTGTTTCAGTGTGTGTCCATTGCCTCTGGTCCTGTCACTGGGCACCACTGAAAAGAGCCTGGCTCCATCTTCTTTGTATCCTCCCTTCAGGTATCCGTGTACATTGATAAGATCACCCCTGAGCCTTATCTTCAGGCTGAAGAGTCCCAGCTCTCTCAGCCTTTTCTTATGAAAGAGGAGAGATGCTCCAGTCCCTTAATCATCCTGTGGCCCTATGTTGAATCATCTCTAGTAAATCCATGTCTCTCTTATAATGAAGAGCCCAGAACTGGACACAGTACTCCAGGCGTGGCCTCACCATTACTGACTAGAGGGGAAGGATCATCTCCCTTGACCTGCTGGCAATACTTTGTCTAATGCAGCCCAGGATACCATTGGCTTTCTTTGCTTCAAGGGCACATTGCTGGCTCATGTTCAATTTGGCCCCCAGGTCCTTTACTGCCAAGATGCTTTCCAGACAGACAGACTCCAACATGTACTGGTGCCTAGGGTTGTTCCTCCCCAGGTGCAGGACTTTGCACTTCCCCTTGTTGAACTTCGTAAGGTTCCTGTCAGCCCATTTCTCCAGCCTGTTGGCATCCCTCTGGATGGCAGCACAGTCATCTGGTGTATGAACCATTCCTCACAACTTTGTACCGTCAAAAACCTTGCTGAGCATACAGTCTGCCCCATCATCCAGACCATTAACAAAGATACTGAAGAGGACTGGACCCTGGGGTACACTGCTGGTCACCGGCCTCCAACTAGATTTCGCACCACTGATACTATGCTCTGCGCTCAGCCATTCAACCAGTTTTCAATCCACCTCAGAAATGATATGAAAGAAATTATATGAAATCCCTGCTTGTGATTCAGTACTCTTAAAAGTTAAAAAGTTATTTTTCCAGTGTGGAATTCCCATTTGAAATGACTATTATCACCCAGCAATATGTGCTCGTGCCAGATTTTCTCCCTATCTCCTTTTATTTTACCATCCTGGTATGGACAAAATACCTTTTAATGGCCCCCTATCAGGGAAATCAACACTTTTATGCTTAGTTTTGTAAATTGATTTTTGGGATATATATCTAATGAAAGACCAGGTGTTCTCTCACATACAAAAATTAAGTCCCTGGTATTTTATGGGAATTGCCATTACAGAGAGAGATGTAGAACATGAGAGTGAGGGAGAGGGAGGGAAGATGTGAACTCCGCCAGTGCTTTTAAGAGGAAAAGATAGTCAGGATGGTCAGGACCTGGCAGCAAAAGGCCTGGAAGAGCTTCAGCATCCCTTTGCTTGCTCAGATAACTGGGTCCAAAAATATTCAGCCACTTTAGTGGTGAGGAATAGCAGCAGTGACGGAGTGGAGTTCGGGTGATAGCCTCTCTGTTTTTTTCACCCCCCAGCGGTGAGGGGGAAACAGATTGCTTCCATGTGCCGTGGCTGCCTTGGCCAGGCTGTGCCTTCCCCCGCAGACTGTGTGAGCTGCACGTTTTCAGCTGGGCAGGTCCCCTCAGGGGTCCCGGGTCAAAATTAGCCTGTTGGCATGGCCTCTGTGGATGTGTCAGTGAGCCACGGGGATTTGTTTCTCTGTCCCTGTCCCCTTCCTGGAGGCCAGTTCACTTCCTTCTGGCTGCTGCTGGCTACATTTTTGGACTGTTATATTTCTGGGATTATTTTTTCTTAATACTATTATTGTATTAATATTTTTATTTGCATTAACTTCTTATAAATACTCTGACTTTTCCTGAGTGGGAGTCATACTTCTGAAACCATTGCTTTCACTGATCAGAAGCTAAATGAAGCAAGATTTAACAGGAGTTAAATGAAACAAGATCCTAAATGGACATTTTGAAGGTGCGGCTTGACTACCAAATGCCGAGGAAAGGCAGAATCAGCAAATGCTTGCTGTGTGAAAATGTTTCTGTTCTGTCTCCTTCATCTTCTGCTCAAAAAATTTGCTAAGTATTGCAAGAAGTCAGCTTCTTTTTTATGCACAGCTCTGTGTCTATCACTTCACTCCTATGTGGAAATCATCCTCTTTTACATTTTCCTTTTTTCCTAATGGCAGAACTTAAAAAGATGGCATATTAAACTTTCTAAGTCTATGTGTTCTTGCTGAAAAACAGTTAATTGGTTTTCCATTTCCTGCGCATTCCCACAGTTCACAGTCATGAAACCAGCTCTACTTAGTGCCTGGCAAACTAATCGACACAGCTACATTAATGTGTATGTAGAGTCTCTTTGCAATTCAAGTTATTAGAGCAAGTGTGCATGGCTTTTCTTCTGAATATTGAGTAGGACCTTCATGTTCTCTTACCTAGTGTGGATGAGTAGAAGTCTGTAGTATTTTTAATATCAGAATAATATTTTATTTTACAGTTAAATGTGATATACAAGAGAACTTAATATCTTTGTAAAGTAGAAGGTAATATTCCCCTACCTCCCAAAAGAAAATCTTCTATACTAACAGATTTTCTTATACATCAAAACATAGTTTGATGACTCAGCATAGAATTTACTGTAAGATAAACAAAAAAGCAAATTGTTCTGAACCAAAAATACATACCTATATAACAGTTTTGAATGCATTTGATGCATCTTAGTTGAATAAAAAATGAAACACTAAGTTGATACTCAGTTTGATAATTTTTAATAATTATTTTTCCCCAGGAATTTTGAATAATACCAAAATGCAAACCCATGTGTTGTTTTAAATAAGAAATTAAACATGAACTGAAAACTTACAGTTCAAATATGTATTGACTTTTCATTCTTTTTAACTCAGAAGGGTTTTTTTGCAAAATTGTTGTAGCAATAGTGAGCTTTTATAGAAAGCCTTTACAACAGTGGTAATGTCTTCATGTTTTCATAGGGTCAAAAAATAGATTCTTTGTTGTTCAGTGTTGATTTGTACAGGCACCAGTGTGGAGGAGAAAGCAGATAAAATAAGGATGGCAATAAATAGAAATTATTTTAATACCAAAAAAAGGCACAGCTATGTTATGTTTAGAATCACAGATTCTTCTGCCTTTTCAGAGTGATGCCATTAGTTTAGGAGGCTTTACGTATGATGAATGAGTGCTGCGACAAAGCATCTGATTGCAGGCTGGTGACAGAAAATTCATGCTGATCCTCTGCTCTTTGCTGATCCTCTGCAGTGCCTGTGACCTTTTTTCACCCACCCCCAAAATCTTCCCAAACAGTTCTGGCATTTTCTCTTCCTTGCCCGATTGAACAGTGCAATGGGTTTGTGAGGAATGTATGTGTGACTTATACACATGACAGCAGAAAAGTGAGGAGAGGAAATCTGAATAAGCAGACTGCGTGACCAAAGGGCTAAAATCATATCTTGAGACGGCAATGAGCTGGGGGCAAGGAATAGACAAAAACGACTGTTGTGGTTACGGTCACGCAACAGTCTTACTTTCCTCCTGTCAGTAAGATGAAAACATTGCCCATCCTTATGACAGAAGGATAAAGGATAATGGAATCTGGCTGACGTAATACCCGTGTGTGTATGCCTGGGATTTTTTCCTATGTAATTGCAATTGGACGTGTTGTCCATCAGAAAAAAAGAAGTCCTGACCAAGATACACGTGAGCCCTGGGAAAATTCCAGAAACCAATCTTTGGCTTCTCTGGTGTGCTACTTATTTTTCATTTACATCCTTTTACCTTTAGCTGCAAAAGTTCTATAAGAGGAATTTGAAATGCAAAGGATGCACCAAGCTATAGCAATCTCTTCCAGGACTGTATATTCAGAGCAAGGGACATAGATATTGAGCCATAGCATTTTTACTATCTTATAGAGAATTTCCTGCCCTCCCAAGGAAGATTTCATCAAATAACTTTAACTACCTGCTCATAAATATATTTTCTCTATGCAGGCAAGTGAAAAGGAGTAAATAAGGCATCTTGAACAGAAAAAAACCCCCAGCATTTAATTTTTTAAGTAACGGACCCCCGGTGCAGAGAGGTCTGAGTGGCTCTGTGTGACAAACCCATCCGGGGGCACCGCAGCTACAGTGACTGTGGGGACTCTGGCTCAGCTCAACACTACTCTAAGGATCCCTGTACTGCATTCGTTTGTGAAACCGTTTCCCAAACTATAGCAGCGGACATTATGCAACCTTTCTTTCCTCATGTGCATGCAGTGCTACATAGTCTTTCCCAGCCTGACTACTTGCTATTTTCCTACAGGGCCATTGCTAAGGTAAGACTTGTTGAGTGAGTCATGCCAGAACAGTGAAAGAACTGCTGCTGGTACTCTCTTGCCTCGGTATCTCTCAACTTGGAAAGGTGTTTAATGAATGAGTAGAAGGACTGAAGCTACAGGAAGGACAGTCATTCTGCATCTTCTTCCCCCAGAATGAGTTCTTATTTACTTTAACAAGCAGATGTGAACAATGCAGATCTTGCTTTTCCAGCATTAAAATTGAATTAAAATGCTCTTAATTTAGAAGGATGTTCTAAAGGCAACAATAAAAACTTTGTTCAAGCTCTGCTAAGATTTCTTTTGATTTCCCGTAGTGCTGTGGGAGGCCAGTAAAGAGACCAGACTTTCCAGTTGCATTCTATTTGTGGAGCCTTGCGCACAACGTGCTACAAAACAGCACAGGATAATAATGTGACTCAAACATCTTTATGCCTTCCTCAACTCTTTAAAACATGTCTTGAGAAGAGATAAAGGAACATATGAGCATATCTGAAAAGGGGCTGCAACTCATTCTGTGTGATGGATCATTTATAAAGTGCACCTAGGGAGAAGAGAGGTCTGTCGGGGCTTTTCTTTGTTGTAGTGTATCGCTGCCTGGGGAATACAGGCTCAATTGCCCTGGTAAAATAAAGCTATATCTACATTGCAAACACATCATTAGGAAAATATTCATCAGGAAAGGAACATAATGCACATAAAGTTTGCTTGCTACAGCTCTGGAGTATTTAAAATGTCATCTGCCATTCTGTGTGGGATTTACTGCATTGACAGAGGAATGGTGTGACATGACCCTAAAATCTTGTAAGCAAGCAGGCCAGATAGATGGTTAAAGCTCCCGGGCTTGTTGCTTTTGTTTAAGGGTCAGCTGACATGTCCCTTTTCCTGAGCTGGAAGCAAAGTGAGTGATCCCAACACAAGCCAAAGCTTTGCTGCTCCTGTTGTTGCTAAAGCACTGCTTTACTGCTCCCGCTGTCAAAAGGATTTTCGCAGGGTGGGTCCCAGCAAGCCACAGGATGAAGCCCCATGCGTGCATCAGCAGTCACACACAGCCACGGGTTCCCCATGCTTGCCAGCCTCACAGCCTGGCCCTACCTGGGTGAGGTTATTTCTGCCTTTATTTTTTAAAAAAGGACTAAGAAGGGCATTCCCAACTGCCTTTTGCCAGGACATCATACAATGAACAACTGCACTGTAAGAAGTTACTTGTTACGGAAAAGTTACCAATATCTGAAGCTCTTTTGGCTCAAGGAGACAGCTGAGTGTTGTCACTGGTCACCAACAGGTGCTTTAAATGGTGCACAAAACCATTAGTTATTTTAGATGTGAAATTAGAGCCTAACAAAGGAGGGAATGATCACATCTGATGATAGCAGACAAACTTGCCCTGGGAAAAAGTATCGTCTTCTGTTCCTCAAAAATGAGCAGAGCATCTGGGGGTGATCTACTACACTTCCATGTAGAATTACAGAATCATAGAATGGTTGGAAGGGGTCTTGAAGATCATTGAGTTCCAACATCCCTGCCATAAGCAGGGACACCTCCAACTAGACCAGGTTGCTCAAAGCCTCGTCCAACCTGGCCTTGAACACCTCCAGGGATGGACCTTTCACAGCTTCCCTGAGCAACCTGTTCCAGTGCCTCACCACCTCGTAGTGAAAAATTTCTTCCTGATATCTATTCTAAATCTACCCTCTTCTGGTTTGAAGCTGTTACCCCTTGTTCTATCACTATATGACCTTGTAAAAAGTCCCTCTTCCGTTTTCTTGTAGGCCCCCTTTAAGTACTGGAAGGCCACTATAAGGTCCCCCCCAGAGTCTTCTTTTCTCCAGGCAGAACAACACCAACTTTCTCAGCCTGTCCTCATAAGATAGGTGCTCTAACCTTCTTATCATCTTCATGGCCCTCCTCTGGAGGGCTGGTTAGCTCAGTTCACTAAAAATGGCAATGAAGGAGAGCATAGATATTATTCCAATGTAGTATACAATAAGGACAGGACAGAGCTGGAAACTTCAGAAGCTGTTTCCATAGAGGCTGAAGCAGGTTTTATATCTCTTGCCACGCATGAGGAGGGACGAGTGAGACCTGGAGATGGATGGAGTGAGTCAGTGCAGGGCTGTTGAAGAACAGATGTGAACGTGGCAATGAATGACACCGACCCCAATCCGAAATGGAGAGGCTGAGCATGAGCAGTTAGCACTAGTGGCTGAACATGGAGGACAGTTATAAGTGATGGTGGGATTGGTACCACTGCAAGTGTGGGGCGGAAGCTGAGGGCGTCCCCAGCTTCAGATGTCCCTGTCATTCAAAGATCCTTCTGCCTGGCCAGCTGGGCACCTAGGACAGGCACTTGTCCAGGGCTTTGCTCATGTGTCTGTTGTGTCCCTGAGGCACTGCCAGCCCTGACTGTCCCTGCTTACTTCCCCAAGGCTCCCCCCACCTGCCCGTGGCCCAAGAACCCATGTCAGCCCGCCGGGGCTGTCAGCCCCTGCCCCAGAAATGCCACAACAGGGCTGGTCTCCAGCTCCCCACATCCCTGCCCAGACTGGCCATGGGCCTGCAGAGCCCGGCCCACCTGCAGGCCTATGTCTGGCCTCAGCCCATCCCCATCCCTGGGAAGGTGCCCAATGCCTGAGGCTGGGACTGCCCCAGTGCCCACTGGCTGCTCTGCTCCTGGCTGGGGTGGTGGGATGGCCGAGGCTGCCAGGCTCTGCCCTGACAGTCCCAAGGAAACCCTTAGGACTCCCAGTGAGCTCCTGGACCTTGTTGTGCCCTGGCAGTCTCTTTGGGAGCATTTCCCCAACTTCCTTTTTCCTCTCCCTCTCAATAAACCTCAGTTTAGCTGAGGTGGCTGCAATCTGTTTAATAACTTGTTTGGGTAACAGTATGAAGCCATGTACAAAGCCAAACTGCCTACAACTTTGAAGGTGTTTAACTTTGCAGGATATTTTTGATGATTAGGATCTGTTTTCATCAACAAGGCTTCATGGACACAGTTCTCTCTCTTTTCAAGGGTTAAATGTCTTTGCCAGAGTTTGTCAAACAAATTCACAAATCAAATATCTCATCCTATGATCGTGCTCTGTCTGCTCCATGATTAACTGGCAGTTATGTATCTACAACAAATGTAGAAAGGAGTAAAAAACTTTAAAAAGTCACTAGTCTGAGCAAATCTGCTTTACCTTAGTGCAAAGATATCCATGCATGAGCTCTCTGCAAGCTTGGGGGGCAGATGCTCTCCTTCTCTCACGTGCGTCCTGAGGAGCAGGCGTGCTTTGTCCTCTCCCCTGTGGCGCAGACATGTCTGGTTGATCATGTGGAGACATTTCTGTGCTGAAACAGCAGAGAGCAAGCCACCTCTGGTCCCACATTCAAATGCATTAGAAATAATGGATCTTGCTTCAGTGGGGCTGGTTCTGTTTTATGCCATTGACAGAGGGCTGCTGCCCTTGCCATTGTTCAAAGAGAAAGATGTGTGTGGACATGTTTTTCCAGCTCTGAGGCCGAGCCAATGAACACCCAGGGGATGGGACTTTTCGGCTGCCCAAGTACACATTAATATGGTCTCTTATAATGGAGTGTGGGCTCAATGACATCCTATCTGCCAGGACTTATTGTGTAGACGTACTCTCAGCAGGACTTCTTAGAGCATTCCCAGTCCTGTGACTATAACAACTACTTGTCCTTGGGACTGCAGCTTCCTCACCCTCATTTCAAAACCCAGGAACCGATGTGTGATGGCCTATAGTTGGTTACACAGACATTTAAGGTTATACCTGGCCTTTCTTCTAAGAGAGGAGAATTTTCTTATAGCTTCTGCTTTCTAGTTTTCCTGACCACAGGTAAAGAGATATTATTTAGGGCTGAGTATGATCCCTCCAGTAAGAACTCCGAAGCCTGGTTTCCTATTGAAAGTGCATAATAGGCAGTTCTCCAGCAATGAAGAAAGCCTTTCCACACTAGAGATAACAGCAGCACCTCAGCAAGACTGATCTTCACATTTCTTCTGAGGGTTGATGGTAATGAATTCCTCTCTGAGGTTTAATATTCAGCAAAATAAATAGCTCTTTTGAAAATGATTTTACTTCCTGTTAAAACAATTTCATATGAAATGTCGGTATAAATTCCGAGTTACAATGCCAGATATCAATTACAACCATAACTACCTGGGAATGCAGCTATGTGATAGACCTGTGTTGATTTAAAGTGCTTTCATCAAGCTCTTTAGAAAAAGTTATTAATGTAGGCTTTATTTACACCTCCCTTCCTCCTCCTGCTTACTCAAATAGCTTAATCAAGCTGAGCAAAATTCCTCTGGTTCGTGAAGCCAGATAATCTTTTTCCTTTCTTTTATCAGAGACTAGTTTGTGGTGCTATTATTCTATTTGTCAATTTACAAGCAACGAGTGAACAGCAAAGCGGGCTTACAGAGTTTATCATCACATTCCACAAAGCAGTGGGACTCTTCTGATTCGATTTCAGATGTACATGTACATGAAGTTTCTTTCACAAAAGGAGGTTCAAAGAGAAGTCCTCTGTCCCAGAACAACAAGTGAAATCTACCCCTAGGGCATGAGTATACATTCTTGCCATGCTGCAGCACAGAGCACAGAGAAGTGGAAGTTTCTTGCAATTGCAGTTTTACTTGTATTTAATAAAAATTGGTTTTCTCAGCTTTTTCTGTAGATTAAAATTTCCAGACTTTACAGTCTACAGTGGAATGAGGCAAATGGAGAAATGTCCTGTTAACCTGATACTGTTTGTTTGGAGGGTGACATACAGACAGGGTCAGATCAATGCCTCGCTCCCTTGGAATAATGTAATATATGTTTTTAATATGTTTAAAATAAATGAGAATATTAGCACCAGAAGTTTTAATTCACAACTATCAAATATAGCTTACAAAAAACAACAGCTCAATCATTATTTTGGTGGTGGTTGAAATTTTGCCCACTCTGTTTTCTATCTAAATCCTCTTTAGCTATTTTCTCAGTGTCTTTGAGACTGTATAGCCCAAGAACAATATTTATTATTAAATGACCCAATGAGAGAAAATCACAGACTTATTTTGATGTAGATAATTGTATATGATACTTTTCTAAAAATAAACATTAATTGTGATGAAATTTTCTTGTATCTTTTCAGTGGGAACAAGTCGAAAGAAAACCAACTTTCAACTTTAGTTTAAAACCTGATAAGGTAAGTAGTAGTATTATTTAATGCCTATGGACACTTATCACTGGTTAACTACTTATTCCACGTCAGTTAATTCTGCATCAGATAATGGAATAGCAGTTCCTTATTGTTTATCTCTCAGGTAGTCATGCCTAAAGGGAATCTCAGAAAATTTGTATCAGTCTCCAAACTAAAATGCAGTGACAAAATACACATAGCGTTCTCTTATCTATGATCTTGAAGTCAACATCAGCAATTTTTATAGCTTTTGGAACTTGGCTCTAAGGATGTTTCTGTTTCCCAGCAATTGAAGTATTCTAATTCAAAACACAAAGTGTTGCTTTTTATGCTGTAATTGAATTAAAAAGCATGTTAATAATGTATTGTGGAAACTGCTAGCACAATTATTATGGAAAAACAAATTATTTCAAATACAAAGAAACAATTACAGTAGTAAATAAGAATATTCTGGAAGACAGTAATGGATAGCTCATACAAAGCAGAACACTTATTAAATAAGAGGCAGCTGAAACTCAAAATTGATAAATATGGAGTCATGCACATGGGAAAAACAAGCCTTACTTTGCATACGAAAAGATGGGTTCTGAGCTCAAATCATCACCCAGGAGTGAAATCTTGGGGTTATGACTCACATTTCCATGCAAACATGAACTCAGTGCTTGGTATCAGTCAAAAAGCAATTCAAATTTTCAGAAATATGAGGAAAGGAGCAGAAACTAAAACTGAGAGCATTATTATTGTGACTCAGTATAAATCCATGGCTCACTTGTGGCTTAAATACTGTGCCCCTCTTCCCAAAACGAACAGAGCAGAAATGGAAGAAGTTTAGGGGAGGGCAACAAGGATGATCAAATATCTCTAATGGCTTCCAAATCACAGGTGACTCATTAAAGTGGGTTTCTTCTGGGAAAGACATGAGTTTGGGGAAGGGAGGTTGTAGCAAAGGTCTATGACGCATGGAGGAGCGTGGAGCAGGCAGAGAAGAATTTGCTGTTCATTATCTCTTCTTCACTGGGAACAAGAGGCTGTGATCTGGGGGTTGTAGGTGCCATAATCAAGACAAACACCACGATTATGTTCTTCATGCAAAAGGCAGGAGAATTGTTTTGCCACTGAGGACACTAGGGGTTTCTGTGTGTCTCATCGGAGACTGGAAAAGTTCACGAAAGGGAAATTTGTGGAGAATTACTGCAATTATAGAAACCCCAGCTAGCTCAGCACCCTCCTTCCCTTTGGGTGGGAAAAACTGGAAATACTTAGCCTGCTCTTCTATCCTTCCTCATGCACTCTTATATGGCGCTTGTGGGAAAACACACAGTGGGCTAGGTGAACCTATGGGCTTACCCAACACAACCACTTCTACAGTCTTAGGTTAAAGAGCTTGGCGTAAAATGCATTGCAGTTGAATTCTGGTTTTTTTTTTTTTGGTTTGGTACACTATATTTCAAAATCTTCAGCCTTCCAGAGATCCTCTCTTCCAAACTCCAATGCCTTGAATGTTACATTGTATGATCAAAGTCAAAGGGAAGAAGTGCACAAAAGATTAGAAAATAAGCATTTGAAGTATTCTGAAGTTCCTGGCTGCCATGTAATGTTTGAACTCTCTCTGTTGGATTACTCATTTTACATCAGCATGATATTAGAACTTTACTGTTAAGTGTACAAACCCAAGAATATTGAAAGTAAAAAGTTACTAGTTTATGTCTCACTTTATATTTAAGAGATCCTTTTCGAATGTGCCAACTCAAAGCAATGCAATGAAATTGCAGACATTGACTGTTGTCTGGTAGTGTACAGGCATACTTTTCATATGATCCTGTATCTTTGCCTGTATTTTTAATGTCCTAATCATATCCTAGACTACCAGCGCACCTGCTCTGTGGCTGAGGTGACTCCTGTTTGCCTCAGGTCACATCAAGCACCTTGAAGAGCTGCATCAGACCATAAGGTTCCTGGCTCTGGGCACTGGCACTGTCTGCAAAACCTTAACCTCCAAGGCTGCCTGTAGTCCACCTTTACTTTGGCAAAGTAAGTAGCAATCAGGCTTCTTTTTATGGAAGCATATTGCTGTGTAGGAAAGTCCCCACAAAGCAGATGACTGAGCCTTTCTTGGTACAGAAAGGCAAACTAAAAATAACACATTTTTTCTCAGTTTTTTCTTTTTCCTTAAATAGTAACCTTTGATGTAAGTTCTTTACGAACCAGGATCTGCTTCTTGGTGTGCTGGTCTGTTTTTCAGAGCGTTTTTTTTGAGTGAGGAACTTAGTGGGGTTTCTTTGTGGTTCCAGCTGTGGTTGTGGTGGTTTACTTACCCTCTGTGTTTGGCAGTTTCTCTGGAGAGACAGCATTCTTGAAATCAGCAGAAATATGGAAAATACAGGAACTCAACTTGAATTATTTGCAAGGTAGGTGAGGGAATTCCTTTTAAAAGGAATACTTTCCAAATTATCCCAGAGAGTAATTTGATAGCGTACAGTGTAATATTTGTTGAAGCTGCTGTGAGGCTGATACAGAAGTATATTCAGTGTTTACATATTGAACCATTTTAGATCATGCATCCTTCAATTTCTTAAAATTCATGCAATAGGTTTTGGCTTTTCCTTTAAGCATAAGGATCCTTGGCCTCTCCAGCAACGGGCCGATCTCTGTTTCAGAGTTATCGCTTACGTGTCTTGTTCAGGCAACAAAAGAATCTAACAATGACATGTTGCTTGCCAAATAATAACAAGCTTGGCATAACTGTCCAGAAGCTACGACTTGACATGAATTAGCTCAGAAATCCTTTTCTACCAGAAGATGTTCTATTCTGTTGCATTAAATATGTGCTTTGTTACTGTTAGCACATTTATATGTCTGCAGGGTGATGTATTTTGCAGTTGAAAAGTTGATCACATATTTGGCACTTGAATCTTTGATACGTTGGAGTTGTTGTGCCAAGGACATGATTTTTGTGTATTTCTGTGTTTTGTACAGTCACGTACAGTAGTTCTCTTGCAAATAATCGTACATATCTTTCCATGGCCTGTTAAGGTCAGGTTCAGGCACTTTGCAGGAAATATGTGCACCAGAAATGTCAGTTCTGTAATTCTGTGTGGACTCAGCTGGCGTAGGCCAGGTGAGAAATGCATCCGCACTGGCTCTGTTTCTGGGGAAGTGGCAAAAAGGAGTCACCAACGCGTGTGTTCTGGGACTTGGTGCCGTGGCTGGCAAAGTGCCCAGAAGCACCAATATATTTGGTTCTGGGCTTATGATATGGTTTTTCCTGCTATTTGCAATAAGAAGCAGTATGCAACACTTCTAGGAGCATGTGTGACTTGGGGAGGAAGCTGAAGAAAAGTCAAGCGAGGAACTTGTGTTTTGAACCAAAGTTCTCTAGCGCAAAGTGAAGGAGTACTGACTTGAACTCACTGTGTGGTAGCTATGCCCAGTATATTTCATATGCCCTTTAAGGCAGGGTAGAATTGCTTTTCGGCTTCCATTATGGAGGAAAAAAACTATTAGCAGAGTGTTCTGATGACTAGATTAAAGGGGAAAGATTAATGTTGATTTCTACTGTCCCTCACCCCTGAGAAACACTATGAACTTCTACGGCAGCTACATAAGGAATATTGAAAATTCTTCATTTATAACCTCTTTCAATTTAGGATAGAGGTATACATGGTGCAGTAAATTGGGTGACTCACATACAGAGGGAAATTATTATTTTTCACCCCCTGACATGAATTCTTATTTATCCCAAGCAAAGAACATGGCAGGAAGTAACCACCATTCATTTCACATCTCTGTGTGTACCTCTTTGTAATCTCCCAGACCAGAAAGAATATATGACATTAAAAAAAAAAAAAAAAAGAAGAAAAAAAAAGAGAATCTTCTCAAGGAAGGGTATGGCAGTTTCTGAGAAGTGATTTATCAAGATACACTGGCTAGAGCTGAAACTGAAAAGACTAAATGGCTAGTGGTTGTGAAATTTGCTTGTATTTGGCTTCAGTGATCTGATTTTATGGCCTAGCTTGTCTAGGGCTCTCTATTGCTATATTAACAAGATCTAACCTCTCTATGCCTCTGTTTTTGATGCGTGCAATGATCATAATATTTCTTTCTTCTACTTATAAGCTCTTTTGAGTAGTGACAAAGATAGTATCTGGCCATGTATACATACAGGTTGGTGCCTCTGGATATTATAATTAGAATAATGTTCTGGCTGCCAGAAGGAAAACCATTCAGTAGGAATGAGAATAATAATTTTAACTGGATGTTACTATAAAAGATAACGTCTCCTAAACCCTAGGAAAAACTCCTAGGTACACCTTAACAGGCTTATTCTAATGAAGAATCACTTGGCAGCCAGGGTTCCTTTAATGGACCTTACCAAGTATAGTAAGCCTCACCATCTGCTGCACCCTCTAATTACCAGTGAGAAAAGGACACTTTTCCCTGCTGCACCACACAAAGAAATATGATTTAAATGTGTATGTTACTTAGTCAATGTAACATACATCTGTTGTGTTCTCTCGTGTTTTAGACACAAATCTGGGAGGAGGCGCAAATAGCCTTGCCTGGGAGAGGTACGTCCTTTTTGCTGTACTGGCACACACATAATCTTACTATTCGGTAAATCTACAATTTCCTTTCCCCTTTTTTTCCTCTACTTAAGTCATTTTGCTGGTGATCTGCCCCTATGTTTAGTTGTGAAGTAACGGGAGTGAGTTGAGTTGCTATTTTACAGACTTAAGATTACTTCAGGAAAAAAAAAAGTCAACCCTGGAAAGTCTTTGGCTTTCTTTTGAGTGACGGTGTCTAGAGATAGAGAAAACAAGTGAGAGGCAAGATAAATCACAGCGCTCTGTAGAGACTTTCCTTCTTCTCTGACCTCAGTGTGACTATAGAAAGGAGGAAAACCTCTTGTACTCCCATAACCCAAGAAAAGGTGGCAAGAGGTTTGGCTCTGTTCTGCCTCTCCTTCCTATGTTTGCAGAGAACGCACCAAGTGAGGAAAAAAAGAGCAATGGCAGAGGGAAGGACGCTGTCATGCCTGCCCATCATCCCCCACCTTGGTTGTCTCTTAGAAATATCTGGGAGTAGCTGTGGAAAAGATACTTCTTTTACTCCCCATCACCAGGGACTTTGTAGAGGAAGCAAGAGATATGGGGCCAGATATGTAGATACAGATGACAAAACAGAAATAGCTGAAGAGCTTTCTAGAGGTGGGGAGATGAGCCAGTGAAAGTGGCTTGAAGGTTAGGGTCTTCTCTTTGGTGACTGCTCCTTCTGCAGCTATGTTGTTCAGGAACCTCAGCATCGTATGTGTGACACCATTAAGTGTGGCTGGTGGAAATATGTGGCCATGCTCCCGGTCTCGCTGTTGGAAGGAGGTTCCTCAGCTATTTCCTATGTCTTTTTCCCCAACAGGTAAAGAAGAAATTGCCAAGCATGTAAATTTCTTGGCTGTTCTTGCTGCTGTTGAGCTAGGCCAAACACAGCGCCAGTGCTGTTCCACCAGGTGTGTGCATATTTCTCATGTTTCTTTGCCCCAGAAGGCTGCCTATTTTGCCAAGGTATCCCAGAAATGCAGCTTCATTTCTGACCTTCTTTTAATAATCCCCAAGTTTTGGCATAAAAAACCTCACACAATGAGAGGGAAAAATCCCTTCCAGGTTTTCTTTTTGCTTGATGTCAGGGAGCAGGCTGCTCCACGAGGAAAGGGAGCTGGGAGCTGAGGGTGACAGCAAGGAGTCAGCGCCATGACTTCCCTGAGAAGTGGTGCCATCACATATTACCCAGACTAGATGTGCAGAGCAGGTCTGGAGATGGTGACTGGTCCCACCCACCCAAGATGTCCACTAATTGACAGGTGAATCCCTAGCAATGCAACAGGTCCAGAGACAAGTCAGTGATCCAGATCACCCAGTATGTGGCCAAACTGTCATGAAGTTCAAGCAGGGACCACAGGTGAGGACTTGAACTTAAAAGTAGGTTGGAAGTGATAGTAGGGAAGGACCCAAGGGGCATCTCCTAGGGCTCTTTTCGCAGCAGCCTGCTACAAGGCCTCCCAGCTGCACCATGTCAGACCTGGTCTTGACCTGAGGCAGCCAAACCCCAGGGTTTGGAGGGGCAGGGTGTTATGGTCAGGGTCCTGATACTTGGAGAAGTAAATGTGGGTCTTCCCTGCTACCCTTTTGGTGGGACAAACTGATGGAGATGCAGCAGGATCCAAAGAAGGATTCTTGTGCAGCTGTGAGGGAAGTACATTGTTACTCACTGGAAAGGAAAATATGAGTGGAGCTGAAAAATGGCATGACTGTGCCTCCGAATTTCCTCTGAATCAAGTCTTATTCATACTAGAGAAAAAACTGTTCTGTTTGTTGCTAAGTATTTTTTCATTGTTAAGGGCACGTTGCTTTGAGTATGTTCCCATATCAGACGTGCATTTGAATTATAAACTTTCAAAAAATGGAATGCAACTTTTGAACCTATAGTTTTAAAAGTTGATTGATTTCAGTCCAGGGGATGACTGGTATCAAGAACAGTAGCTTGTAGGCAAACCAACCCAGATGTTTTAGAGGCATTCAGTCATGATCCAAAGATTCTAGGAGTCTTATGATGCAAAGGGAAACACAATCCACTTCAGCAAATACTTAATTTTGGAGCTAAGATATGCCTTGGCACCCAATAAATTTATGAAGTTAGCAAACTTTAGGAACCTTCCTAATCCTCTGATTGTTCCTTTAGTCTGCTTAGCTTCCCACAGTAAGGGCAGGGGGCTGCCTTCGTGTCTGCTTACTGTCTGTATATGTCTAGTTTCCTTTCAAATGCTGAGGAATTATCGGTCCTTAACTCCTACCAGTAAAATGTCTTATATTGTTTCTTGAGGTATTACTCTTCTTCCCCATGCCAGTTTCTGACAAGCTGGTGATGGTCAAAGATGCAGAGCTGCAAAATCTTGATTCCAGTGACAACTTATCAGGCTTAGTTGTTTGCATTATGGTGATGAATAAGGTCTCTGGAGACTAAAAATTCCAAATATTAACTGCTATTATAAATGTGCAGAAAAGGCTCCTTGCTTTGACTTTCAGCAAGCAGCAGTTGACATGGCTGTATGAGATAACAGTTTATGGACTGGGATATTTTCCTGAATGACTGTACGTGTGAAAAGGAAATTGATTTCTGTGCTAGTAACCTCTGGGCTTTGGGACTAAAGATTATCGGTAGCACTGGATGTAGATAAACAACTTGTAACTCAGTTTCATGGTAAAAAAAAAATGTTGTTTTTTTTTTTTTAAAAAGCTCCTTTGGGGAACCCTGATATTTCTCTGTTTGTTTCTTATTTACTTGTTTATTTCTTCCAAAGCAAACAAAATAGACCTGAAAAATATTTTTGAAAATATTTTTATGTTAACTGGACTCTTTTATTTAACTTGTTTTACTAAAAACATTGTTTTGGGGTCATCTAGCTTTCAAAAATTCATTTTTTTTTCTTCATTTGTTTTGGATTAATATTTAACACTGTAAGATTGGGTTATTTTGCTCACAAAAAAAAAAAAAAGAATACTACTATGGCACAAAGGAACAAACCAGAAAACTCCAGGACTTGCTGGACTTAACACAAACATGAGAAAGACAGATAACAAAAAACATTCTAAAATTTCATTGCTGGGACAAGGAAGTACTGAACAAATCCCAATGAGAAGACAAAATTATGACTGGATATTGGGAAAACTGGAGTGTTTAACTGCCTTTTTTTTGCTTCAATTTCACTAACCGGGATAAATGTGGCCAGATGGCTAACACAATGAACATCGGTGACAGATGGGTAAGTGCTCTAACTAGCGTCAGAAAAAAAAACAGGTTAGAGATGCTTGTGAATTGGCAGGGCCTGATGAAACTCACCCTGGAATACTTAACGAGGTAGCTGGGGCTGTCCCTGCTGCTTCAAGATGGCACAGAGAGTGGATGATGTTCCCGAAGATGGGAAAGGACAACCATAATCATGGTTTTTAAAGAGAAAAGAGGAGAGAAGTTGAGAAGCAAGAGGGGAGAAGGAGTACACAGAGAATCACTGAGCGATCAACTTAACATCTGAACCCAGAGAATACAAATAAGTGACTGTTTTATCAAGAACAGGAAGCATCTCTTGAAAAGAATAAATTATATCAAACCAGCCTTATTATCTCCTGTGACATCACAAAACAGAGAAGAGAGAGGCAGTTATAAATAACGTGTCTTTAATAAAGCTTTTGATATTGCCTCAGATGGTAGTCTCCAGAACAGCTAAGAAACACAGCCTAGAGGTATCTACTACAAAGCAGACATGCGGCTGGTTGGGAAAACCACAGACACAGGAGTCACCAACAGTTTATCATCAAATTGGAAGAATTGATCTCAGGGGTTCTCTGAGGTCGGTCCTGGGTCTGGATATATGCAATATTTTCATCTGTGGTTTGAACAATGGAATAGGGAATACTCATATTAACTATGTAGGTAATGAGAGGAGGATACAAGCACTTTAAACAGCAGAGGTGTAATTAACAGCAGATCTTCAACATCTGGAATGCGGTTGGGAAACAAAGGAGGGTCTGGAAAGATCTGGATTGAATCCACCCCCCTTCCCCAAACTTGGGTAGTGTCTGCTTGTTTTTGACAGAAGTTTGTCTAATCTCCTCTGCTGAGGGCCACTTCATAACCTCCCCAATCAAGTTCAGCGTTTCACTACACTTGGTGTAAAAAATTTTCCCACGTCTTACCTAAGACTTCGCCGCAGTTGAAGCTTATTTCTTCTTGATTTATCCAGATGATAGCTGTAGGCCATTTTCTGTCTGTGCGGCAGAAATGTGTTTCATGTGTTAGAATGTGGTGCAGAGCTGCTACTGAGCCACTTTGTGTTGTATTTTATACAGTTGATTATTCCTGTTTAAACGCACTATGTTATACTTCCTCTCATCAAATGTCGTGTTTTTTTCACAACCCACGTCTCCAGGGTGTCAATATAAATTTCAATTATTTTTGTTTTCGTTGTTTTGGTTTTCTGACCTTGTACTCAAGTCCTCCCCGCAATGTCTTATACCGTTGCAAAAACTTATAGATGTTATACTGGCGGGTATAAAAATAAGCCATATGTAGCTCAAATGCTTTAACTTTTAGCAATGCTTTAACTCAGACTTTATGTCACCTAAGCTGGGGTGATGCACTCCAGGCAAGGCCTGGACAAGTGGCAGAGAATCCAGCCAGGAGTAATGAGAGAGGTCAGAGGCCTAGGTCCGAGGTACTGCTCACATCTTAGGACCTTTTCCTTGTTTGGGATGGTTAAAGGAACTGAAGTTGTTAAACAGGGAGAGCAGCAGACTTAGGGGGGAGCATCTTCAAACATGTGGAAGGCTGTGCAAACAACAAAGTAACAGGCAGCTTTCTTGGTCTACTGGGTCAAAAGTAATGGCCTCTAACTGCGGTAAGGAAGACTGAACTTAGACACCAGGAAATCCCGTGTGTTAGAAAGCACAGCCAAGCACAGGCGTAGGTTTGCTGAGGGAGGCTGTGGAATCTCTATTAACAGTGAGAACAGTGAGACTAATAGCTGCTGAGGTACAGCTTAAAGAGGATCCTTTCTTGGGGATGAATATACACAGTGATCCCGAGAGCTCAACATAAAAGTTCTAACAAATGTCTAAGCATTTAATTTTTTTTTTTCCCCGACCATATGTATGTCTTTCCAATTTTGATCCTAATTTATTTTAGTGTTCCTCGGAAAAAACCCACGCAGATCTAGTCAAGACTTAAATCTATGCTACATCCGTGTTAAATAAATCAATATGCTACAAACTATCATTGTTCAAAAATCTTTAGTGCGAGGGTATGGAAACTGGATGGTGTGATTCTAGACATCAGTGCAGCTTCTGTCCCACAGCGCAGCCTGAGCTGGGCAGATATCCTCTCTCAAACAAACATGAAAACTGTAACTATCTCTATTTTGGAAGAATAAGCGTGGCCTTCAGAAGATTACTGACCGTCTCTTTTGTACCATACCTGTTCTACCACAGCAGTCAGTAGGACACACTTTTAAATCAACAAATGTCTTATAAAAACCCCTAAATTGATTGTAATGAGTATTTTAATACCGAAACCAGCTAAAAGCATAATATTAGCTAAAATAACACACCGACTCACACATAGGCTCTTTAAGCATAGTTTCTATAGTATAAGTAGTGTCTTATAATCCAAATATTTTTGGTAGCTATTTTTTTCATTAAGAATAAACCAAACATTTGGAGAGTTGTAATGTAGTATTATCTGAGTTAAAAGTAAGTGTCAATATGCATGAAAAACAGCTGCTTTTCCTGAATGCAAATAATGGGTGAAACGTTCTTGTAGTAACTGAGCACACGTCAATGTGCTCCTGTCTTCATACGACCAACATAGTTTCTCATTGTAAACAGCTGATTTAGAAAAATGTGACGAAATCTAAGTTGACAGCAAAAACATCCTGTACCATAGGGAAATGGTATTACACAGCTTTTGCATTTTCTTGCTTTCCTTCTTTTCACAACATGCTGTTTGTTTGCACAGAATAACCATCATGTCACAATGAGATTTCAAAGTTCTTACAGATGATAAGTAAACCTTTTCTATAGCAGTTAGTTGAATTTTCCATCTTTTTTTTTGTTTTACTTGAACAAATGCACAAAGAATACAATCGATTTAGATCGATCTTTGTCCTTTAGAAGTACAATTCCAGAGGCTTTTGGGAAAAGATCAGACTCCGAAAAAGATGTTCAGATCTTTCCCCCCCCTTTTTTTCTTAATTGTAAATTGAACGATAAAGCTAATTTATCCAAATGCTTATTCACTCTTTCTTGTATGTTAGTATTTTTTAAGTTGTTCTTTCAGAATGCAAATCTGCCTTGCCTCACTTTCTTGCCTCACTGCAACTACCCGATGCACAGGTAAAGTCGTCTGCATGGTAAAAACTGAGCCTTGTCTCTAGCTTATGTCCTGTCTCTAGCTTTTACCAAACTAAAATCTTGTTTGCAGATACTCTGTCACTAAAATTTAAGATTTATGAGTTAATGTGTCTATGGAATATATCTCTTTCTTTACCAACTCTTAAAGGGTGAATAGCTAGCTAAACACTGACCTGCTGTAGAGCAAAAATAACACAAGAGCAAACTGCTGGTAGGGAACCAGGAAGAACATGGTCCTTACTTGTTTGTTCATTTATCTGATGCACAACATGAGTTGTAACGTTTAAGTAATGCGCAACTTGACTTTGCCAAATTGAATGAAATCTCCACAAGTTTCTTTTTCCCGTCTTCATGCTATCATTCCATTCTCAAAAAACCTTCAGGAATTAATTCTTCGTATTCAGATAGTCTTAAGCTTTAGACTTTTCTTGACTGTAAAGGAATTAAATTAAAAAAAAAAACCAGCTGATTGTGATTTCTTCTATCAGATCTTTTTTCCTAGATTTTTTGTACTTTAAACTTGCTTCATAGATTTTATTAAAATCTTTGCAGCAGATTATTAGACAGCAATTAAATTCTTTTTTGGTTGGTTCATTGGTTTTTGTTTGTTTGTTTGTTTGTTTTTCTTTTTGTTTATTTTTTGTTTGTTTTTTTCCTTGGTAGCGAGTCTGCTTTTATCTGCAAAAATGGCTTTAGAGAAGTAATGGTAGGTCTCAGTTATAGCCAAGTCTTCCTACCAATGTAAGGGGAGATGTTTGAAGTTCTCATTAGTGTCCTTATAAGGAACAAAATCCCTTTACATTCTGGTTTGAACACTTGTAAGGATTTGCAGCAACTTAAAGAAAAGAATAAGCAGTTGGGCGGCTGATAGAAAAAAATCATTACAGTTCAGGTTTCAAATGAGCCCACTTGTCAGGGGAGCTCTGCAGGAAATTGCCCTCAATTTTGTTATAGGACTTTGGCAAGAGAGTAGCAGGTGACTCAGAAAAGTCTTTTCTGAGTCTGCTATCTCGTTTCATGTCAGGGGTAAGAAATAAGCGGAGCCTTGTGGAGAATTATGCAGAAAATTAGAAGTGGAAGATAAGAAACTTGAACTTTTTTTCAACAATGAGAAAAATTCCTTGGAATAATTCAAAAAGGAGTTCAACATGAGCCAAAGAGCGGGTAAAAGTCCTAATTCAATGATGGTATCTAAATATACTGAAGCCAAAATTGGGTAAGCAATTGAAAATGAGATAGCCAACTTACTGAAATAGGTAAGTTTTGAAATAATATATTTTCAGTGGAGGCAGAAAAGCAGGATGGGTTTTTAAAAATAGATCTGAGAAAATAATCACTAGAAAAATCTCTTTTATATATTTAGCTATTGAGAAATATGCAAAATCCAAGGCAGTTAGGAATCTCAGGTTACCATTAGCAAGGTTTGTTTTTCCCAGCTGATGGTCTGTTTGAGTCATGCACCTAAAAGTGAGTTTTTTTCAGCCTCGTCCCCTTTTTCAGCTTATTTTGCTATTTATATTTTTATTATTCTTATGTTATTGAACTATACAATATATTCAGACAGTATATGCTTGTGCTGTACGTGAACATATTCTAGCAGTTATGTTTATAAACAGATGCAAGTGTCTGGCAGGATGGATCATTATTTGGGGGCTCAGATGTTATTAATTAACACCAGGAATGTTGTGAAATAAGCTTGAAATCAGACCTCCCTTCTCCTGATGCAGTGTGAATGGATAAGTACTCTTCCTTTCATATAATAGAAGGAACTCCTTCTTTTACTGTATTGTAAAGCAGTATGAATAAACAGCTAGTCATCAGTGGAAATAAGTTTGGATGCTAAAAAATCCACAAAAAACCCTGAAGAATGCCACTGTTTTTTTTCCTTCTCACTGTCTGATTTTATTTGGCAGAAGGTTGCAAGTCTCCAAAGCTGCTAAACAAAATTAGTACCAAAAATATCTTCAGAAGAAAATTACAGTTTTATTGTTGTTCCCTCCCTCCCCTAGTATTTCAAGTTCTGCTGTTTTTTTTTTGTCTTTTTATTTACTATTTTGTAGGTAATGGGACCTGACAAAGATGCTCCGTTCAGAGCGCTCCTACCAAATTTATAGCTGTGTAGCTATTCTGTCAGCAGATATGGAATGGATTGCTCTATGCTGACAAGAAACTATGGTACTGGGTCAGACCAAAAGCCTTTCTAGCCTAGTATCCTGCTGCTTTAGGTGAAGGTGCTTGGCAAGGAATTGAAGATAAGGGCTAAATACTGTGTTCCTTCCAGGTTCCAGCAAACAGCTGTCAGGGACTGCTTGAAATGATTTCAAATTATTGTTATCAAACATCATTGAAGAACTTATTTTCCATGATTCGTTTGGCACTCTTTTATAAATTTGGCCTCAATGGCATCTTGTGGCACTCTTATGTTCCAAATCTGATTTATACACACTGATGTTTACAAACCTGATGCATTAAAATAGTCCCCTAGATATAGGAGGTACAAATAAGGAATCATTTTTCACTGTTCTTCATATTTGGATTTTGTCAGTCTCAGTGGCTTTTTAAATTGGAGAATATTATTTTAGACTCTCTTCACCCAAACTGTGTTCTCCATGCCTCTGATAAATTTTATCACACTTTTCTTACTGTTGTGGAAGCCTGCCGTATCCTTTTCAAGATGGGATGGCTGTAATTACAGTCAATATGCAAAATTTGTACTATCTAGTTTTATGTAGTGACAAAATAATATTTTCTGTTTTCAAGAATTCCTTTCTTTACGTTGTTTGCTTGTTATAACACCGTTTTATTTTTACCACCCTGCCCCCCCTTGCAACTATCTACAGTGACTTGATGCTCTTTCACATGCAGTAATAACAACTTCAGAGCCTACTGCTGCACACAGACTTAAGGACACTTTTCTCTAGGAACATTTCTTTGTGTTTGCTGTTCCTGAGTGGGATCTCCTGCCTTCTCTTTGTGTGCTGTCCCTCTTGCTCACACTGTCACTTGAATGTGGCAAGGAGACGAGAGGAAACCTCTCTTTACGAAAGATCTTCAGGGTTCTGCAGTCTTCAGTGTTCAAGAACAAGGACCAACTAAACTAGTTCCTCGTAGCCAGCCAATTTTACTCATCCCTGCACTCTTTTCCTACCAAGCACGACCTGTCAGTAAAGTTTTCAAAGTTCCTGAATATCCCCTTATATGGAAACGTGCTGTCATGTTGGTTTGCTCCACCTTCCTTTCCTGAGAAGCTGTCTGTCAAAACAACTGCATCTGGATTTGGAAAAGCACAAAAATGAACACAACATCACTGTATGAATGAGGACCTCTTCTGGCTGTTTCCATGAGCTTTCCCCATTAAGAAGCACACTGAAAATATCTGGGTCAGAAAAGTGCAACTGAAGATAACCCTGCATACCAGAATGATACTATAATAATCCTAGTTCCTGTTGTCACACTTTTAAAATGGATGGGTGAGCGGCCTCTATGGTTTGCCTATTTAATATGCTTAGTTTTCAAGGCATCTCGTGTTTTGCTGCTTGTTTTAACAGCTCAGATCTTAGTTTCTTTGCTAGGTATTATTGTGATAGCTGATGTAAGGCAGTCACTGTGCAGAACACGTACAGAATTCAAAAGCAATGACCTCTGAAAACGAGCTAGCGGTGGCCTGCTAAGAGACAAAAACAAAACCAACCCTCCCATCTTGTGTATTATCTACAGAGAACCACGCTTTACGCATTTTTTAAAATTTTGCAGAAAGTAAATATGTGTAAGCTTGTATAAAGTAGTAGGAGAAGGAAAATGACAGAACAGAGTCAATTTGCATAGTCCAAAGCAGTAATAGAAAGTAAACAACTCTATTGTCTCAAAATAGAGCTATTTATGAAAGTAAGAGAAGCAGGATTTCGCCTATTATTTATGCCCTCAGCACCTCCGCAACGTAAAACACGCGTCTGCTGAGGATCATTCAGAAATTGTTAGCACAATCTCATTGGACACTTCTTTACTGACCTAGTGACAGATGGTGGTAGGAGAATGTGGCGTTTAAATGAATTGCATGCCCTGCGCAGGCAAAGCAACCCGTGCTTGAGGATCTCCGTTTCAGAAACTCCTGAGTTTTTAGCCTCAGTGTAAGGATTCTCTAATGAGTTACTGTTTCTTTCCCTTCTGGCTAGAGATTGATTCGTACACTGAATATTTCTCCTTTATGAAAGTTCAGGGTACATATTTCCTTTCAAAGCCTGAATCACACAGAACACAATTTTCTCGTTTTACTGACGACTATTGTAGTTTCCTATTGACACTGCCAGAGCACCTAAAGGCTCCAACCAGATTTTGAAATATTTTGAGCTGGACAGCATACAGACTTTATTGAAAAAAGTTTCTTGTCTGGAACAAGATAATGAGGTCACTCAATAACAGGAACAATGGAAGAAAAGGTTTGAGATACTTTTGTTCCATTTAATCTTTAACAGGCTTTTTAAAAACGTTTATTCCATATAGCAAAGGAGTGAATGGTCAGCATTTCCCATCAACATAAATTTCAGTAAAAAAATGAAAATACTGGAGTCTGTTTCTGAATAATAAGTATTGACAAGGGTCCAAATGAATCCATGGTAGCAAGCAATCAGTTAGAAGTTATTAGCGTCTTCCTTAATTAAAGCAAAGCCAAGATTGTAGATTCAGCTTGTAGCTCAGAAAGAAAAAATTTTCTTCAGCTGAGGCTTCCAATATTAGTTGGTGAAAGACTCCAGCTTTTCCCAAACTGGTCATTTTACAATAATAGCACAGCATTAACATCAATGGATTAATATTTTTATTAGACAATTACAAATATTTTGCCCATATGAATCATTAAGCTACTGTGAGCTGGGGAGAACTTGTTCTGAAGTCAGACGTTTGTGAGGCATCACTCTGTACCCAGGCTTAGTTCCTGACAAATATAAGAGGAAATAAAGGTTAAATTGGAATTCCATTGCTGCGCTTTTCTTTTGGACATGTTTTCTGGCTTCCGTTTTCTGAGTTTGTAGTCTTCGTTATTTTAAATTTATTTTAGTCAGGTTTTACACCCTTGTTAGGTTGTACTATTCATGTTCAGATGAAAGGAAGGTAGCTGGGATGCTAGGAGGAAGGAGAAGCCATTTCCAGGTAAGAATAATAAGAGACAGAATGGAAAAGGAAAGATTAGGGTCTTGGAGAGGACTGGAAAGGAAAAATGTAGGAATGAGCTGCAGTAAACTGTCAGAGAGGAAGCCAAGTCCAGTCGCAAGTGTTCGACTTAGGGACTGGGGCTTCTCTCCATTTATTGCCTCTAAAATGCTGAAGTCTTCAGAAAGCATCCCTACTTTTGCCTTTCCCAGTCTGCTGCTTCACCAATATAAATGGGATTTCCCATCGGCCTCTGTTATTAGTGATTCAAGTTAGATTTGGAGGCATAGGACGGGATGCTGATAAACTGCAAACCTTGGAGAAATCAGTCCAGCAGAGCTAACCTTCTAAGTGCTCAGATTTTTTTGTTTGTTCATTTCTTCTGGATTCATTATTTGCTTAAAATGCCAAATTTGTTAACTCGACGTGCCAGACATGACAGAGCATTTTTTCCTGGGAATAGATTTTTAAACTAATTAGATTTTCTATATTTTACCTCTCTGCTTGTTAAGAGTTTGTATATGTGTGTACACATGTGTATAAGTGTGTGTCTAAACTTTGGCAAATCTACTCGAAGATGAGCTGTAACTTGAACAGCTGCAAAGTCTCTGAACACTGGAATTATTCATAGCATATAAAGGAAGAAAAACTCTTGAAAATAGTTCAAACATAACACAATTATGGGAGGATTAGACTTGAATTTTTTATTTGAATGAACCAGCTCCTGAAGGAGTCTGTAAAATGGGAACATGGGTAAATGGAACTATTTTATAGTCCTTCTTGCATTTAAACAAGAGAGCATAACGTGGCAGAAAACATTGAGCACAGAGATCTGTGTGCAAAATTTATCTGTTTGCTTTCTCTCTGATAGTGCAAAAATTAGGAATACTGGGTAGCGGCTGAATAAATGTACAGTATTATTAGGATAACACTCTGTGTTGCTAAAGCCCTTGATGTAGAGAAAGGTTTGAAAGCACATGGATGCTTCAGCTGTATCTGTACTTTTGCTTAGGGCTACAGACTTACACACCTTAATGACACTAATTTAGAGATCATCCTTTTTGGCACAGGGATTAAGCCAGAGGTGAACTATAATCCTGAGAAGACTACCTAAATCTAATACTCTTGCTTTGGCTTTGTGTAGTCAGATTTTTGCCTGTGCCCAGTGCTACTTATACTTTAAAAGATTATGTGGAGCTAAAGAATATAGTAGTCGGAGTACAGAGGTCAAATATTTAAAAAGGAAGATGTTTTCTGTGTTCTTTCCTCCCATGTTAATTCATGTTAAAACATGCTAGAGGTTGCGCTGTTGTCCACAACTGTACTGTTTGCCTTCTCTGAATCAAATAGCAAATGAACAACTCTCAGAACAAAATAACACTTATGAATATATTTTATTCATAGGGAATTCACATGTTCAATTTTGGTATGCCTCAGGCAGGCAGCTGGAGTGTAAAGTGAGTATCCTGTGGCTTCGCCTTACACCTGTTGTTGCAGATAACAACATTCTTTCCCAATGATACCAGTTAGCAATATTCACAATCACGCTTTCCCCTCTCCCCATGGCTTTCCTATTCATTTAGACTGGGTCAGATGTGGAGTAAAATACTGATTTACTCCACAAACTCAGACCTGTCTTTAGAAAGACGTTGGGTAAGAAAGAGTGTGTGTGACACTGTCAGACATACTGTTCTGGAGAGACATGGAGAGACATGCAGAGCTGAGAGACGTCATATAGCCTCTTTGCATGTGTTGTGCCATCAGAGTACAAAACCTGCAAATCACCTGACAAAATCATCAGCCAGGAGTTCTTACACTGGAGCAAGAGGAAGGTATTTTCTTGCCTGGTGTGTAATTAAGTGGTGGAACTCTTCGAAACAACACTTTTTATGAGCTCTAAATGTAAGAGCATTAAAAGAGTAAATAAAAAGGATAGAGTAAATATTAAATGTCAGTTGTTTTTTTGTACACAGTGATGCAGATGTGACCTCTTTCAGGAAGTCCTTGGAACTGATTGCTAGATGCAGAGAAGGTGTTTAGTGGAACAGTTGTTCTGCTTTACTTATTTTTTTAACAAACATCTGAGGTATACCCACTGGAGGATGAAATTCAGAGAAGGTTACCTGGTCCTTCTAACAAAAACCGCTCTCTGTTGTCTTAGTTGATTTTAATGCACTGACTGCTACTGAAGATTTGAGTTCACTTTTATGTTCTGGCCTGAGAACTGGAGTTGGTTCTTAAGCTTTGAGTCATTCCTGTGCAGAGGTCCAATGATGGCTGGGGGAAAGTTCCAGTGACCCATTTGATCCAACATTAAATGCAAGTCAGATTCCTTGCTATTTCCCTGAGCACCTGCTACTGGCTGCTGCTGGAGGCAGGATGTTTGTCAAAATGGACCTGCAGTGTAAACCTGTTCTGTTTGTCCCAGACCTTGGCTAACAACACAGAGGTCTGAATACATACCCCTGGTTAGTAATTGTAGCCAGTTTTGTTTTAAGATTATTTTTTTTTTTACTGTTAGTAGCGATTTAGTGGGCTTACGGTGAGAGGAGGAAGCACAGCTGTTTAGTCCTAAAAATGAAATTATTCATAAGGTATTAAAATGTATTGTCACTGGGGAGAAACAACAGAATTGTGGTTTAATTCAGACTGGAAGGCACCAATCTGATATCTGGATATCAACTGTATGGACATCAACTTGCCCCACTGAAAGCATGGTCAGCTTAGGGAGGTTTGGTTTGTGTTTTGAAAAATTTTAAGGACAAAGATTCCACAGCTTTTCTGCGCAGCAAGGACCAGCATTTGACCAACATTATGATGTAAAAATCTCTGAATATCTGATTGGACCAGAGCACACTGCTGACACACGTTCAACTGGTTTTCCATGAGCCTTGCAATTCTTTCCCTGTGATGTTGTTCTTTAGCTAGTTGATCCCCAGTCTGTACAGTTGCATGGACTTATCACTCCCCTAGGGCAGGACATTTCATTTGCCTTTGCTGAACTTCCCAAGGTTGCTGTCAGCCCACCTCTTCAGCTCATCAAGGTCCCTCTGAATAGCAGCCCTGGCTATCACAGCTAATACTGCAACGTACAGAAAGCATCAGATAAAGAAGATACATTGGTTAAAGGTTTGAAATCTTCTCATGAATAAGCCAAAAAGGTATACTGGTATGTTTTTGTGTGGGGAGGCAGAATGTGATTATTCTTATTTTTAACACTACCTTTGCAGTGGTGAACGCGCCAGCATACCCTATTGCACAAATGAAGCCTCTTTCCAGTCCCTGTCCAGGTATCTTGGACGGGAAGGAGAGCATGATCTTTTTAATGAGATACTTATGACTGTTGCGTATCTCACACTCCCTGTGATATGTAAATATATAATAGTCAAAGCACAGATCACAAGCGGTTTCCAACATCTTACTATATTCAAGGTTAAGAGCATGATTCAGAAACTCAACAGATGCTGTGACTCAAGTAACTGCTGATGCGCTTGGCAGCATAGCTGTATGTGCAAACACTAACAAGTACATTTTCATTTCAGTGTACATGGAAATTAGGCATGCAATTCCTGTTGCCTACCAGAAAATGGTATCCCAGTTCTCCATGCTCTAGCCAGAAACTACTGAGACTCATGAGCTCAACCAGTGGAACATGCCTGTTAGGATTACCATTACCCTATATCTTCATAAACAGAATAAGAAAAACTTTACCTGTAAGCTCCACCTCTTCTAGAAAACTTATCACATACAAGTATGTAAGGATGGCTGCAGTGGGTCAGAATATGGTCCATTGGCCTAAATACATTGCCTCTGGCCACACGCATATAATAAACTTGAGGTAATCCCTATGCAGTCAGTAACCTTCAGTAAGTTTCCTTCTCTATGATCCTGGCCATAGGTCTCCTCTTGAACTACAGAAATTCTTAACATCTGCAACAACCAGTGACAAGGAGTTCCTGAGATTGATTATATGTAGTTTATGAAGAACTACCTCTCTTTGCCTCTGGTTCCTCGCCCTCCTAACTGTATTTGAAACTTCCCAGTTCTTGTCTAAGAAGCAGGACAGTGAGTTACCGGACCACCTCAAAGAAACTGAAGTGACTGCAACTTGCATGCTCTGCTTCACATTTTCACCCATCCTGCGTGATGCTCTTGATCAGCCCTGTTGCCAATGAGCTATGAGAACAGGGAGCTTACTGCTCCAACGACTTCTGTTCTGTATTTGTATTTGAACTCTCTTGTATTAGTAGAAGAAGTTAGCAGGTTATACGTAGCAGTGGCCAGAACAGAGAGAAGAAAAGCATGTGCAATCAGAAATGTTTTAATTTGTTGTGTTGGCAGCCTAAAAACACACCCACACAGGGCCACAAGAAGGCGGAGAAGCAGTCTCATGATTCAATACAATAACAATCCCTGCGTGGCTCACTCAGGTTGCTCGTATATACCCTTAGAAACGGGAACACCATGTGCAGAGCGTTGTGTTGCTGTGGCAATGCAACACCAGTAGGACTCAAGTGATGTGTGTGTTGTGGACATTTACATGGGGGTCAGTTAAAGCAGATGCTAAATTCAGGTAATTTCTTCAGGGGAGCAAGAGAGCAAATGCAGAATGAGGGCTCTTGAAGATGCTTTGAATTTACTGATATTTTGGATACATTTAGGTCACAGGTATAACTCTGTTTTGTTTCTCATTGACAGTTTCGTGGAACTTTTTGGTACAAAAACCTGTTCTTTGCTGTAACTTTCAGGGTTTTGCCAGCGACTGAAAAAGTATGGCTAAAGTAACACATGGCTTTTTTCTACTGTTTAGACTGCTTCCTACTACTGTTGTGCTAATTTAGAAGGTTATCCTACTTTTATGTAATGCAGAGAAAATTTTCTGGGCTGTGAGCTATTTAAAAAATGAAGAAATATATCCAGATATCTAGTATTAACCAGCAGCATTGGAAATATATCCCAATGAGATATCCCAATGAGAGCAGTGTTAGCAGAACACTCATACCGTCTAAGACATACCATTGCATTAAACCTATGGACAACACATCTTTGAATAAAATTCTGTTATGTTTTGAAAAGCAAAAGACAGTTCAATGATAACTGTACACTGAGTTGGAAATTAAATCAACAAAAATATGTGGTTATTGATATAGAATAAAATAAGGCATCAATAAATGTTCCAAGCATTATGAAATGACAGCATACCTCATACGGCTTTAACACATTTTTGTCAAAGAGGTATAATCCATGCAGTTCTCCTCTGATACAAACTTAAAAGAAAGTTATCAACCCATGTGTTAAAACACTAGTTACACACATGTAAATGAGAACAAGATTAGGCAACGTGATTAAGGTTAATATGTACCTAAAAACATAATTCAGTCATGAAGAAAAAAGTCTGGCCTCTGTAGGCAACTGATTTTTTTATAAAATTGTCACAGCTGTTGATTTAGCAGACCAAGGACTATGCTGAATTATATTTCACATGCGGAAAGACTCTTGATGTGAAAGATCAGACAGTAACAAATCCTCGGTCATGGCACTGAGCCCCCAGGCAGGGCTCCATTCTCCCCGCGTCAGTGGGAGTTGGCTTTGAGACTCTGGACCCTGATTACAAAGAGGGGGAAAAACACAGTATGTGTTTGTTGTAGTCTGGACAGCTCAGATAATGCTAGTCACTGAAAACTTGTATCACTCATATAGACAGAGAGAAGAAGAGCGGAGATTTTACCTATAAAAACAGAGGTTTTGGAACATTAGCTGAGTCATTCAGAGTCCTGGGAAAGAGATCACGTGGCAGGAAGAATATCAGGAGGAAAGTCAGATTAAATATGATGTACTGATGAAGGCATGAATAATGGTTTACTTGAAACACTAAGAACACGTAGCCGAGAGTATCCTGTCCTAGCAGTTTTTCATATAGGATTGCCTTTTCCTCTTGTACTTCCCTTTGCCTGTTCTGGTAGAATTTATTCTTCTGTGTAATGCTTCAGGAAGGGAATAAAACCCAAACCTAGTTAGGTTTGGGATGCTGCTCAGATTTCAATCTGTTAGCAATGTTACAGCTAATACTGGTTTTAGTGGGAGGGTAAACTATTCTCTGTTCTAATTTCTTCTTTCCAAAATGTAAAACTATAGGAATAAAACTCAACCAATGTGGATAACTATGGAGACAGTCTTATGCCTGAGCCATTTGAATTATTCACCTAGTAAGTGATAGTTTGCTACATGAGACTTTCTTTTTTTGTCACCTTTCAATGAGAGATTCAGGCAGAATATGTGAATTTGTGATCATCTTTGACAAAAGGATGAAATTGTGAGCAGAGTAATACTATTTAAAAACACTTTGCTTAACTTTTGCAGACTGGTTTGTATGAGGCAATACAGATCAAATATTACCTTTTGAAAAATGGATGCAATGCACGTCAGTCAAACACCACCAAGCTGTGTTTTATTAAAAAACCCTAGAAGCAAGGCTGACAGTATAGTAAAGTTATTATACGCTTGCACAAAATATATACATGTTGCTTCTTTCAGTATATTAACCTTATGCTTCCAGTTGTTAAAGCATTATGGAAATTAAAAATGTGTGTGGAAAAGTCCAATAACATCTTTAATGCCATGATGTTACTGCTAAGGCCAACGCACCTCATGAGAAGGTATTTGATTGCCTCCGGGCTCTTTTGCTGCTGGCAAGGGCCAAAGGGGAAATAAAGCAGCTAGCTAGGATCCTTCCTAGTGGAAAAGCTTCCTTGGGGAGCCCCTGGTTGCTGCATCACTACTGTAGGCAGCTCCGTCCCCTTTGCAGCTCATCCTCATACCACGCCTGGGCTGGGGCTGGCTGGGATTGAAGCTGGCTGGCTTGCAGCCCTGGGAGCACCAGCACCAGCTCAAGGGAGGATTTGGGCTGTCCTAGGGAATGGGGGTTACACCTAAATCATATAATCATATAATCATAGAATGGTTTAAGTTGGAAGGGACCTTGAAGATCATTTAGTTTCAACCGCCCTGCCGTGGGCAGGGACACCTCCCACTAGACCAGGTTGCTCAAAGCCCCATCCAGCTGGCCTTGAACACCTCCAGGGATGGGGCCTCAACAACTTCTCTGGGCAACCTGTTCCAGTGCCTCACCACCCTCAAAGTGAAAAATTTCTTCCTGATATCTAATTTAAATCTACCTTCTTCCAGTTTAAGACCATTCTCCCTTGTCCTATCACTACATGCCCTTGTAAAAGGTCCCTCCCCATCTCTCCTGTAGGCTCCCTTTAGGTACTGGAAGGCCGCTATAAGGTCACCCCAGAGCCTTCTCTGGTGCTCCAGCCCTCTGATCATCTTTGTGGCCCTCGTCTGGACCCACTCCAGCAGGTCCGTGTCTTTCCTATGTTGGGGCTCCAGACCTGGACACAGTACTCCAGGTGGGGTCTCATGAGAGTGGAGTAGAGGGGCAGAATCACCTCCCAAGGAAGTGGTGATGGCTTTGGATAGGATTCCCTACTACATGGAGTGACAATTCGTAGCGCTGGACACTTTGGGTATTAAATCTTAACTCAATTTCAAGTGGGACTGGAATTTGCCAACCTGGGCGCAGCATGCTTGTTTGGCAAATAAGCACAGATATTGCTATTCTGGACAACAGTTTTAAAAGCTCGCCCTCAATCATGTGTTTCTTGAGGGAACTCCCTGGCTTGTAAGGAGATTGATGAGGAAGCTGCAGTGTTTCAAACGTTAACCAAAGGACACTGGAAAACGGGCAAGGGTAATGTGAAACTCTTCCAGGCATAAGCAGATGGACTATTGTATTATAGATACATGCTGGAAGGTTGTTATCAAGACAAAAATTAGTTCTGCCAGATTTCTTTTTACTTGCTATTACTAATTATAAGACTTAGTTCACTAATGCTGGCAGAGAGAGGTGTGTATTTAACCTGACAATATTCGTGGTGAATAGGCAAATATGTTTTCATATCCCATATGCCATTTTTCATAGACATGTGAATATGAAAATGCAGATAACAGCGAGGGAATGATGCAGCAGAATATGATGTAATTTTTCTATTTTTATGGGCTTTGTACACTTTAAGTGAGGATGAGTCTATAAAAGCAGCTCAGTTTCACTGGCTCTAAATCTGGCACACAGCTTGCTAAAAGCTATTCAAACTTAGCTAGTACGCTTATTTTTTTGTTCTTCCTACAAAAGTATTAAGCTTTCAGACTGCTGAGAAGGGAATGTTATTTTTCAAATGACTTTTATTTTTTAGATTTTCTTGAAAATGGAATAATAATGCTGGTCAGGAAAGCAAAGAGAAAAGACGTATAAAAAACAAGGCCAAAGTGTCTCGGGTGTTTCCTTTGATGCATTTTGCTGGAAGTATAATTTTTGAGTATAATGAAGGGGAATTTAGGGACTTCAGGAAAGGAAAAGAAATGCTATTTTTTGTGACATACAGGCTGTCTTTCAGTTTTCTGGAGTTTCACATATGTAAACTTCTTTTTGCTATTTGCTGTTAATGCCAAGGATTTTTATTTATTATTTTTCCAGTAAGGCTATATAAAACCAAATTACTTGTGCTTTTGGAGAGACCTAGCTAAAAGTTTTTGTAACGTAAGACACAATTCAATATGTAGCGGTTTACTTCATTGTATGCAGGATTATAAGCTTCATCTTAAAGAAGCTTCAGCTTCCTGTTAAAGTGCTTCAGTGTGCCATATGGCTGCAAGCGAGGCCATGGGTCTGTCTTTGCATCCGGTACTCTTGTACTGCAAGGTGTTCAAGCTGCTTTCCAGAATGCCTGCAGAGTTCATGTTTAATATCACTAATAACATATAATGTTGCATTACTACAGTGATGTTAGCCACTCTGAAGTATATTGAGTACAATATAAAATTGCTGATGAATATAGTTTGCAAATATATTTGTGCACTATGAAACTTGGGGGTAAGAACAACATGATTTAGAGAGGTAAGACTGTTTTTCCATGACATCTTACCTCCTTTTTATGATGCTTCTGGCAAGCCAAAGTACAATCTTTAGTTATCTGTGAGCTGCTAAGCTATATAGCAATGTCAATCCTTACCTATTAGTTAAAAAAAAAAATAATTAAAGCTTGTCTTGCACAGAAAAAAACCCAACATAATGCTTTCTGTGATATTCTTATGTGATTACTTAGAAAGGCAAATTATTAAATTAGCTTTTTCCATCTTTATATGCCTATAATAAAAAGAGGCATCAGAAAGATCTGAAAAAGTCTCACATCAAAAAATGGATTTAAACAATGCTAACAAAATCAATTTCTTACCAGCTGTGACCAATAGACCTTTAAACTTTAAAGAGACCTAAGTATAGCAGAGAAGAGAAGAGTAGTATAGTAGATTCTTTCACTAGGCCATATTTTACCAGGGTAACATGATGTCTGGATCTGTTTTCTAACACTTTATAAAGACAATTAATTGATTGCAAGTCTGGTAAGTGAGAAGAAACCTGGGATCCTTCTGGAATGTGGAAGGTGGGGAAGAGCATGGTACGGAAGGTGAATCCCACTCATTTTACACTAGCTTTGGACAGGAGACTGTGGGGGTGCTTGTGTGACCAGAGTAAGGGTCAATGTCCATCTGTGTGTCCCAATTTGTGGAGCTCTGAAGAAGTCCGATCTGATCAGAGGAAATGTGGGATTTGCAATACGAAGGGGGTGAGCAGACAGAAGCGGGAGCTGTGTGCCTTTGTACCACAGTGGAAGTATTTTTGTATAATAATTTTCAAGAGTCCAGGGTATCTCTGAAGCTAACCTTATTTCTACAGAGCTAAATGAAAGGACAGGTGATGCATGAATAAATTACTACACATGTATCGGCATCTAGTTTCCTTTTACCTCATAAATTTTTGCTGTGTTGTCACCTCGTGCCGATGGCAGCGTGCGCTGGGGTGCTTGGAGAGAGGTTTCTTTTGCATGTATCACATCTTCTTACACCATGATTAGATTGACTTTATTTTACTTTTTGGTCTCTTTAATGTTACAGATTCCATACTGCACCATGTGTGTGAGATGTTTGTGGCCAGTTTTAATGAGAGAAAGAACGGCTGTTTCTAATGATGACTTGGCCCATTGCAGTAATGATCGCTTTTATTGCAAACTACTAGAGCTTAAAGACCATTTATGGCTAAAACAGCCAGGTCACTGGTGCTATGCAGACAATAAAAGCATTATTGCTCCATCAGTGCCTTTTTACTCATTGTTAAGAGAAACACTACTCTTTCATTTTCCCCCGAACACTTAAAATGTCCCTAATTATATCACTGCTCAAGCTACAACTGCTGCTCTCAACATCACATAAATCTTACACTAAATTGGTTTGTGGCTGAATTGTGAAAGGGATCAATGGATTCATTTGCACTGATTCCCCATTCTGTTACTGAGAACGTGTCTACACATGTGAAGGACGAGATTATCTGCGTTGATTCACGACCTCCCAGATGTCTCAGGAGCTGCAGTATACCTGGGATACAGGGAAAAAGAATGGGAGAATTAAATCAGATGCTCTGTTTGATCTTGCTACTCCTAGGATTGCTAAATCTCCAGTGTGATGGAGTGAGATGCTGTGTTGTCTCCAGCATTTTGTTCACAAAAGCACTGTTAACTCCTTGGAGAGAACACCTTACAGTTTTCTACAGCAATGACACGATACTCTCAAGTACCATAAACAGTCTGTTGCTGAACAAATGGTGGCTATGTCTGAAAGCTCTGTTTTCGTGCAAGGCAAAGTCCCTAAAAAATGGAGTCCCAGGTATTAGCACAAAAATCTGCAACCTTCAATAGTATGTGCTGCATTTCTGGGACTGGTTCACCCCGTCAGCAAAGAAAACTCCCGTGATCTTCCTAAAGGGAATATTTATTGTGTGTGTGAATAAATTAGACTGTAGGACTGAGGCCTCAGATAGTAAAACTTTTGCAGTAAAGATATGTTTTTCCTGTGTGTTGTATAGTCTGGTACATATGACCCAAGTAAGATTATGGGTTTATGAGTGTCACTCTGCCAATATAAAGCCATTACTTATGCTACAAACCTGTCTCCGCTTTATCAATGTCTTCAAATCTATGTGGGCAGAATGACTTTGCTTAAGGAAAGTGCCTATGAGTACTTTTCTGTCAGTATAGCTATAGCACTTCAAAAAAAAAAACACATGGGCTGAGGTGGATTTTCTTTTCTTAATGTAACTTTTTCCACACCAGTGTTTTTACCCAAGGGGTAATGTTAACCAAAGGAGTTGCTCCCTGACATGCTGTTCCTGTCTTGGCAGAATCTGTTATTACAGAGTTTAACAAAAGGAAGAGGGAAAATACTGTGTAAAGGAATAGGACCTTTAGCTTTTGACAGGCACTGAAAGCCGTTCCTTCTTTGGTAGGTTTAGCTCTACAAGAGGTTGCTTCATCTCAAGCGTCTGCTGAAAATATGGTTTTCTGAGATTACAGTTTATGTTTACAGGGATGATTTTATTTTATGAGTCAGAGGGGAAAAAAATCAAGCCTTGGCACAATGACAGCACTGTTGATTACATGTTTCGTGCTGTAAACCATAACTTCTGAGCTGATGGGCAACATTTTTGTTAATATGACTTTGAAAAGGATGGACACTACCCTAAGCCCATGTTTGTGTTGGCTTTGGAGAGTTGCAGAAACAGAAGCAACATTGAACAGATGCCTGATAAGAAATCTGACAGTCCAGGAATCCGATCTATGTAAAGGTGTGTGATTTTTGATCAGCTCTTCTGGGCCCTGGGTGTTGCTCTGACACTGGTGTCAGGTAGCAAAGACTGTTCAAGGATCTCGCGAGCTTTTCTGAGGTCAGTTTTTGCATCACCAGGTCATGCTTATACATGCTTATACAGCAAATATTCCTGTGCCGGAGGACATTTGCATAGAACAAATTGGCCTGATTTTGCTGGAGGTTGGCTAGGCTCAGAGAAACTTTTTTTTTTTATTGTAAAAAAGATGGGATTGAAAAGTGAAAATCCCCAGGAGGCAAAGGAGAACAGAGAAGGAAATGCGAAGAACATGGGGAGAAAAAGGATATCTTCTTTAAGCTAGGAAGCCAATTTGGCATTGAAATTGCACACGGCAAAGAAAGCAGAAGCAGTTAAGATTGGAGAGTGAAGAGAAATGGGAGAGGCAACGGGGAGGAACAGACCGAATCCCAAGAAAAGATGAGGCAGGCAACACATTCCTGTGCATTTTGCGTTTTGCCCAGGTGTGGCCATCTGGTTGTTGAACTTCTGTGGAGCTGAAATACTACCATCTTGCATTGCCTTTGCAGCTCCCGCAGCACTTGGCTGTCATGCCCCTCTGCTCTCCCAGTTTTAGGATTTAGGAAGGTGATCTGCAAAATACTCACAATCAAGCAGGTCATAAGTACATCGCTTGTGTCAAAAACACATACAAAGAAAACAGGAGCTAAAGAGAAGGCACCTAAATCCTACTCAGTCCAAACCAGTCAAGAGAATATGGTATCATAGATCTGGTGCCGCTCAGCAACATAGTGAGCAGCCAGAGAGAGCAAAAGGGAAAGAGCTCCTTTAGTTATCAACAGCCTCTTTCCATTTCCAAAATAAGTACTGGATGCTGTGACTCAGAGTTGTCTGCAGCCTGGTCCGCACCACGAGCTAGGAATGCCTGTTGTCGCTATGTGTGGAAATTTTACATCTCTAATAGAGGTGGTTAGAGATATTGCCTATAAAAACGTTTCAGGAATAAATATGTTAAAGGCATTTAAACAGTCAGACATTCTGCTAACAAGCAAGGTTACTAGATAAAGAAAATTTTAAATTTGAATTGTCCCCAGTTAATACTGATATGAGAGAAAGCTATTTCTGTTTTTTTTTGGGTTTTTTTTTGGTGGTGGTGTTTAGGACCACAAATGAAAACTTCTACACTAAGGCTATGAAGTGTTTTTTACAAGTGTAGCAAATTGCAACTGATGTAATCACAATTGTAACATAAGTAAAGATCTTGAATCATGATGTAACTGTTCCTTAAAATAAACTGTCAACAGATTGCAGTAATTAACACCCCACTCTGCTGCTCAGCATCATCTGAGAGGGAAAATACAGAGGGAAACCTTATGGGCACATTCTGCCTAGGGACACTTGCAGTCCTAGGGACTTGATGGTACTTGTACAAGTATAAACCAGCTAAAATCTACCCTTGAAGTTGCTATAAACAAAAATATTTGGCCTTCTCTATAGGAAGGTGATGGGATTTACTCTGGAGCTTTTTTTAATGCTGACTTCTAACGCTTAGTTTTAATGTTCTCTCTAATATCTTCAAAAGTTGAGTTTTAGCAAAAAGAACAGGCACGGGATGGTTCGTGTATGCTGGTACTGCAGAAAACAGCAACTCTGGCTGGCTTTAAAAATACTAGTAAGCTGATGCTTCCTGTCTCCCATCCCTGTTCTTTCTCCCTGAAATTACTTCGCTTCCTGCTGCAAACTAGATTTCGTGCCATTCATAATAATAATAATAAAATGACACTAATTGCTATGTGTAGTGGATGTTCTGAACTGAGCCTGAGGAACTGAGTGTAGGCTGTATAAGACACCAAACATAGCGACTTTGCAAATAGGGTAAATTAGAGTCAAGAAAATGTTGTATAACAGAGTATGAGTGGTAGCTTATAGCCTTCATTTTCATTCACACCCACAATTTGAGCACTTTCACAGAAGGATTCTTACTGCTAGGTAATCCTTTGGAGAAAATTCATCAAAAACATGCCATCCTTCTGATGTTAACCATAGCAGAAAATATCAAAATAGAAAGTCTATTCAGTACATCTTTTTCCTTAAGTGTCGAGGACACATTAAAAATGTCTAGTGACACTTTAAAAGTCTTTTTTTAATACAGGTGTTAGAATGCAACTGTGGATAATGAATCATTTATGAGAAATTAAAGTAACAGTCTTAAGGGTGTCTAAATGACCTGGGAGTCAAAATCTGATTGTTCAAAAGTGACGCTGGCACTTGGGATCTCACGGGGCTTGGCAGACCTTCCTCTCCTGTATCCCAGAGCGGAATGTTGTGGAGCACCCACGGGCTTCCTTGGGAGCCGGAGAAGCCTATCCTGTGGCTACACAGCCTGGTGGCCATGTTCTTTGGCTTCACTGATGACAATTTGTGGCGACTGCAAAGCTGCTGTTGGGTTTTGAATTGATCCTCATTCAAGATGGGGTCCCTGCGTGGGTTCCTGCACCCAGGGTAAGCGTGCCACGGAACACTTGCGTAGTGTTGCCCCTAGTGCCTAATATCAGCACATGGTTGGTAAATAGTTGTGCTTTGCAGAAACCTGTTATTGGCTGTTTTTTGCAGAGCACGTCTTTTATAGATATGTATTCTGAAACTCATTGGAGTGGCGATCTTGCAGGGCTTTGCTATTTCTGGACATGCTGGAAATGAGGGAGAAACCTCAAGCCCAGGAGATGGTACAGAAAGCGTACGCTTGGATTCCCAAAGAGAACGGGAGCTGTGCAGCGGTAGTGGTGCAAAGCTACTGGCGACCGCAGGCCGAGCGGGAAAGAGCCAGGGTTTCCCTGCCACGGGGCATGCCGGTTGCTTATATCCCCTTGCTCACGGCTTCGTTAAGAGAGTCTCTGGAGCCCCAGCCTGGGCGAGCATCAGCCCCCAGACGGGCAATGCATCAGCAGCCCTCAGCTGCGGCGGCGGTCCCCTGGGAACCGTGGCCGGCAGCAGGAACCGAGCGTGTCGTCTGGAGTCCCCTGATGAATGCTGGAGAGAAGCGGCGCTGGGTCCCCGCTGGCTGCGAGGGCAGAGGCTGCGCACTGGTCTGGACAAAGGCTGGCTCCTTAATTTCTTTCTGCTGTCGCTACTAAAACTCCACATAAATCTTGCCTGGTATTCGGTGTCCTTATGAAAAATGCTGTGACCCCCAAATCCAATAAAGCTGCCTGCATAGTTTTAAGGAAAAAAATTTGAGAAAAAGGCATTGGGAAACTGAACAGTATTAAAGACTGAAGCCGACCGTTTCCCAGCCTCTCTAAATATGCGTGTGGTGGTAGTAACAAGCTGCTTATTCAACAGAAAGCATAGGGATGTGTAAGAAAATAAGGTCCTTGTGTAGCAGCAGCAAATAGCTCCTGCTGTGGTGGTGGACGGGGGAAACAGGAGCAGCTCAGGTTCTGTGTCTGCCCTTTTCCTTCCCTCCTGCAGCCCATCACGAGACATGAAACATGCTCCCTCACCAACGTGAGACTTGCAGCCCCTTGACCTCCCTGGGAAACCTGTCTCTGTGCAAAGTGTCTGCAGTATTGGTTTGATAAGCTCAAATCTCAGCTTTTCTTTAGACAATAAGTGCTCCGTGCTGCACCCTTCAGCGGTTTGTTCTTTAATATTTTCTTCATCTTCTTTAATCTTAGTTAGTGATTCTCTCTCTCACCAGAAACAAGAAAACAAATAAATGCTGTAGCTGTACCAAAAGGTTTGAAATTCTGAGATTAGATGAAAAACAGGCTTCAGGCTGAGCTTTATACCTCATAAAGTATATGAACTCAATTTCAGGACCTATTCCTGCCCATTCAGATCCTTTAATATCACATTGGCCTTTGCTCCTGTCTGTGCCTTATGCTACTTGCCTCAGGAAGTGTGTTTGAAATATCAATCCCGATAATTGATCTTGTGGCTAATAATTAATTAAAGATGGTAGTATGAATGAACATAGTGAAAGGAGCTCAGCCTACTGTTTATCCCAAATCAAAATCAGGGTAATTATTTTCTCACTGAAGCTTTGGTGTGGGTTCTGGGGTCTTTTGTGTCCTATTGGAGCAATATAATATAATATAATATAATATAATATAATATAATATAATATAATATAATATAATATAATATAATATAATATATAAGTATATATAATATACTAGATGATGCTATTGTTTTTTGGTTTTTTTTTTATTTAATTCAGGAATATGAAATGAAAAAGATCTCATTGCTCAGTGCTGATATCTGTGGTTTGAACGTCTGAAATTTCTGCTTCTGAGGGAGATGGAACTACAGTCAGGACAGAAAAAAAAAAAAAGAGGCTAGTTTTGGAGCATTTAGGTCTCAACATTAATGTGACCTGAAAATAGAAGGATAGAAGGTATTTGTAGAAGAGATTACCTGAACTGGGGAAGAATGAAGTTAGGGCGCAGACCTGAAAGTACTTACTCAGGTATGTCATTGTAATGTTTTCACTGGGATTACTCCGTGGAGTACATTATTCACACGGAAAACGTTACTAGCATCTACGGGATTGGGCTGTCATGGAATATGTCTTAATAATGCTCTCCGGAAAATGACTTGCACAACAATTAAGGAAAGTGTTGGATGAAATTATTGGAATTTATTTTTCACATATTTAATAGAATAATTGAGAGAAATTTAAAATAACAATAAACAAGTGGGAGATTTCAGGCAGCTGAAACTAGAGACCAGACTACTACCTGCCTGGCTCAACTAAGGATTACCGTTTGCACTACTGAAGCAAATTAATAAATTAACTTGATACTTGCAGCAGAAGAACAGATGTGTACAGAGGAAATAGATACAGAGTGTTTGTGTTAATTTTGTGTGTGACCAGAACAATTTGGGATACAGATATGCTTCATGTGATTAGCAGGTGCTAATTTTTGTGTTCACAGTATCACAGTATCACAGTATGCTAGGGATTGGAAGGGACCTCAAAAGATCATCTAGTCCAATCCCCCTGTCGGAGCAGGAACACCTAGATGAGGTTGCACAGGAAGGTGTCCAGGCGAGTTTTGAATGTCTCCAGAGAAGGAGACTCCACAACCTCCCTGGGCAGCCTGTTCCAGTGCTCTGTCACCCTCACTGAGAAGAAGTTTCTTCTCAGATTTAAGTGGAACCTCTTGTGTTCCAGCTTGAATCCATTACCCCTTGTCCTATCATTGGTTGCTACTGAGAAGAGCCTGGCTCCATCCTCATGACATTCCCCCTTTATATATTTATAAACGCTAATAAGATCACCCCTCAGTCTCCTCTTCTCCAAACTAAAGAGACTCCCTCAGTCTTTCCTCATAAGGGAGATGCTCCACTCCCTTAATCATCTTTTAGTTGCCCATCTCAGTTGCTGAGCATGTGTGTGTGTGTGTGTGTATGCTTATGCTTAGACACTGTTACTGCATGCAACTTTTACCCCTTTCTGTCCTTCCAAACTGAACTTTTCCTAATAGGTGAAACACTTCTGTTCTGTGTGTAATATATTACTTTTCTTTTTTATTATTATTTTTAACTATTTTTCTTGCCTGTTTTGGTAGAAATAGGAGTAACAACCAGAACCATTATGATTTTGATAAATATGTTAATAATTCACCGCTTATTATGTTTTTCCCTTATATCAGCATGTACTTTCTTGCTCATTGTGCAGATTTTGCCTCCATATTTCCTTCCTGTTTCGCTTGATAGCTACAAGCTTTCGTCTTCACTTTTCCACATGCACAGTTACTGCGTGTGATGATACTATTTTTGCAATGCCACAAGCACAGCCTACTACCCAAATACCTCTTCTGTAGGACCATACCTAGAGGACTCAGCAGAGTCTGCCTGTTTAATTGAAAGGCTGAGGGCCACCAGGGTCCACCTCAGTCTTTGTGCAGAGCGAATTACATTGGCCGCCCTGGACGCCTCCCTGCTCAGCTCTGCAGAAGCTCTTAACTCTGCTCTACTCAAAACCAGCTAGAATTTAGGAAAACTAATTAAATTTAATATGATGACAGCGTTTTATTTGAGCTGATAAATACTGCAATAATAGAAATGAAGGCTTTTTAATTCTTGCTTTTGAACAGGACGTCTTTCAGTTGCTTCTGTTTTTCTACATTTTCATCTGTGTAGCTGACTTTTTTCAGGTCTCCCCTTTGTTCAGAGGTAGTGTAATCTCTGCAAAGACTAAGTATATATGGACACAATTTGAGGCATCAGAAGAATTAAATTTTATCATATATTTATTCTAATACAAAAAAGAAATTCCTTTTTTTGAACAGCCTTGTTACTCAGTGGTATCCTATAGACATGTAGGCTTCACCTGTACTAGTAAATAAGACAGCGGCACTATATAGACTTGAGCACTTGCCTGTGAGCATTCATAGTGTTTAATTATGAACTTGCTTCCCTGCACAGGAAAGTATTTTTTGCTAGAGAAATGCAAATAACTTTTAAATTTATTTTAAAACATTTCTTCATTTTCCCCAGTAAGAATAATACTGTTTTTTTATTATATTTTGAAATTTCTATATGCATATTTGCTTGTGTAGAACCATGCTGCTTATTCAATATTTTCCTGTGATCATACAACGAAAATCCTTTAGACTAAGACTGGTAGTGTTCAATAGTTTAAAGAGTGATCTGTCTTTAAAAAGTGGGTGTAAGTTTTCTTCCTTTTGATTTTTGAGTCCTTTGAGAGGCCATTATATATAATAACAAAAGCTTCTCTATACTTTGAGAAGCCAGGATCCTTAAGTTAAGCTTCTTAAAATTACCAAAAATATGAAAATTAATCCTGGGTTTTGTCTACACAGTAAATTCTCTACCAAGAAAGAAAGAGCTTGAATTTACAGTATATTAACTAGACCTCATTAACTTTCTGTGTGGACACATTTACTGTATCTGAAGAATAGCTCTGTATGAAGCAGAGGCTGAAAAGGAATGTCCATGTTTATTGTGGCAAAATCTAGCTAAAATCTCATGGGGGTCTATGCACATCTTAATTCATCATCCCTTGCAGACTTCTTTATTGATTTTACTAGAGTCATAGAGACAGCGTGAGCTGGAGAAGTGGAGCATTTGCCTGCATTTCAGTAGAACTTGATTCCATAGCGATTGATTGATTTGTGTCGGTTAACCCCCAAAAATCAACTGTGTGGTTGGTATGAAAAGGAAAACGCACCAAATTAAAGAAATACATTTTGACTAAAATCTTTGTCATTTCAGAATCTTTTTCCCAAGTTCTTACTGTATCTAAACTTCTTGGCAATTGCAGACTGAATTCAATCACATATTAAGAGTCAATCAATGTCACTTTGACTTTGTGAAGTGAGAGCATTTTCAACACAGCTGCTATTGCCTCTCTGGTCTTCAAGAAAGACCTATGAAAAAGTTTAGAAATGTCACTAGGAGCAACAATTTTAAAATTTTTCTTCATGTCTTATTTTTTTCAGTATTTACCCGAGATACTAGTTAGATATTATCAGTGAGGTGCAACGTCTTCATTTGGAGTGTTTGTGCTATTGTGAGAAAGACGTCATCCCAATAGTGTTTAATCGAGAAAGAGACTTGATGTCTTGTCCAGTTATTCTTTCTGCCTTAAGAAAAGTCCAGGGATATATAAGAATAAAGGCTGGAGGCAAGCAGATGTTGCAGTAAGTAGCAGTACCTGTTTTTTGGTGATTGTTTCTACCAGCAAGCTTATTCAAATCAAACTGCTTAAGGCTTCCCATCTCTTTAAAAGGTGAGAAATCACAAGAAGCAAATTAAAAAAAGTGTAACAAATACTTGACTTTAGAGTTCAGCAGGCCCGGGAGAAGTTAAGATCTTCCAGAAAGTGGAGGTGCCAGCACATAAAAATGTGTTTTCCTCTTTGGCTGCATCAATTCTAATAATCAAACACAAATTGTTGCACAACTAGTACAGAAAGATGGTTTTCATTTGTCTTCTTAGATTAAGTTATGGTAATCACTGTACTGCTTATGCTCCTGTGTGCTTGATTGATTGCGCTCTGCTCCTGGTGTTCTGTGCACTGAGAGTCCTGACATTTGATGAAGCTGTCTCAGTTTCGGGGTGGGCTGAGAGAGAGATTTTGAGGTCTTTACTGCAATACATTTCTAGTTATAATCTTGTTATATAAGCCTAAGACAAATGTTGCAATGAATATGGAAATAAACAAAGAAAAAAATATACTGCTCGATTTAGAAGGAACTCATTACTTGTCTGTGCAGTGCCAGAACCCAAGGATCTTTGGGCTAAACCTTCATGTGTTATGCACAGAAACATATCCAGTGTGCCTAGCTAGTACACTTGTAGCTTCTGTAAAAGATTGTTGTCTCAACTAGATACCACAGTTCCGGAATTGTGTTTCTTTATCTGGTAAAAATCATTTAAAGTTCTATTTGAAGGCAAGTACTAGATTCATCTCTGGCTTCGTGGATGTGCATGAAGAGTGGGATGGTGCTTAGACATGCCATGAATGCATGATGCCATCTCTTCATTGCGCTTCAGTTGGGACTAGTGATGAATAATTTCTGATCTGGATGATATCATTGCTATTCAATTTCAGCTTTGATTATTGCCTGTGTGGTTTTTAAGCCCGACTGAGAAGAAGTTAAATCACATGAAGTTCTAGCATTTTACTCATCAGAAGAAAGGGGAAACCTGCTTTTTTCAGTTTCAGCGTGCAACATGTAGCAAGCAGGCTATATATTTAAAAGTGTACTGTCCTGTCCAGCTGAACGTTTTCTCTGTGTCTGCTTAGGACACTGAGAGATGCATTTTTTCCCTTGACACCTATCACCAGGAAGGATCCCTTCTTCCCCTATTTTAGTTATAACCGCACCATATAGGATAGCTTTTGCCAGGCAAAATCATAGGGAAATGTTTCCAGGGCCTCTGAAGATGTTTCTGAGTCTTTTGTAGTGATCTATTTCCTGCCTCTTTAGTGCAGGAAAAAAAGAAAACCAAATGTAAACCAGGTAAACAATAGATGTGCCCTGACCATTTATCTCCAGAACCGCTGCCTGCAAAGGAATTTTGGGGGAAGGTTAATTTTGCCATTCAGCATTTCTGGCAAACCCTGGAGGCTTCAGACTTTCTGGATTCCAAATCAGAATAGTTTTGGCCTCTGGACAATGCAGAAATCATCTGTCTCTTGTTAATTAAGCTCTTTTGGACAGCAAATAAAACCATGCCTGCTGATTTCTGTAATATCAGCTGTCTTTCATCAGGGAGGAAAAGACAGAGAGGGAGCAAGGCAAAGTAGGATTAAGGGCAGAAATAGTTAAGGTTGTGTTGCCAAACTGACAATTCCCACCACCCCCACCACCAAGAACAGTTCTTGGGACGGTGCCTGAGCGGGCAGGTGTGAGGGGGAGGAGGGCTGCCTGGCAAGCTGAGCTTGGTTAGGATGTCTGTGGGGTGGGGGGTGTCAGGGAGCAGAACATGTGGGAGGAAGATTTAACACCCATCTCTGCGGAGCTGGATTGATTTGTCTCCAGCATTGCCCCTTGGAAAGCCCAGGAGTGTACCTTTACCAATTGCACACGAAGCAGCCTCGACCCCAGACCAATGGTTACTGCGTAAAGAAGCCATATGCGACCGAGTTTCTACAAAATATGTGGAAGAAGCTAGCAGTTCATGGTGTAGGTCTGGGGTCTTGTAGTGCTGGCATGAAATTTCACGAGTCCAAAATAGAATCCAAATGCCGGATTCTGCACCTGGGATGGAGTAACACTGGGCAGAAGTATAGATTGGGAGAGGAGTGGCTGGAGAGCAGCCCTGCAGGAAGGGATCTGGGGGTGCTGGTCGGCAGCAGGCTCAACATGAGGCAGCAGTGTGCCCTGGCAGCCCGGAGGGCAAACCACATCCTGGGGTGCATCAGACACAGCATAACCAGCCGGTCCAAAGAGGTGATGATCCCGCTGTATTCAGTGTTGGTGCGGCCTCACCTTGAATACTGTGTGCAGTTCAGTTCTGGGCCCCACAATTTAAGAAGGATGAGAAGGTCCTTCAGTGCATCCAGAGGAGGGCAACAAAGCCAGTGGAAGGGCTGGAAGACATGTCCTGTAAGGAGCGGCTAGGGACTTTGGGCTTCTCTAGTTTGAAGAAAAGGACGTTGAGGGACAACCTCATTGGTGTCTAACAGCTTCCTGAGGAGGGGGCATGGAGACAGAGGGGCTGATCTCTTCTCCCTGGGATCCAGTGGTAGGATGCGTGGGAATAGTTTAAAGCTGCTCCAGGGGAGGTTTAGACTGGACATTAGGAAGCATTTTTTGACCAAGATGGTGGTGAAACACTGGAACAGGCTTCCTAAAGAGGCGGTCAATGCCCCAAGCCTATCAGTGTTCAAGGGACATTTGGACAATGCCCTTAATAACATGCTTTTACTTTTGGTCAGCCCTGAATTGGTCAGGCAGTTGGACTAGATGATCGTTGAAGGTCCCTTCCAACTGAAATATTCTATTCTATTCTATTCTATTCTATTCTATTCTATTCTATTCTATTCTATTCTATTCTATTCTATTCTATTCTATTCTATTCTATTCTATTCTATTCCATTCCATTCCATTCTATTCTATTCTATTCTATTCTATTCTATTCTATTCTATTCTATTCTATTCTATTCTATTCTATTCTATTCTATTCTGACACATCCAACCAAAGGGACAGGAACCACATCTTCCAGTAGATGACAGAGTTGCAGCCTTAGCTATTATTTATGTAACCAATCTGTTACTGTTAGTCATCCTTGAGCACTTTGGCACTCTTCCAAGGTTGTGTGTACGTGTGCATGCCTGTTTGTGCATTGGCAGGCACCTTCTTTTTCTTCACCAGTGTCAATGTATCTGCTTATGTGACTGAAACGAGTATGCGGCTGTACTGGGTTTAATTTAATTGTAATACTGAAATGAAAGAAAATATGCGGCAAAACCAGCAGTAATCTTAAAAGATCCATTTTGTTTCACTTTTTTTGGTTATCCAGATGTGGAACTTATCGGTGACACAAGGCAACATAGCATCAATTTAGTGGCCCTAAGCTGGCTCGAGGGACTTAGTATGTCTATCACAAGGCCAATACTGCACAGTGCAGTAGTAACGTTTTGGGTGCTGGCAGCAGGAAAGCTATATTATGGGTCTGTGCCTAGGCAAGTGCCTCTAAGTCTCTGCTTATTAATCTGGTTATAATGGCATGTTAATGACGCTGTACTGCTTCCAGTGCTGGAGCTGGCTTGGTAGCTGTGGGACCTCACCAGTGCCCTGGACTGTGTTGGACAGACATGGCTGCAGATTCAGAGCTGTGACTGGTGCTAGACTAAGCGAATTAGGGGGAGCACAACTTCACCCATTGGTTTAATCTATGCCTTATTCAGCCCATGTTGAGCGAATAACTGCTAGTGAAAAGTGCATCGAAATTGCATCAGTCTGAAGCAGAACTGGGTCCACCAAGTTTAGATCTGGGATTCAATGTGATTGTAATGAAGGACACAGCTGCAATATTTAGACCCTATGTCCATTCTACCATCTGAGCGAGTTCATAGGTTACAAGTAGTGTCTTGTCCAGTTCTCATCCGAAGAGCTTCATTTTCAAATTTAGGAGAAAAATTTACTCCCAGAACTGGCTTGGGTGTAAGGGTGAGACTGCCCACAGGAGGGTGGACAAACTATGGAAACAGTGGGTTTTGAGAGTCAGGAGTTAAACCAAGGCAACCTCTCAATCCAACTGTTTTTGTTCTTCTGTTACCAGCATAACACGCTGCCCCGTGTGTTCCTTTTCTTATTTGTATCTGGTTCTTCTGCCTCCCACTCACAAGCTGCATTTCTTAAAAATAGAAACAGGATTCTCAGCCCAAGTTTGGTGACATTTCAGAGGGAATGAATGGCAAGTTCATTGGGCCAAACAGTCCTTGCTGTGACTGTTTGCTACTATGAATTTAGGCAATGATTAACCCTCCCTCTTTTCATTCTGTTTTGGGTTGTTTTTCTTTTTTATAGACACCAGAGGAGGCATTATGGGGAATAGTAACTTTGGGGAAGGCCTGAGGGAAGAGGGAGCTGAGTTTTGTAGCTGGTTGTATTTACTCACAGTTCAATTCAGATGATATTTTTAAGGGTCTACAAGGAGAAAGTAAGATACCTCCCCCAATAAAATCCTGTGTCCATGGATTCCCTTATGCTAAAAACCTGGATGCTCAGAGGGTCTATGAGTACAAAGTTATCTGAAGATTGGAGGCTGTGCTTCAGCGCCTGTTCATTAAAACAGGGATGCTGGGCAAGTTTGCATGGCGAGTTGTACATGGGGTTGCTTCCCCATTTCAACTGTAAATCCCTAATACTAGGGCAGTGCCAGCTGGAGGGTTTTGCAGCCTTGGATAGTAGGGAAAAGGCAGGTCGGCCTGCCTGATGGAGTGTTGTAGGACTGAATGGGAGGGAGGCCATAGCTGAGGGTCGCCCCAGAAAACTAACTCAGCTGGCAGCTGCCTCCAACTAGGGTACTCCAGAAATTGCCTGAAGACTGGAAGAGGAGCTCTGGGATCTGCTGTCGCTCCTCTCTGTATTGGAGAGATGCTCAGCCACTGGGCTGCCACCATTAGGTGTTCAATACGAACATTGTGCTGAGATCAGTCTGCCTCCCTGGAAAACAATTATAGGTATGCAATTGTTAAGTATGACAGTAGGCATAGTTCATTTGTGAATATTCAGTATCATTATTATGAAAACATAAAAATAAGCTCCAACTAAAAAGAGGGACAGGCAACTGACATTTTTGTGTGTCAACTAGCTAAATGATCACTGCTAATTTTATTTTGTTTGCAGAACATATATATTTAATGAATAACTTTGCTTTCCTAGCCAGAATACCGGCAAAGCGTGATTATATACTGTACCAAAAATAAATGCATAAAATACTTGTGAGCTATCTTGACTGTCACTTCATATTACTGAGAAGCTGACTGCTCCGTTCACGTGTTGTGCCAATGACATCATCCTTATTCACTCTCCTATGAAAACAGCGACACCAGAGTCTCTTATTTACACAGTCTTGCACTTTTCACAGATAAAAGAGCTCTTTGTAGTTTGGCTAGACTTCAGCCAGGTATTTCTCATGAGCAGTTTCTTGCGAAAATGAATAACCATCCAGTGACTGGGGATGAAGAGCTGTGAGCTGGCAGAGAATGCTGCCTTCCATGCGGTCAGGACAGTTTCTGTTTCTCTGTTGAAGGGTGCCACAGACCTGCTGATTTAATTTGAACCTTTCAAGACAAGTAAAACTGAGGCTCATTTCTGAGATCTGAGGGTATCATCCCAGCCTCACTGGCAATAATCTGTTTTGCAGCATTGTATTACAGGATTAGTACTGGTATATAAAACCTTGAAACTTTTCACACTTCAGTATACCAGGGTTATGATTGCTTCTGTGGAAGCTCATTTGTTGGATAAGAGGTGTGGGAGGATGAAGGCAATTTTTTAAACTTAGGAAATAAAGATATCCCAAACTTTTTCTTCGCTGACCTTTTGTCCCAATTTTGCTGCTTGGTTTGTTCACACAGTTGAAAAACTTGTAAAGAATAATTACCTGAAAGTGCTTTGCAAAGTGTGTCCGGTGAGGAGCGTATTGTAGGTCTGCTACGTACAATGTGCAGCCCAGAATCAGAACTCTCTCTGTCTCTGAATAGCAGCTCTTACATCACTGGAGTGACTCTCTAAAAATGAAAACAAGTAAAGAAAAAACTCACTGGTCTGACTGCTTAAAAAAGTCAATTGGACCAGAGCTGAAAATTTGATATATCTTTAGAAGTAACTGAAACATGGGAACTTAGCAGAGTAATTGTGTTTTGCAATCCACACGCAAATCAGAATTTTTTCTTTAAGAACACTTATCCAGTCCTCCAAACTTCAGAGGCTTAAATTTGTAAATTGCAGAGCTTGCCCCTCAGCTATGTGTGAATCAGGAGAAAGATGTGACAAAACGTAGCCTCAAAAGGCAGTTCCTTGGCTCATGTGGATCCCTGTAGTTCCGTCAGCTCTTCCAATTGAATTACACCAGTGGAGAATCTTGATCTAAATGTCTTAAGCCTGCCTTATCTTAGCCACTCACTCAATGCTCACAGTGCTTGTCTGACTGTTAAATAAGATATCCAATTTTAGATGAACAGCCTCTCTTACAAGAGCTGGGCTTGGAGCTTCATGGCTGCTGCTGAGCTACTGTAACCTGTAACATTTACATCTCAGCTTTTCTTGGTAACAGTAGTTGTCTCAGTAATAGTAACCTATTAAGATCCTCTATATATTTTACTTTTTCCCCGGGCATTTCTTCTTACCTTATATCTCATGTAAAGTTAATGTGAAGCTGCGAATTAAATTTTCTCATGCGTTTCCCACTGGTTGTAACTAATACTTTGAGTCATTCTGGAAAAAGGCAATGTCCTCCTGTTTTTTGGCATCTCTAGTCCTCCACTTAAAACCTGTTGTGACCAGGAGACATCAAATCCTGGATCAATTATATTTTTTTTTCCTATTGAGTCCTATAATATTCATTGCAAGCTGCTCCAGTGCTTTCTTTCCATCACCCTTAGTTGCTTTATGATAATACACGGATTGGGATGATCTTCCAGTATTCATTTCAGGCAGTGAGCTGGGTCATGTTCTGCATTGAAATTCTGTATTGCAATCTATTTCTTCCGAGTTGCCTTTGAGGCTGAGAGGCAGTGTAACTTGGAAACCGGGCTGCCTTTACAACAGTGGGTTTGTTCAGCTGGAAATAGATAGTTCAAATCAAGGTCCAACACAGTCCAAGCCTTGAGTATATATACCATATAATGGTATGTTTCAGACAGAGTTTCTGTTAGCAGCCATATGAATATGCTATTCGTAATATTTTTTTTCTGTTTCCATTAGGCTCTGACATTACCTTTTTTCTGCTGAAACCCAATTGTATAAATTAACCTTTCTTTGATGAATACCAACTGATGCTTTTTAGAAATACTACAAATAAGATGTCATTAGAATTCATGTCCAAATATACACATATGACAACAGGAATGCTGGTTTGATACTAGTTGTAGTTTATTTTTTTAAAACCTGCCTGGTTTAGACTATGTCCCGAGGGCAAGGTTTTATTGTTACAATAATGCATATCTGAATTAGGACACTGAAAGACCGTTGTTTTTTCTTAATTCAAGAAAGATTTTACTGAAGCAGAATGAATAATTCACAAGAGGAGACAGATTAAATTTATTTTGCTGTGTGTTGTATTCATCTATGAAGAGCCTGTGAATTCAGTTGGCTTTATTAATTATTTAGAATTGTCTTCAGAAGAAAGGCTTTAGGAAACTGGGGAAAAACACAGACAGACCTTGCCTGGTTACTTGAAAAGAATAAGTAAACCATTTCGCTTAGATCACATGTCATTATATCTGTTTTCTCAATGGTTAGGTGTAATTCCTGTTGCAGTTTCCTAAGAAGAGACTGAGCATGAATGGACTTACAGACATTTGTAGTAGTGCTCATGAGCTCAAAGTAAAAGAAATATCTAGCACGTACAATTAATTTCTCAAATGCTCACTCCTAATAATGTTATATTAATTGTTGGTTTTGCAACATGACAAGGACTATCAGTTTTGATTTCTTACGAGGACATACTAGGAAAATAAACAAACCAGAAAAGGATTTGAACTTAACTTTCTGATAAAGCACATTGGTTTTCATAGCTTAAACCAGAATTGATAGAGGATTTCTAAGATTCCTAAAGAAATGCCTAGAGTTTTATTATTCCCCTTGGGTTTTGCACTGCTGTTTTGTCTAATTATTTCTCATCTAATCTCATTAAGTACCAATAAGAGAGAAATGCCAATGAGACTATAAGCATCTCTCATTAACTAGTAATTCTAACACTCTTCTCGAGTCTTTATGCAGCAGAAGAGTGAAAGAAAGTGGATATTGGGAAAAATATCTTCACCAAAAGGGCTGTCAAGCATTGGAACAGGCTGCCCAGGGAAGTGGTTGAGTCACCATCACTGGATGTATTTAAAAGAAGTGTAGACACGGTGCTTAGGGACATGGCTTAGGTTGACTCGGCAGTGTTAGATTTACAGTTGGGCTCAATGATCTTAAAGGTCTTTTCCACCCTAAGTGATTCTATGATTCCATGCATGAGGACTACTCGGGTCACCATCAAAAATGACAGTATGTGTGCAGACTGTCTACCTCTTTTCCCTCTAATACTTAGTTTTTTCCAAAAGAAAAACAAGCAACAAAATCCCCCCAAAGGAGTACGTTGGTTTTTAAAAAGCCTTTCTCATTGCATAAAAATGCACACAGATTTCTGGAGAAAAGGCCAGTAGCGGCTCAGACGAAACTGGACTTGTAGGTAGGAATATGTCAGGGAAAGGGCATTGCTCTGAGCGTCCCCAGCAAGGCAGGGTAAGTAATGAGGTAGATACAGGCACCAAGTCCAACACTGTAGGGAACAGACTTGGAGGGCTCAGGAATACAATAAAGTACAGGTACCATGTTGCATCTGCCTAGCGAAGGAGTTGTACCAGCCAGCTCAAGTGCGGGAATGGAAGTAAACTTCTATTCATTGGTAAAACGTAGAGAAAAGCTGATGATACGATGGAGGTTCTAAGCCTTACACTGAGAAAGAGTAATCCTCATTGCAAATTAGATTATAAAGGTTTACTTTTGTTGAATACTTGCTAGTGTCTTTTTAATCACAGAGTAAACCACAATGCATTTATGTAAGTACACTGTAATTAGAAAGAAAAAAGCTAATTAAATAGTTTATGTTCACAACTCTTGCAACAAGTATTAATTGCAATTAAGTCTTAAAAAATATTATATCAGCAGCAGTGGTGAACTTTATATCCTTACGGCTTGCATACGTCCTGACTCTTAGGAGCAGTTGTATTTCTCAGTCCCAACTTTTGGTAGGTCTTGCACTGGTAAACCATAATTTGCTCATATCTTATGTAGTATGCATCCCTGTATTTGGAGTTTGGCAACCCTCAGCACGTACTTTCAAGTTTCTCTGGGTTTGACAATTAATTAATTTTAAGCACCCTTGATTTAATTAAAGTTCTTGCTGCCACTGGGATGGTTGTACTGTGAACATTACCTCTCCCAGCAATGTACAAAACCATATTTTATACTAAAGAAACCTTCAGATTTCTTATGCTGAATCTTTCTGGAGTGTGTTTATTTCACAAGTAAGTTAAAAAGCCTGTTTTGTCCTATCACTCCTTTTCAGGACAGGATTAAAACCAAACCTTTTTCCTGTATTGGAATTTTAACATGTTAAGTCAAGCAGATGCATGGTTTCTTGTTAGGATGTAGTCAGTATATGAACTTGCCTTCCTTTTTGCAGTTATTCATGGCATTGATTTGTTGGCAACCATGCAACAGTATCAGTGAATGAGTAACACGTTATCTGGACAAAAGATTTTTCTGCTGTCATCCGCATATCATCACTGAACAACTGCGTACCTTTTGGATGTATCGCAGGCTCCAAGTTGCTAACTGATTTGAATTTGTAGTTTCTGAATTTGGAGAGTTATTGGCTCAAAGTTTTAATGTTTCCATCACTTCTGCCAACTGTAAAATAATCACTTACCTAGATCCTAGGAGTTTGGAAATTCAGTTGTCTTTGCAAAATGCTTAAAGATAAACGAGTGAATGGACTGTCTGTTATAATATACCTAAGTGAAAACTTGGCCCAGACAATGTCCAGATCAGAACATCCCCGAATTTGATCTGAAAAGAACAGGCATTGATCAGCGTCTTTCCCCTGGGTTCTCCCACTCAAATAATGTCTCATGAGAATGGAAAGAAACTCTACAGCCATATCCATTTAAGTAAGTCCCAAGGTGGTGGACTCTAAAAGAGTGGAAGAGAAGATGCTATGAGCTTTGTTTGTAACTCTTTCAGTGCTCTTGCTCAGCTGATGCTTTGCAAAGCCAGAACTGCCCCGAAGTAGTTCACCCTTCTGTAATTGTTTCTGAAGTTGAAGATCAGGTGCTGAAAAGAAAGACAGGTTTTGCCTTCTGATCTGCGGAGAACATTCAAATACCAAAAAAAAAAAAAAAAAGCAAGTCTCTAGTTTGTAAACATTAGGGAACAGTTGGAACAAGAAAGGGAAAGCTGTGTACTATGTGTTGCTCCTCTTGTTTCTAGGAACCCCAGTGCTTTTGCTTGAAGGACTCATTTAACTTGTTGTCTGCATCCCATTACAGAGCTTAGACTCAGTGATATATATTCATGGAGTGTAGATGCTTGTTAAGTGTCATGAAAGCTAGTAGTAGCAACTCTAATCATAATTCAGTGCACAAATTCAGCCCTAAATATTGTTGTCGCAGAGCCATCGTTACACTTCTCGGCAGCACGTTTTTTATATGCTCATGAGAAAACTATCTATAGCAGGCTGGTAATTGACTTGGGCATTTTTAAAATGAGAAACCAAAATATGTGAAATCTCTCCAGTGGTTCCAGTTAGAAAAAGATATCTTTAGCAGCATAAATGTTTCATTTTCCTACATGTCTCTTCTCTCAAGAACAGAAATGTGGAGAAACCTGTCTGGAAAAGGGATGCAATCATGATGTAGATGTAGTGCCAACATATTCAGTGTCATGGATTTAAAGGATTCTACACCAGTGGTACTACAGTCCTTTTAAATCATACTGGAACGCTTCTGTAGCTCTAACCCTGCAGCTTTGCACTGAAAAGCATAATGGTGTTGCCCATAGTGTACAATCCCATCTTCCCCATTAGACTTGCGAAGTGCTTCATTCAAAAAAAAAAAAAAAAACCAAAGAAAATACCCACCTAAATTCAGTTGTGAAACACATTTTCTACTAATGTAATTGTAATTCAATGCTATGGATTTGTTTTCTCCGTTAAGGTGAACTTTTGATCTCTTCAGCTGGACTCTTGTCTTTCAATCGAGACATATTAAATCATGACTTTAGTTAATAAAAAGAATTTGAACTTTCGGAGTCCCCAGCCATTTTTCCCTCTATAGACTAGAAGAGATGCCAAATTTTAAAAGGAACTTAAAGAGTTTGACGTGTCACTCAAGGGAAATTGCTGGAAAGATAAATCAAGGAGATTTATTTTTGCACAAGTAATGGAGATACAGTAAGCAACTTTTCTTGTTTTAGAAATCTTTATATAGCATAGACATTTTCTCACTCTATTTGTAGTGATGGAGTGGAAGATGAATGAAATAATGTTGGATAAATGACTCTGATGTTATCTGACTAGTACTACCATTATCTCTCCTGGAGCTGTCAGAAATATTCCATTATATAAGACAGATAGCGCTCTAGTTACTGCCTAGAAGACTGGAATATAATGATTATACTGCTAAAACTAACCTTCATTTTCCTGTATAGGAAGCCACTATTTCAAGCCACTTAGTTAAAATATGTTATTTCTGGCAATTGTTATTTTTATAGTGAAAAGTAGCACTGTTCAAAAAATAAATTTTAAACACCCATGATGAGAACGTCAAAGTTTTAAACTGTAGACAACAGTTTTAATGCACATATCTTCATCTTAGTAATGCTGAAAATTAATTTGAAATTAAAACACCTCTCTGCTTATAGATTGAAACCGGCACAACCTTTAGGTGGAAGGGGCTGTTCTTTAATTACAATATTTGCAGTGAAACTCTAATTTTGGAAGCAGGAATGTACTCCTTTCTCCATGTTTTTTTCTCTACTTGACTGTAAATACCATTATACTTGTAGTATCAGCTGGGGAGATTGCCAATGTATTGTTCTAGTCAAGGCCACACACCTTCTAGGCCATGTGCCTGGGTTAATTATGTAGTAGCCATTAGTGGCATGCTGTTAGTTTTTGTTTATTAAAGCAGTGTTTTGCAGTGGATAGCGTTTAGCTGTTAAGAGGTAGGTCTAGGTAGTGTACAATGGGCTGAAGTAAACACAGGGATTTCTCTGGCTTCATGCTGACTTTTGTGTTTGTATTTAAATCGGTAGCCCAGGAAATTACAAAAATACTCTGACAACATATTTATAAATTCCTGCCCGATACAAAAATATTTGTGTCTTTCAGGTGATTTGTGAGACCAGATATTGCTCATGTAAGTGTTTTGGTAGGAGGTTTATTTATGCAAATTCAGGTTAAACAGGTGCTTGAATAACACCCTATCCTTATCTTAAAACACATGTTTACACGGAGATCCACTGACCTTACAGTACGTTTGTCTCAAGTGGCTCAAGGAATCATAATGACAAACTGATTGCTCTGATGAAAGCCCTGGAACAAAGAATTTGTGATGATGGAGCAACAGACTCCCGTCCCTCTAGAATGCTCTTCCCATCCTAAACCCAGTAAAAGTATCAGTTTTGTACAGTGTAGCAGTTATTAATAAAGCTGACTTTGATGCTCTGGAAGAGATATTCAGGGAAACCGCCCTTTGCATTTCATTCCATAGCCATATATCCACTCAAGGATGGGATGAACAAGAGTCACTGCAGAGATACACTGGTCACCACGCCAGTGAGCATGGTGCCGTCTCATTGCACAGTCTCCATATCCAATGAGAAAAAAAGCAGTTGTTGTAGCATAGGACCCTATGCACAATAATAACGATTTTCAGTTTGTTTTTCTTTCCTCCCTGCCAGCTCATAGTGTGAAATTACAGCCTTTGCACTGCTGAACTGCAAAAATTCTTCTGCTCCCATAGGTAAATCAAAGCAATAATCAGGCTACTGCTAATAACCCTTCTGATGTCAATAGTGTGCTTGAGTAGTCCTATGTCAGTGGTCATTTACTTCATTCAGAGTGTAGATTATAGAAGTTGTGCACCCTGGAGAAATCAGTACATTGAAAATTACGCATAGCAATATGATATATAAATTGCTGAACATCTGAAACGATGCTGCAGCATCACAGCATTATTTTTTTCTTTTTTGGTGCCACTAACCATGATGTTTTAACTCAATGTTACAGGCATTCGAATTCATTGTGAATAATAGCCGTTGGTTGTTCAGTCCATTCTTCTACTCATTTGTGGTTAATGAATTACTGTGATTTTTAATGGAATGCTTGATGTTATTTGTACTTTGTTCATTAGGTTAAGCAAAGTTTTTAGCGCTTGTGTAGTCTAAGAAAAACAATTGCAGTATGTAAATTGTATGTAGTAGTGCAGCTTATTTTTCAACAGAAGACTGACAGTCTTCAATCAGCAGCCTAATCAGTAGAAAATGGGAATTCGTTAATTTTGCAATTTCAGGATTGTCTTTCATTGTTATACTGATTTTTTAGACTTACATGAAGTTTTATGGAATGCTACTAATTGCCCAAATACTTGTAAATCACCAATAATGGCCCTACAGAAAGGGAGACTGGAAGTTGTCTCTTTCATATGTGAGCCAAGAGATTTATATCTGGCCTCTGTCCAGCTGGACAACAGAACAGATGAGTGAGGCAGAGGTGATTGCAGGCTTTTAAGACCATCAGCATGTTCAGCTTATGCATCATTAGAGAGGAATTCCTTCGCCAGTGGTTTAAGAGTGATTATTATAGCTTGTTTTTATTTGAATACCTGACTGGAGACAGGCAGTATAAGTTAGTTATTATCTGAATAAATAACCATTTAAACAGTATGGTTTTGCTACTTTTTGCTGGTCACGTTTGCGAATGCAATGTAAATGGCTTTTCCTTCAGTGAATAATTAATAAATAATTCATGGGACTGAAAACATTTTAAATGGATGAGAGAGAAGGAAAACCTCTGGTGGAAAATGTATGGCTTGTTCCAGAGACCCAGGGTTCAGAATGTAAGAGAAAAGGAGACAGAAACATGTGCCCCAGGCCTCATACACAGAAGAAGAAATACCCTGCAGTAAAACAGCCTGCAATTCATTTTTGACTATATAGCTTGATTTTTCTTCTCAGAGTTATATTTAGCGCAAGGGCAATTTACATATGCAAGAAGCTGAGTCTGAAGCTGTGGAAGGATGAGACAGAGGAAATATTCCAGCTTCCTTGTGATACCACACAAGACCAAGTTATTTTTTAAATTGTATTTCAGAAAGGTGTTGAGCAAAACCAAAGCTTAGTGCTGTGATGACCATGACAGAAGGCCCCTGAACCATAGAAATCACCAGAGCGCGAGAAGTCAGCTACTCCAAACCCATGTCCTAATTGAGGATCGGCTGTACCTGCGTCATTTATGACAAATGTTCATTTACTGTGTTCTTAAAGACACTGAGCGATGCAGACCTTACAGCTTCCTAGGACATTGTACTACAGAGCTTTCAGTGTCACTGGGAAATGCTGCAAATTAAACTCAGTGTTTCTATTCCTATACAACATGGAGACTAATCATACACTATGTTATTGCTCTGGAGCATCTCTTTACATGTTTTGTGATTGTTAGCACATATATTCCCTCAGTGGTGTGTAGAATTAAACATGCTTAAATCCTTAAAACTCTTTGCGGTCTTGCAATAACCAGGTGCTGCAATCAAGATGAATGACTCTTAGTGGGTGCCTGGTCCTCAAGCAGATGCAAAGTAATGGCGTTCTGTGTTTTCTTAGATTTTTTGCAACGTGTTTCATGATTGAAGAAACCAGAAAGAGAAATGAAAAAAACGGGCAAATGTACAGAAGAGAAATCCATCTGAAGTTATAACTCCATGAAGCTGGGACAGACAATAGCTCAGGGGTGTTTCACTCTGTCCTTATCCTCTAATGCTCTTTAGGCATTGTCCCTTAGCTACTGACCCCTGTCAGAGATAGGGCTGTGGTCTGTGTAGTCCTTTGGGGTACATTTCATACCAAGGAAACTGCGAATGTAATTGTCCCTTCTCTAGTCGGAACCTGGTGGACTCTCGTTGTGGCTCTGGCTTTGACTTGTTTCTCTATTGCAGTTCACTCATTGTCTTAGTTTGGAGACATTGTCTGTACAGTTGGGTGAAAAATTATAGCTTTGGCATGGTGCAGAGAGCTTTTCTTTTGGCTGAATGAATCACTTCCTCATGTCTTAGCAGATTTAGGCTTGAGAAATAGTTTGGCCTTTGACATATTTCTCAGAAGGTCCTTTTTCATATGTTCCTCCCTTATTTCCCCTTTGACTACTTCTGTGTCTAAATATTTATTCACAACAGATGAAGATATCCCAATACATATACTTAGCAGTTCCTTCTACTGTCTGTTTTTAAGACTGATTAATCAGTAGCTTATAATAAAGTTACTTGGAATGAGTGATCCATCAATCTCGCCATAACAGAATTATCTCTACGAGTCTAACAATACAACTCGGAAAGACTCGGTTGTGTGATTTGACTGGGGAGTTAATACGGACACTTTCTTTCACTTTATATAAAGAGGGATTTCTGCTTCTTGGTGCTTTGCTTTGAGCTCTCTTGTTCCAGTCAAAAATGAAGCCACAGATCCACTGTCTATAGGAATTGAGGGACAGTGTTGCCTCCTACTTCTGCCCTAAAGGCAGACTAAGGGATGGAGAGCTGCAGTTCTACATTGTGCAACTCTATAAGCATTTTAATGACTTTTTGCTTTGAAACTTTGAGGTTCAAGTGCAAAGACATTTGCTTCAGGGCTCACTTGAAATCAGCTCTTGGTCTGCTTGAAAATTTGGTAAGCTTCAGCTGAACAATGCTCCTTGGCTGAGGTTCAAATACTAAGAGAAATTTTGAAAACTGAGTCATTTCAGCAGTTTTCAGGCTTGCAATGGGTCTCCTACAGATACATCAGGTGTTTAGTGAATGCTATAACAGAGATATTAAAATAATAGTAAGTCATTTACCAAAGTTCTGATTTGCTCTTGTTTTAAGAGGATATCCAATGAAATGTAAAGTTTATACTCTTTCAAATTAACTTTTTTTTCTTTTTTATCGCGTCCTTTTAAATTCTTTTTAACAGAAATCAACAAAGTTATGAGCATACTTTCTTGCATTTCAGGGGGCAAAAAGTCGATACTTAGATTTCTTTTTTAAGTCTTCTGACAGCTTTCTTCTTGAATCCATGTCTAACAGCATCGAAAGGACAGAGTAACTTGCATCTCTGACAATCCAACAGTCTACAGTCTACTTACCATGTATGAGGCTGACTCAAACTCACCAAGAATCACATAGGGTTTCATAGCCTTTGCAAACAACATCAATGAATTAAATTGGCTAGAACAAATAAGGTGACAAAGGGTAATGATGAGTGGCAGAAGAAATGAAAATCCTACAATTTACTGACTGACAAAATCCTTGGTGACAATCAGTTACAGTAAGTGCGTTTTCAAAAAGATATTTTATAATTTCAGGCGTTTTAATAGCAGGCTCAATCTTACCAACTCGTCAAAACGATTACTGGGCATGATGACCTTTTATTTTGTATTGTACTTCCAGGAGTGATCAAGATCTGAGAACCAGAGTGCTGGATCCTAATATAATGAATATAACTGCTTCAGCCATCCAGACCATTGCTGGCATGGCTATATTCCTCTTTCTGATGCAGAAAAATGCAGTTGTACAGATACATGCACACTGTTTTCACTTGTATTTGACATTTTAATTTTGTTTCTAAGGGGGAGTGGAAGAAAGTCTAATTTGTCATTTAATGGTATTGTTCTGATAGCAGTCTCACCGGCTGCTGTTCAAAATCAATATTAACAGTCGAAGGATTTTATTTGCCTGGGGAAATTGACAGGACCTGCAATAGCTTTTCCAGAATAGCTCTCCATGTGGACACTCAGAATTATTGTCCATTTTCCTGTGTAGATAAGGTCTGAGTTGAATGCGCGTGTATTTTGCTGCCTATTACAAAGTCTGAGGAAGTTAGCAGAATCCCAGGAAAAGTAGGTGCTATGCGCAATTTGTGTGCTATGCACAATTTATTAGTATTTGCACAGTTCTCAGAAACTCAATACTCTATCCAAAATAATTTCTTCAGTTGAGTAGGGAAGACCAGAGACGGTACCTCTCCTTCATCCTGTAGTTTACCCCTGTGTTTCTCACCATGAAGTGTTTGTTTGCCCTCTTGCTTTTTCCTGCCTTACCTCCTTTCCCCCGCCCCTGCCCCCCGGAGAAGCAGAGGCTGAACAACCTCTTGCACCCCCTCTGGAGAGCACTGAAGGTTTCCACCTCAGGGGCTGCTTAAGGTAAGACCAGAGATGAACAGCTCCGAACTTCAGATAAAGATGAACCTTTCTTGTAAAGCAAAGCTGATTCTGTGAAATGATGTGAGAGTTTTCAACCCGTTTTTAGATAAGTGGTCTAGCTTTAATATAAGACAACTCACTCATAACAGCTCCTCATTTATAACAACTCCAGCAGTAAAAATCCTTTACTTCAGTCAGTGGTAATTGGCTCTGTGAGAATTAACACACCGCATAAGACTGATCCTGAAGATAGTAACCATTTGTCTTGCTTTTCCCAGTGAATGCCCAGAGAGGTTGTTGAGGCCCCATCCCTGGCGGTGTTCAAGGCCAGGCTGGACGTGGCCTTGGGCAACCTGGTCTAGCGGGAGGTGTCCCTGCCTATGGCAGGGGGGTTGGAACTCGATGATCTTCAAGGTACTTTCCAACCTAAACCATTCTATGATTCTATGATTCTATGATTTCTTCTTCATTATTTTCTTACTGTTGCAACGTTTAAATGGAATTCTGAACAAGAAATTGCCTCCATAAAAATATTGCAAGAAGATATTCAAGTAAAATTTGGTCTGTCTTTATAATACTGATTCGTCAAACACTGAGCCCATTTCTGGGAATATCTTTCCAAAATAACAAACAGTCCTTCAGATCTCAGGAGTTTGCTATAGTGAGTTTAGCTGGCTTTTAGTTTCTTTCATGCCTGGCAACTTTTTGTGTAGTGACTCATCTGATTTTTAATAGATGTTGCATAACACTGGTTTTCATTGTGCCTGTTTTGTTTTCCACCATATGGAGTTTCTCAGTAAGAGTATACTTTAGAAGAAGGAGCTGATGCAAACATGCTGTTCTTTTCGAATTCTTGGTTTTAGGAAGGGTGGACAAGACAAGTCATTATCCATGTGCAGAATGACTAACAGGCTAAGGGCAATGGAACTGCCAGCCTTTAATTTTATATGCTTTTCTGTGGGGGATTTTGGTACCGGTGAGTATTTCGAAGGACAGTAAATCCAGTTAATTCCAACTATCATTAGGCTAAAAATAGCAAGAAAGACGTAAACAAAATGTTTTCTCTCTTACATCACCTGCATAAGTAAATAGACCTCTGAGTATTCAGCATTACTGAAAACAGAGAAATTGGGTTTCAGACTGGAAGAACAAAGGACTGTACTTTAGGTATAGACTGGAAAACTTTTCTTTTATAGTGGCCTAAATTTTGCACAATTTTTTTTTGTGTGTGTATGTTTAAAACAAAACAAAAGGCTGGTGGAGAGGGAGGGGAAACACAGAAAAGCAAGCATATGTGGCAAGGGGCATGGGATTCTTATTGAATCATAGAATAATTATGGCTGGAAAAGACCTTTAAGATCATCGAGTCCAACCATTATCTAACTCTACCAGGCCCACTTCTAAACCATGTCCCTGAGCACCATATCTAGACGGTTTTTAAATACATCCACGGATGGCGATTCAACCACTTCCCTGGGCGGCCTGTTCCAGTCTTTGATAACCATTTCAGTGTAGAAGTCCATCACCACATTTTCACGTCACAGATGCACAACAGCTTCATTCTCCCCTGGTGTGGTAAAGCTCCCCTACTCATTTGCTGTCATCCAGAGTCCCCTGATCCCAGATCAAAGGTATTGTCTCATACAAGCATTGACCTAACAAAGGAAAATGTGTGTCTAGCTTAGGTGGGGTCTGTAGGAAGGGTATTTGGGATCCACCAAACTGAATAAGATTGCTTTCTCCCACCTCCACCTTTGCAGAGCTCAGTGTGAGCTTGTCCCTCTCCCCCTTCTGATCCATTCCTAGCCCTTCCTCAATGCCTTAATGTTTTTTTTGCTCCAGCCTTCCTCAGCTTCCTCTTTTGTTATTTGGTCCATGGATAATCTCACTTGAAACCTTACATTTTATTTCAAACTGGGTGACAGATGACCTTTTGAAAGCTTGACTTATTTTGAAAATAAGGATAACTTACTGTATGAATTGGAGAGAATATGCTTGCTGTTTGGCTGCATTCTAGAGCTGAACTGATGAACTGATAAAAGTACTGAAATTTCAAATACCTTTTCTTACCTCTTTCTCTCTCTAACCTAAGCACTCCCTGAAATCTATGAATGCCTATGTCCTCTTGAAAAGTGTTAGATTTATAACCCATGGAAATGATGTTTTGTTCTTATCAGAAAATGTGAATTTGTTTCAGAATTTGCTTTAGTAATCAAAATATTTTTAAAAGACTTTAATTTTTGATTTACAGAAACCTTTAGCAGAATTGCAACTATGAACCCATGATTTGTTAAGAGGAAACAAATGCAATTATATTTATGGCTTAATTCATTAGATGATTCAGCTGTTTGAGCTTTGAAAGTACAGGACAGTGAACTGAGGTCATGAAAGCAAAAGCAATCTTTCATTTATAAGGAAAGGATTTGGCTTTAGCCCAAATGAAAAGAAAAAAATCTATTTTTAAAGAAAGTTAACAGTATACTCAAAAATTCTTGTTCTGTTCTAAGAATATTTTACAGAGTAGGTATAGCATACTCATCAGCTTTATTAGAGTGCAGCACTGTAAGGCTCTTTTCAAGTTTATCATGCCATAATTAATTACCTAAATATTTTCCTTTGGCTTTGCCTTTGGCATCTTAATATGATTTTTCACAGCCCTTTATTCTCCTCATTGTCATATGAGCTGAGCTTTCACTACCCCTGAGAAAAGACTAGGGAGTTCTGGCTGGTTCTGGTTTCAGAAAAGTCCATTAAATATAAAGCTGGTGCTTGTTTTATTATGAATTTTCTCTTGTTTTCCCCTGTGCTAAATGTAATAAACCTCAAAACAGGTGCATTAACTCAGTTGGCATTTTTCCTTCTTGCCCTGACTGTTCTTAGCGAAGATGCATAACGGTACATTATCTCCTATCCAACAGTGTGTTCTAAGTTTCCTAATATCCCAATAAAATTGCCAGCAGGTAGAATTCTAGCTCTTCAGAGCAAGCAACATTTTGCTTTTCCATGGGAAGGCAATTTCCTACCTTTGCCCATGAGTAAGCCTAAAATGAAAGATGCAATATGAAGTTGGCATAAATCCATTAGACCCTCTTTATGTATTTTACGGTGCTATGAACATCTTAATTAATGTAGATAGCAAAACAGCTGGGTAGATTATGTCCTGTGTTTCTTCGACATTTTCAGCTAAAGTGGTATAGAGGTATAGCAATTCTGAGATCCATCTACTATACCAGGGCTTATACTGGGAGTTTAGAAAATCAAGAACAAGGCCTAAGGAATCACAAAATTTCTGTTATTTCATGCCATTACTTATCTTCAAGTGTTAAAACCTTAGCAGTCCACAGGACAGGTTAAAATAGGGTTTATTTCCACTGAAAATGACAGGCTTGACCTTTTATTTATTTGTAAAAATAAAAGTGTCCTTTTTTTTTTTTAATACAATGCAACGATATAACAAAACAATAGCAATAATACAAGGAAATTCTGAGGAATTATCACCTCTAATTTCAAGGCAGACAAAGGTGAACTCTTTGGAGTAAAGAAAGGATGTCCTTTTAATGAGATTGTGATATTACTCTGGTAAAGATGAGGTTCTAAAAATTAGTCTATTAGGTAGAGACCGTGTTCTGCCAGGGCAAAGTGGTATTCCAGAAGATGAATGTAATTTTTGCACATGGAAGTAGAGACAAGTCAATCAGAATCGAAAAGATTATTTTAACTCTGTAGAAGATTGTCAGCTGCTTCTGGCTGCTTCAGTACTGGTTAGTTGTAGCTTCTGTACTTTTTTCATAAGTTTGATGGGCTTTGAAAAAGTACCTCAGATTTGATTTGATAATCCAGAAAAGACATATTAGCTAGAAAGAGTAGAGAAACTCAAACTGATTAGTTTACTGAAAAGCATGTTGGAGGCTTACATGATTAATGTTCTAGTATTTACCTTGTAAAAGACATTTCTAATAATAGGCATTTATTTAATCTAACAGAGAATCACATAATGAGAGCCAGTTGGTGGAAAAATCTTCAGACTAGAAATATGAACAGGTCTTAGTAGAAATCGTAAGCAACTCTGGGCAGCAGAGTTTAAAAGCAATTAAAATTGTTGATGTGTTTCCCATTCCCAGTGGTGGTAAATGGAGTTAAATCCAGTTGGTGTCCAGTCACGAGTGGTGTCCCCCAGGGATCGGTGCTGGGGCCTGTTCTCTTTAATATCTTTATCAATGATCTGGATGAGGGGATCGAATGCACCCTCAGTAAGTTCGCAGACGACACTAAACTAGGGGGGCGTGTTGATCTGCTTGAGGGTAGATTGGCTCTGCAGAGGGATCTGGACAGGCTGGACAGATGGGCTGAGGCCAATGGTATGAGGTTCAACAAGGCCAAGTGTCGGGTCCTGCACTTGGGTCACAAAAACCCCATGCAGCGCTACAGACTGGGGGCGGAGTGGCTCGAAAGCTGCCTGGCAGAAAAGGACCTGGGGGTGTTGGTGGACAACCGGCTGAGCATGAGCCAGCAGTGTGCCCAGGCAGCCAAGAAGGCCAACACCATCCTGGCCTGCATCAGGAATAGTGTGGTGAGCCGGACTAGGGAAGTAATCATCCCCCTGTACTCGGCACTGGTGAGGCCTCACCTCGAGTACTGAGTTCAGTTTTGGGCCCCTCACTACAAGAAGGACATTGAGGCGTTGGAGCGTGTCCAGAGAAGGGCTACAAAGCTGGTGAAGGGTCTGGAGGACAAACCTTATGAGGAACGACTGAGGGATCTGGGGTTGTTTAGCCTGGAGAAGAGGAGGCTGAGGGGAGACCTTATCACCCTCTACAACTACCTGAAAGGAGGTTTTAGAGAGATGGGAGCTGACCTCTTCTCCCTGGCGACAAGTGATAGGACAAGAGGAAACGGGTTCAAGTTATGTCAGGGCAGGTTTAGATTGGATATTAAGAAGCATTTTTTCACTGAAAGGGTTATTAAACATTGGAATAAGCTGCTCAGAGAGGTGGTGGGTTCACCATCCCTGGAGGTGTTTAAGAAAAGGGTAGATGAGGTGCTTAGGGACATGGTTTAGAAGTGGTGGTGTTTTTATCAGAGTAGGTTAATGGTTGGACTTGATGATCTTAAAGGTCCCTTCCAACCTCACTGATTCTATGATTCTATGATTCTATGATTAAGTTTGATTTGAAAAGTAGTAACAGGACTTCTCTGCACTGTGTATGCTTTATCTCCCAGTAACTCCTGATGTTCCCTTTTGACTTCAAAATATATGCGTCTGTCAGTGACAGACAACAACACCCCCCCTCCATTTAAAGGTGTACAAAACAGTAGTGATACCTTAAAAAAATCTTGGTTCTAATAGGAATTTATGAAAACTTATGAATTTTGCCCTAAAAGCAAAGATAAAACATCACAGTTCATCTTTCGTATTGCATATGCAGGTTACATAAAACACCCAAAAAAGCCCAACCCCAAAATACAGCGAACTGTGATGACTAGGAGATTGTTTAAATTTAAACTCAATGGATTGATTTGGTAGGAAGTGAATCACACACACTTGGATGCCCCTCTGCTACCCTTCAACATTGTTTGATTATTTTGCTAATTCTAGAATGCTACATTCATTCTCAGTGGATGACTATTGAGTATCAATACAGATTTGTTTTCCTACCTGCTGGGCATTTGTTTTCCCAGCCTTCTCTTTTTCCAAAACTGCTAAATAGCTTTTGCTCCTTGTCTGCTTTCAGCTACTGGTGCCAGAGATGCCATAAACGAGAGTTTTCCAGTGGTGTCAGTTACAGAGGGTTAAATTTAAAGAGGAAGATCCACTGTAACTGGTCATCGCCACCCCTGTTGCAGCCTCTGTTAATACCCAGCCATTGCAAAGACTGGTTAGCTCTACCTGCCGTGCGGAAGGTTGCTGAGGCAGACTTTGGGGAAGATGCAGGCCTCTTGCTCCAAGTCCATGCTCTGAACATTTCTCCCCACCACTGTCAGAGCCCCCTCATAAAGGGAGGGCTATGGCCTCCCCCACGGGCAGAGGTGAGCAGCCTCACTCACAGGGCACACTCCCACAGGTGCACACAACAAGATGTCCTCTCTTCAGTGCCTTGGGTTGGTTTCCTTGACCTCTACCAGAATGGACTCTGCCAGGCCCCTACCCTACAGTCCTATCAAAAACTCGTCAACTGAAAGAACCATTGGCCGAGCAAGAACAGCCTTCTCTTTCCCTAATTCTTTTCTTTCTATCTCCCATTGCCTTTGCTTTTGTCCTTGCCCTTCCCCCTTACTCTGAAGAATGATAGGGTGAAACAATAACAAATGTAGAAAACTCCAAGTTTTTCAAGTAGAAGAATTTTTATTTCCTTGTTAACCATATTATATATCGCTCTTGGTCAGGATTTTCAAAGCCCCGTTGACTTCAGATCGGGCAAAATTGAACACTTCTCATCTCACATCTTTTTTTCTGTCCTTCCTCCTCCCCAGCTGCCAACCTGTGGGAAAGGAATTTATATGCCAAGATGACATCCACATAAGCCCAGAAGGGACATTTCACTGGGGCAAATTAGACCATTCATCTTCCATCTTGTTCCTTTTCTTTAGAAGGAAAAGACTGCATAGTGGTGTTTCAGCTTTGTAGAAGATTATGGTCTGAAGAGATAAAACCGATGTGCAGGCTGTAACATAAGCCCATTGTGAGATCCTTTGGATAGTTACTAATTTTTTTCTATTGCTGCACTTTTGGTCTCCCCAAAAGAGGGTGAAAGGCATCTTTAATACTTCATAACCCATATCTATCAAAGCTGATATCAATATTCCACACAGCTCATTTGGCTGCATTCCTATGTGCTATACAGTTACAAGTATAACAGTATACTTCACTTATACAAACTTTTTAAAATTCAAAGTCTAAAGAATAGATTCAGTTTGGGGCTCTAATTTCAATCAGTTTGGGCCAATACACTTTGCTCCTCTTCCAAATTGTAATTCACATCACAGTGTTTAGGATTTTACGCTTTGTGAAAATTTTGCTACCAGTGGAAGCCATGCAGGCTGAGCAAATACACAATTTTCCTGGGGAGGTCTACAGTCTTTATCAAGCCGGGAAATTTCTACTATTGAAAGATTTCATGCCAGAGCAAGCTGAACAAATCATCACCCTCATACAGTTAGAAAGCTGCTTGCTGAAATCCATCGCAAACCAAACTAGAGTCGACCTGGCATGTAATGAGCTCACCCAGGGGCAATGCAAAACAGATCTGTATCTTGAAAGCAAAATCCATCCTGGTGCTAACATTTATGTTTTAATATAAAACTGTGACATTACATAGGTTTTATACTCCCTTGATTTGTGTTTATAGCACAACAGAGGATTATTCTCCTTTGATGGATTATGCCCTTTGCTGTTCTCAGGTATGCAAACTGAGCCTATTTTATGATAGCACAAGTAGGTATTATAGTGTTTTTATTTAAATGCTGTGCATCAGGTTTGAATGAATTATTTCTGATATTTCTGAATATCTACAAAATATCTACAAATTATATTTAGGTTTAGGATCCCATCTGATATACAACTATTTTGACCTGTATCTCAATTAGAGGAACTGTGTTGTAGATTAAAGAAAAAAAAAAAAAAAAGAAGACAAATATGGCAATAAGCTCAGGGCTGATCTTACAAAGGTATAAATAAATGGGTTGGGTTTCTTGCATATTCTTCTTTCCCTTCTATCCAAAGGATACATTTTCTCAAATAATTGGATTCCTTGACTTGTGTTTTCCTAGATCCTCTTTTGTGTGGGGAAAAAATGTGGGGTGGGAGGAATTAAAAATATAAGAGAAAAAAACACAACGCAGAATAGTGTTTGTGATTCCTCCAAAACTCTGTTTTTCCGCTGGCTGTGGCAGGCACTGCTGGGCCATTGTTCTTTTTTTCATTCTCTCATTCAACACCATTTCGCCCTCTTTTAAAATCCTCTGCAGTTTACAGAAGTTACTGCATGTCCTAACAAGGTACTGGGATCTGCTGAGGCTCACTGAAAGCCCTTCTGGAATGATGGGAGAACCAAATTCACTTTTCTTTGAACTCTTTCGGTTTTATTAAGGCACAATCAGGTTAATAGCAATGGCATTTCAAAATTTAATGTTAGGAAGCGGGAAATGCAAGCTTACTGCAGCTTTTGTGACTAAACTAGATCCAAGACTTTGCAAAGAAAACACAATCCCCACATCTATGACTTCAACTATATTGTCAAGTTGCTTTGTTTCTGACCTCATCTAAGGTCCTATTTAACTCATTATCTTTACTATACACATGCTAACTTGCTTGTAGGCTCAAATTTGGTGTGACTCAATTAGTTCTCTTAGTGAGAAAGCCTAGGAACGGACCAGAGAAGAGTTTCATGCCAACATCGATATTCTGCAAGAAAAGTAACCCAAAAGTCTCAGTTTTAGGGAACAAGGCAATTTATTGTACATTGTAATCACATATACCTGTAAGGAAGCACAATGGATGAGAAGGCAGGAGCAGTCAGGATGCAGGTGAAGGAGCTGAAATCGAGGTTTAACCACTAGCTGATTAATATTTCAGGTTCCCATAAGAGAGACAGGTCTGCCAGACTTTCATCTAAACTGCAAGACTTTGTCCCCCACATGTTAGGTCAAGTTCAGTCTGTGCTCATTGGATGAAAAGAGATTATCGCATTTTCTTGTTTGTTTTTTTTTTTTTCATTTGGAAGATCAGGAGACCATCCCCCCATGGTGTCCTGCATCATGCAGTTGTGTGGTTTGGATGTAACTGCAGAGCCTCCTAAGGTAAACTCCTGTCTACCTCTTTCCATTGATTATACAGGGAGCCTACAGAGACCAGCATATTTCCCTGAGTGGTGTGAATGTCTGCAAAACTCCACTCATCAGTATATTGGTGAATGAAGCTTTGACCTACAGCTTAAGAGACATTCCTTCTGCCTTTTCTCCTGTCTCTCCCAATTCATGCACATTTAGCCCAATGTAACCTTTGGGGTGCACTGAGAAGGAAGCTGGTCATATCATTTTGTTTTGCTATGTGCAAGCCAGTCATGACATTCTGCTTTCCAAGTACTTCACACACAAATTTTCACCAAAACAAAATCCTTGGAATAAATATTTCGCTTCCAGGTAATGGTGGTAGGTAATCCTTTATCTTCTCCTGCTGAGAATTCGGAGTTTTTCATACACTGTGGGAGGAGGAGTCACAAAAAGGTTTTATCCTTCTCCAAAACTATGCAGTGGCATTTTATGCTGCAAGTTTGCAAGACACTTGGTAATGGTAATCAAAACAGACTACGGAAGGATAATATGATGTTGGCATTTCCATGGATAGTCTTGTCTACAGCCAACAAAAAGCATGATGGTGGGTGTCCTAGAAATGTGCAGGCTTCTGTTATTTGCTTTGAATTTTTGCTTATATTTCAAAATTAATTATAGGTAGACAGGTTATTTAATCAGAAACAATTTAAATGTTTCAGGGTGAAATCTAGCATTTGTATCTGCTGTGTCCAAGAGAATAATTAATTATATGTACCTGAAGTACAGATATAAAGTATATTTAGAAGATTTTCTTTCTATGTCACAAAATTCTTGCTCCTAATAGTATGTATTGACTGTTTTACTTGTGACAGGACTTATAAATATGTTTCCTGACAGAAGAAATTAAGCTTTTCCATGCTAGATTGGAGAAATGCCCATTTGGTCCATCATCATGATAGTGGCCAGGAATGAATGTTTCAGAAGAAAATATAAGAACCAGGCAGTACCTAGACACGGGGTAATTTGCTCTGCAGCATTAGTTTTTATATTGAGCTTGACTAGACAGAGATATATGTAAACCTCAAGGCAGGTGGTTTGGTACTGATGTTTTGTTAATAAAGTATGTTAACAAGAACTTCCAAGGTTATTTGAACATCACCTTCCCTCTTAAATCTGGGTAGGCTTATAGCTTGAGTGATCTGTTGTGGCACCTCCTGTGCCTAATCATAGACTGTGAGAGAGCATTTCCTTTCCCCAGTTTTGAATTTATTACCTTTCAATGTCAGGAAATAGCCCTCTTTTTTTTTTCTTTTTCTTGTATTATGAAGTGGAGAACAGTGACTTTACATGCAGTGCAGCTTTCAGTGTATAGGTTGTTTCGCTGAGGAAGATACCTTTCACAGCCAAAGCTCTTCACGGATGCTCTCACATGTTATGGATAATTGCTCTGGCTTATTGTAACCGACTCTCAGATGAGTCCTGGTTCGACCAGCTTCTGTACTGTGCTGTGGGCAGTGTTCCTGAAGACTACGGTATATTTGCTTGTGGTTGCTTGTTCATAATGTCTTCATCAGAGTGCATGCACTTCATAAAAGTGGGATTTATGGGATTTAAAACAAACAAATTGTGAAGATTTTCTTTTGAACCGCAGTAGGAGAAATGGTGAGACAGATTCTTTTGAGATTATTGTACTTACTGCTGTAGTGAAACTCAACACCTAACTCTTCTTTTACATTGCATATTTTGTTTTGTTCAATGTTGATTTTTTCTATTTACTCTTATCACCTGAAATCCAAGCCAACAACTGTGACAAAACATAGGTGACATTTATAAAAGGAATGCTAATAGACAAGTTTAATTTACTGGACGCTGAGATCCACTGCCATGAACTTGCTTGTGCCAAACAAACCATCTCAACCTCCAAAACAGAGGGCTTCACACGAACTGTGCATTGGGAATGGTCCCTGGACCACACTTACTAGCAAACCACACCTTAGATTTATTCATGGAGGTTGCTAGCTTAAAACAGGCTAAATTCGTTTATGATACACAAGAAAAAACTATTGAGAAGGTTTGAGTGGTTTTAATTAATTATATTATTGTTCAGATAAATAAAATCATTTATATTATGCTGGGTCTACAGATTCGGAAGATAAATTTTCTCCAGATTGAATGGTGTCAGTCTTGACTTCGTTTTTCTGATGAGAATATGAAATTGAAACACTAGCATTTAAATCAAAAACTGCTGCTCTTGATCTGTACTATTGTATGGAATAGAGATGCATCTCACAAGTAGCAGAAAGCTGTTCTTTCTGCTAAAACTGTGATTATATAATGATGGACATTAGGGCTAAAAGGGGTGGTGAGAGGTTATCTTGTTCTGCCTCTGGCCAACAGGAGGAAACAATGGCTAAACACCTCCAGTGATGGTGAGTTTCTAGGCTCCCCAAGTACCTATTCCACTACTGTTGGCATTGGAAAATAATTTTCTAAATTTCTTTTCTTCACTTTGATGCCTTTTTTTTATATTATCAACAGTGGTATAAAGAAAAAAGAATCTAAATAGTCTTTCACACCTAATCCGTGTGTATTATTGTTTCTTTACTCATATACAGTACATACAATCATAGAATGGTTTGGGTTGGAAAGGACTTTAAAGGTCATCTAGTTCCACCCCCCCTGCCATAGGCAGGGACACCTCCCACTACACCAGGTTGCTCAAAGACCCATCCAACCTGGCCTTAAACACCTCCAGGGATGACGCATCCACAGCTTTTCTGGGCAACCTGTTCCAGCGCCTCACCACCCACAGTAAATAATTTCTTCCTAATATCTAATCTAAATCTATTCTTTTTCAGTTTAAAACTGTTACCCCTTGTCTTATCGCTACACTCCCTGATAAAGAGTCCCTATTCATCTTTCTTGTAGGCCCCCTTCAGATAGTGGAAGGCTGCTATGAGGTCTCTCCATAGACTACTCTTCTCCAGGCTGAACAACCCAACTCTCTCATCCTGTCTTCATAGAAGAGGTGCTCCAGCCCTCTGATCGTCTTCATGGCCCTCCTCTGGACTCACTACAACAGGTCCATGTCCTTCTTATGTTGGTGGCTCCAAAGCTGGACACAGTACTCCAGGTGGGGTCTCACCAGAGCAGAGTAGAGGGGCAAAGTCACCTCCCTTGACCTACTGCACACACTTCTGACGCAGCCCAAGATGCGGTTGGCTTTCTGAGCTGTGAGGGCAAATTGCCAGCTCATGTTGAGATTCTCATCAACCAACACCCCCAAAGTCCTTCTCCTCAGGGCTGCTCTCAAATTTTCATTTTAAAGGGCTGGTCCATCATGCATTTTCCTGTATTCTCGAGTATAATAGTAAATGATGGAGAAAGCTGCAGGTCAGATTAATTAGTTTTTTTGAATGTGTGTGTGCATTAGCATTACTGGATGGTCTGTTACTGCTTTATTAAGCTCACAACATACTTCTTTACATCGATTCAGTACGATGAAGGTAGCCCAAGTTCAGCTATTCAAACTTATGATAGACATCTAAGTCAGATGCAAATCAGAGGACCAAAGTTAAATGCTTAATTTCCTTACATAATCTATGAATAAAAGTAGATACTTCCATGAAAGGCAACCAGAACATCATTAGCTCTCTATATTAACTTGTATACCCTGTTAGCTACCTCCTAGCTGACATTCATCATAACCCATTTCAGAGGATAGCTAATGTTACAGCTTGATGTGGTAGAAAATACCACAATTAGAACAGGCCAGGAATTTTCCAATTACATGGAATAGGCATGAGAGTTTTTGCTCGAAAAGTGCCATATACTTGATGAAAATCATCAGGCTCAATACTCTTTTTTTCCCCTGAAATAAAGCAGGAAGCCCCACCGCATAGAGGATCAGTACTGTGCAAACCTAATGAAGAGGCAAAAGTCATGGCTATAGGCAACATGATTACATGGACTACCTTACTGGAGGATGGACTTCTGCTAGCAGGTTATATACCCATAGCTTGCATTTCATCCAGAAACCGTATTGATAGACTGTATATTTTCTACAAACTCTGGAGGTGGGTTTCACCTCAAGTATCTTTAGACATCTCCAACATGTATGGATATATCAGAGCTGCTCTGTTAGACTCCCTTTATTGTCAGCAGGGAGAAGCAGGTACCAAGAAAAATGATTCATCTGACCTGTCTTAGAGATCTGCTGAAGGACGAGATGACTCATACTTCAGCAAATTGTATTACTCTCCATTGACCAGAAAAGAAGTTCAGACAAGTAACCCAGATGCAAGTAAATCCCACCCCAGAAAACAACACTGATCCGTAAGTCTGGAACCAACAGAAGTCTTCTAATAAAAGGAACAAACAGCCTCATTCCTACAGAAGAGCCAGATTTGCAGTGTACCTGCTTCAGAGATTATTAAAACCACCACAACAAAAAAAGCAGTACTTTGATCAAAACCACAAGTCATACATTTTAAAATCAAACTTTTCTACATGTTGAAGGTCATCTTATGTTGGTAAAGATAGGAGAAATGAGAAAGATCATTTCTTTTTCAGAATCTTTATATAACTCAACCATGTTATATCAGCTTTTTATCCCTGAACCTTTATTTGGCCATCAACCAGTGCAGCCCTTTCTGAGTAGTATCACCTTTCCATTAACATGCAAAAGTATGGCTTAAGTCAAGTAGATAAAAAAAAAGAATACTTCTTTGGAACTCCCCTTGCTTCTCTCTGGGATTATAAGGTTTCTCCAAATTTGAAGTTTAAAGGGTACTGTGCTAAGCAGCAGAGAGTTCACAGCTAGTTCACCAGTTCACAGCCAGTCCTTCTATTCCTGCTATTTCATAATTATAGACAATTGTATTTCCTAGAGCCTTTTTTGAGGAGTTATGTAATTTGGTGAAAATCTGTCTTGCTCTCTGCCTCCTTTTCCTTCCCTTTTTTTTTTTTTTTTTTTCTTTCTTTCCAAATGAAAAACTTAGTTTTGTCTCCGATGGCTGTAGAGGAAAGGTAACAAACTTGATTGGGAGAAAGTGCTCAGCCACAATTGAAAGAACCACGCTCAGAAGTCCCATAGCTGCCCTGGGTACCTGTAGGGCTGCCAGGCTCTCTCCCAGCCCCAGAGCTCAGCAGCACGGATTGCCCAAGACCTCCGTCCTCCTCCTGTAGCGCTCAGCTCAGCTGCAAGATTAATTCCAGCCGCACAGACTGACCCTCGGGGTCATCGCAGCCTCAGCACCACGTAATGACGAAGGAAGGGACAAGAAAGGAGTAGGCGGAGGCTGCAGGGGGAAAAGCACACACTCAAAAAGAAAAGGGAAGCCAAAACGGTAGGGATGGGCAATCTGTCAGAATAACAGTGAAGTCACTGAACCAAAACATGACAAAATACGCCCAGAAAGCTAGGCAGGAAAGGACACAATTCCCCTGGCTGTTTCCACTTAAAGAAAATGGTAGCAATGCCAAGCCCTGGGTTTGACAGAGGCAGCACAACAGCCACGTGGAGAGGTCATCACCTTCCCCACAGCTTAGGTGGGAGCAAAAGGGAGGTCAAAGCTCCTAGCAGATTCAGCCCTCCAAAAGATGATGATGATGAACATTCAGCAAACTGCAGGCTAGTCTAGAAAAACATCAAGAAGCTTATCAATAATTTCTTCTAGATCTTCTTAATAAAGAGAAATTAGTCTTCTTTTTTGAATATGGTAGTCACAGACAAGTCATGAAGAGTGTCCTCCTTTCTAGAGGATCAATTTAAAGGAGAAAAATCCGAGATTTTGGTTTCTCACAAATTAGCACATGGGCACCAAAAGAACAATGAAAGCACCACCAAAGGTAATTACCCTTTTTGACCTGAGTGGCTAATCTACATATTGAGGCTGTGGTCACACATCCTGATCTGGCTGCAGCAGAGCCGAATGAAGAAGCTGCCAGTCCCATCTTGTTCCCAGCTGTCTGCCACCACCACTTTGCTGGAGGTTACTGACCTGTGAACAGACTGGCATAACGACTCAGACAAGTGCTCTCTGCTTCAGTAAAAACAAACCAGATGAGCTGAAATGCCATAAACATTAGGTCTTCTCCAGGCAGGACTGTTGCAACTCAGCTGGGTCCTGACGTGATCACCTGAGCAGTCACACCAGCAGTGCTGGGGGTCTTGAACCTCGGCGAACTCTGCTCGAGAGCTGTTTCTGTATGGAGAACAGAGACCAACCTTTTCCTCCTCATGCTGTTGGATTCAAACACCTCCAAGCCTCCTCCCTGACAACGCTCTCCCTACGAACTCTGTCTCTAGGGTTTTCCCAGGTCATATTAAAAATCTTCCTCTGACTTTCTGCTGCCTTGGCTGTCAGCTTCTCTGGTGTTTCTGCTTTCTCCAGCCTGCCCCCTCCCTGGCAGCTTGTCCCACGATGCCCATCCTCCAGCAGAGCCCTTCCTCCCACGTAGTTCAGATCCCTGCAGCTGCCATGCGTTTTGAGTCATAGCTCCCAGTGCTTCGGTTGCCTGCTTGGTAAAGGAGCTTAACTCCTTTATGGCAGGGTAGCAACGTGCACGGGCTCTTCAGGGAAATAGTAAATTAGCTGGTCCTTGCTCTGCATTGAAACTAGGCACAGAGAATTACCACAAGGCACAAATTTAAGTAGCTCTCCAGTCCAGGAGATACAGCGGGCCGGGTTTTGGGAAGGGACAAAGACTCTGAGAAATATGCATAGGCATTCCTATGTTTAAGAAGTTTTTCCCATCCTGCAGTGTGGTCTTATCCCCCAGCCATTGATGGCTGGCCTGAAGGAAAACAGCTTATTTTTGCTCTCTGCTCCGAACTGCCCTTTCCTTGTGTTTGAAGTAAGTCTTGTAGCTGAAAGGCAGCCTCTGCCGAACATGCTGGCACCCATCAACCTGAGCCCACCGGTGAGGGACAAGCCTGAACAGGGTTCCCCCCAGCTCTCAGCACTATAGTATGTACCTTTAATGTGTCTGGCTAGTGATTTCACTTTCAAAAGAGATACACGGTATAATTAGAAGTGACAGCAAGAGAATACGTTCTTATGGAGGTGCATACTGTTAAATATTACAGCTGATTTCTCCACAAAATTTTCCAACGCTGGTGTTTGTTGAGTTGCTTGCTGTATCTTGGCTGGTATGGTTTAAATATGAAAACCCATACCAACCTCATAATGAACTCACATACTTGTAAATGAGGCAGGAGTAATCAGTAACTCTGCTTTCCTCTCATTTTCTGACATGTTTGTATCTCCTGGCCTCAGTCCACCTTTGGTGTGAGAGGCTCCACAATCCATCATGAGGGACCACAGGCAGAAAACACTGGTCCTGTCATGACTGAATCTTCTGCTGTGAGATTTCTTGCTCAGTTTCTCCAGTTCATGTAGAGACTGAGCAGTTACCTGAACTTTCAGGCTATCTCAGAACTGAATGAAATTTCTCATACTTCTGCAGTGCAGCCATCATTATTCTTTGTCATTGTGTAGTCCCTCTTTGCTGAATGCAGCCCTATAAAGCTCTTCACCTCTAGCTCCCATTTGTTTTTATAAAGCCTATTTTCTTGAAAGGTTTCCTTGTATTGACAGCATATAGCATTTTCTCCCTGAGATCTTTTTCATTCTGACCTGAAAACTTAATGCTCATCTCTCTGTTTTTTAATCTTTCAAGCTGTATCAATGCAACATTCTCCCTTGCTTTCCTCAGGAATTGCTGTGACTGTTTGGCTTTGATCTTTCTATGATTGTTATAAGATCAGGGCCAGGAAAACTTCAAACAATATACAGTCGTTTGGTGTTGTGAAACAGACCTAAATTAGAACTGTGTTTTTAAATATACAAATTGTATGAATTTCAGTGAAGCTCAATTAATTTTATTTCTGCATTTATTTACTTTTGGTTTTATTCCACTAATCAACTCATGAAAAATTGTACTGAGCACAGGTCAATAGCTAAACTCGTTATCAATCAGGTGTAAAAATGTAAAAATCAATATAATCACTTTCTTGCTATCCTTCTCTGTTAAAAGCACAGAGGGAATAAAAGCAGTGGAAAATATAACAAATTACTTAGAATGTACTGGGAGAGAGGGAGTCAGTGTGTGATTGTTTCTTTTCTTGCCCTAAAAGCCTTTCTTCTTCCAACTTCTACTATTCCAGCTCTACTACAGGAGCAACTTGTCCCTCTAGGGTTGCCCCTAAACTACGGGAAATGTGTAGCCACACGCAACTAGCAGTAAGGCTGCAAATGTTTGTTCTGGAGAGATTCTGTTCCCATCGGGGTGAAAAGGATGGTGGTGCTCTTCAACCTAAAAGGCAATACTTGAGCAAAAGGACAGCTGACCCCGGGCTGAACTAACTGGTCAGTGTGAGCGGGTACTCACCTGAGTAAAGTGTCTCCCTTACCGTGCTCAGCTCTAGCAACTGATTTTTAGAGGGACTCTGCAAAAATATGGCCATGCTCGATGAAATCTGGGAACAGCATGTTCTGACCATAAGCATGCACATTGTCCTTGGGTAGCTACCTATGGGATGGAGGAGTCTCTGTAGCCCCACACCCCCAACGGTGTTGCTGGTATTAGTGTGTCTAGCATCCCTCAGTCATAAGAAGTAGCCTTGATAGGAGTTAGTGTCAGGTTTTATAGAGCACTTGGCCACTGGCCAAGCCTGCTATTTGTTTCTTTCTGCTAGGTAAAATCCTCCTCCCACCTTTCACCCACCTTTGGCTTGGAATGATATCACCATTACCAAGCTTCACATGAATTAATTCGCTTTTGTAACACACCTAGTTTTTCTTCCAATACGCACTATCCTTCATTGAAATGTTTCTGACATGGATCTTCTCTGGCATTAACCTGACAGCAAGAAATCCAGATAAGCACATAATAACTTGGCATGCTTTAGATCAGCCTGACTTTCAACCTCTATATTCAGGTAGATACCCCCGCCTACTTTGCGAATCTCTTCTGGGGACATCAATCTTTTGACCACAACTGCAGTGCATAAACATTAAGCACATCTGCACTGACGTGGTCTTGTGTTTGCTTAGCTCATCCTCTAAATGTGTTCACAGTGCCTGGTCTGCAAATTATGTACATGACTAAATACCGATCTACCAAGGCAGGATGGCTCCAAGCTTTGAAAAATCCCAGGCTGCTGTCTTGTTGGAGCCAGTAAGCTTGATGCACATGTATCTTCTCCTAATTCTACCTGTCCACTGGTCTTGCAGCTGCCTTTGATAAGAATAAGGCAGAATGAAAGCAAAAGAAGCAGAGCTTCTGAACGCTCCTCAAATTCTTGCAGCTTGTAACATTATCTCCTCAAATCAGTACTGGATATGTGTTGAATAGGGCAAATAAACTTTACTACACATTGAACACCATGCAGCATATTCTGTGTAGAGTACATATCATGGATGAGAAATACATCATTTAATACAAGCTCTAGATGTGATTTATATGATCTCTTGCAGGTACCTTTCCCACCAGGATTTAAGTTGCTGTTACAGATCTTGACATGGAAATGCAAAGTAATATCACGTTAGTGTCAAGATCTTGACAAGATTAAAAAAAAAAAGCAACATAAGTTTATATTTTGATTACATTATTTCATGCATTAAATTGTTAGTATAATTTCTTACATTATTTTGTTTTGCATTAAATCACTTATGATACTAAGATAATGTTTCTCTATTATTTGTTTGCACTGCTTTTTTCTTCATTTCAAACTCGTTCTAAAAATGGAATGTCTTTCACTGGAGGGTTTTAGAAACAGGTTAGGCAAATGTGTGTTAGAAACTTTCTAGGTAGAAGTGATCCAATCTGCTTTCCTGAGGACTGCAACAGAAAAGTGATTGTGACCACAGGAAAAGTTTCATCCAAGCTTTGTTGCTACAACTTTCTGTATCTCTTCACCGCTTCCACTGCATCACTGTTCCTCTCTTATTTTTCCTGCCCTGAGTCTGCTGCCACTCAGTCTTTGGCCCCTACCCAGTTACTACCACTGATAACACCAACTTTCTAACCAGTGCTGGGACTCCTGCTTCCTTGCCCAAAGCCTAGATCCCTGCCACTACCTCCTGATCCTCTGCCTTGCCCCCTCTTCACACTCTCTCTTCCTCATGAGCTCATTTCCACAGGCATGTGAGGGCCCGAGTTAAGAAGCCTGTATGGACCCAACTGACTGCAGGCTGACCTACCTGCTCTGGCACGCAGCTGTGGTCCAGCAAAGCCGATTAATCAGTGCTTCGTGCTTGTTACCTCCTCCTAGGCAGGAACTGCAGGAGCTGGGAGCAGGTGGATGACTATTTTTCCTTCCATGCCTACGGAGTGGTCTATGTGATAGATGAGGTAAGTGTTTATGAACACGACATGTTCAGCAGCATTCAATGTACTTGCCTCCGATTCTGTATAGAATTACATACCCATTCTATACAAAGTATCTCTTGGAAAGATATAGGACAAGGGCAGCACACAGCTTCCAAAACCTACCAGGTCAAATTACTCTCTAATTCTCGTTTTGTCATCCTGCATTTTTGGGTCACGCTATTACATTTTTTTTCTGAGCTCCCATTGTCACGCAATAAAAATAATAAAAAATAAAAAAAAATCAAGTCCTCCCAATTGAAGTGAAAATTGACTTTGAAGGCTCAAAAGCTTGAAGATAGATTATAATGGATGTTTTATTATTGCAAAGATTCACTATTTTTAAGGCAACCACAGAGCTCTTGACAGGCTCTGTGTATTCCGACATGAATAATTTTGGAGGGTTCAGGTTTGGCAGAATTGTAATTCGTCTTTATACACTGACCTGAGGGACTGGTACCCATAAAAGTTTTCACAACCCCAGGAAAGCGAACCATCCTGTAGAAGTGACAACCATAGTAGCTAGAATGACCATTTTTCCCCGTGCTTTTGTCTTCCTGAAAACCTCATCAGTCTCATCTACAGAGCAATGCTAAAGCTTCTTTCGTATGCTGTCTTCATGCCTTCACCCAGTTGACTGGAAATGGAATTGTCTTTAGACTATATGCTCGCATGCAGGAGACTTCTAGCTCAAGGACCAATCACTGCAGAAATAATAGATACTAATGCCAAAATATTTCTTTATCGACTTTTAAGTTTTATATGACTGATCTGATTTAGGAAAATAAATCATATCCTGGTGTTCATATAGAAAGTGGTAAAGGACCATTAATCTACTATCCTTTATGTATGATGCCATTCCATTGCATTGTATATCTATCAGAGCAATAGACTGCATATCCAACATCCAAGATTAGATCATTTTTCACTTAGAGACTGAATGTTCAGAAGGATACACATGACAAAATTATACTTCTCAGCAAGCACTTTTCATATACAGAAGCTATAATCCTGATTATTTCAGTAAAACTGAGTATTATTTACTGACTGTTGAAAATTCTACAGGATAAAGAGATGATATGGAAATTGCCGTGGTAAATTATGATATGTCTTTAACCAAGGACTCATACCTCCTTTTCTGTTCCCAGGAGAATGTAAAAGATGCAAAACCTATCTTTCAATGTAATGTAATGTAATGTAGTGAAATGCAATGTTTCCTCTATTTAGGGGAACCAGTAGCTGGAAAATCAGTGCAGAACCACCTGATTCTTCACTATAATTTAGCTGGCAGCTGTGTGCAGAGCTCCATGGGAGTAAGATTTGTTTGGGCTAGTGACACGAAAGGGATTCAGTAAGTGCGTTCATACACAGCATAACACTCTTGAAGGGGAGATACAAATACAATGAACCTCACCCATTATCTGTGTGGTGTGACTAACAGCAATGGTCCTCGGGTAAAAAACATTTGCCCAATGGAAAAGGAACTAGCCTATAACAACTGCTTTTTCTATACACAAAGTCACTGTTTAACCTTTCTTAATCTCCTGACAGTGCTGGAGGGAGGGGTCGTATATAATGAACTTGCTTAGTGATTGGTACCCAGGCTAAAAGGAGACTACGATGAGAGATACAGGATGGTTGGTTGTACACTATCATGTATCCCATTCAGTTTCAGCCATGATCTGGCCCAAACTTGGGGTGATTTGGCTAAGCAGAGATTTCAAGTTTTGATCATATATACCTTAATATCATGGGACAGTGGGAATTATGTCCTATAATAAATTCTGCATGACTGTGGAGAATTTGTGCCTTTATAAAAAAGTTGGGCACTCTTTCTCAAATAAAAAACAAACAAATCATGTGTAATGTAACTGTTGAAAGAAAGGTTATTACTAATAAAAATAAAATTACTAGGGCTGTGTGAGCAAACATGGGAACAAATACATACCCATACGGAAAGTCAGCACTAGAGCTGAAAGCTTGTGAAAACACCTGCATCTAAATTTTGACCTTAGACTTTTCTCCTTGTTATATTTCCCCAGGCTTAGCCAAAATCTGCAAATAAACAATCCAATCAAACTGCAGGACTTCTCCAGGAATTCACTGTGTCCATCTGTTTGTGAATCAGTCACAGGCAGAATCCAGTAAACAATAAATACATGAAGATACAAATAATAAGACTTTACTGGAGGAAAAAAAACCAACATAGCTCCTCATGCCAGGAATGTGGTGTGTCTTCTAAAACTGGCAGTATTTTTTACATTTATTCTGGGAGGAGGAAAAAAGGCAGTAGCTCAGCAGGCTTTCTGTGATTCCTTAACAGACACTTCATCATTTATTGTTTATTCCCTTTATATTTCTTCCATAGAGTAGAATTTATGTAACTGTTCTTTATGTTATTATAATTTCCTCCTAGTGTGAATGTTCGCAATGAAAGGGGTCCCATGGAGTTTAAAAGATTCTTAATTCTGTCTGAAAAGTTGTTAGCTATTACTATTAAAAGAAACATTTATGAGGAGATACTGAGAGATTTTGAGAGGATTTTTAGGGTGAAGGAGAAAAAAACGAAGGAAGAAAACCTACAATTATGTTAAAAAGTTGCTAAAATGAAGATATATTTTTGTCTCGGTACCACTGAGGATGCTAGAAGAAAAAGTTTAAATTGAAGAAAAGGGGAAAAATTTGTTCCTCTATTTGTTCACATTATGAATTTAACAGCAGCTGGGGTATCACTGCTGCTTTGTCTGTGTAGCCACTTTTATCCTGCTGTTCAAGCTATTCTCAGGAAGGGATATTTTTCTGCAGTTCACCTACTGCCAGGTTGCTTCTTCTTCCCCATGCATGCCCAGAGACGTTCTTCATTTTCCAAGCAATTCCAGCTATTCGTGCTATTCAAAGGCAGCTCAGAAGTGTAGCAAACTGAAATGTTTTATAGTGGATGAGGGCAAAGCAGCTAAAGTAGAAGGCAGCACAATTCAGTATTTTGATGGTATTGAGAATGGAAGGTGCTATTGGGAAGGGTTGGTGAAAAGGAGTTTTGGATGGGTGAGTTTTGTGATGGGGGAAGGAACTCTGAAGATTTAAGCAGTAGACAGGATTAAGGAAGACAAAGGTAATTCTCAGGTTTTCGGGGAAATTTTGTGGGAGGGGAATGGGAGGTTTTCTTCTCTGAGGTGTGATTAATGGAAACATCTTCCTCTCCCCATCCCCTAGGTCCTTCAGTATCACCCATATAGACTTCTCTTTCCTAGCACTGCAGGGAGTCCCCATTCTCAGTCTAGTCTTCCTTGAGGGTTCCTTCAGCCATCCTATCCTCTCAAGTGCTCTCTTTCCTCAGTTTCCTCACTTCTTCCACCTCCCACGCCTCTTAAAGAAGGCTTCCTCTCCTCTGAGAAATCTTTGTCTTCCTGTATCTTCCACGCAGCGCATCGAATAACTTCAGACCAGGAGGAAACGGGCCATCTCCAACTGTGATATTGGAACACAATCTCCAACTTTGCCATTTCAGCTCCTTCTAAGTACTGTGAAGTTTTCCCAACAAAACCTAATGTCCTGTGCATCCTGATCCCAACCTCAGCTTTAGCAACAGAGGGCTCTGAATACACAGTGTGAGGACTGACTGTTCAGTTTAAGAAAATATGGTCTAGAAGAAACTAGCATAAGGTATACACTCAGTTCATTCAAAATTGTGTTCAAAGAGCAGTCAACAAATTTGTATCATTACCTAAATAGAATGGCGTATAGGATGGGTCTCTAAAGGGTCTATTCTAAGCATAGCTTCATGTCACAGTCATATCTGCCTTGGAAGAGAATAGCAAGTACGGTTATCATATTTGCAGGTAGGAGTGTTTACAAGCATTTCAAAGAATTAAAAAAATAGATAAATTATCTAAAATAAATAGCAGCTCAATAGCCTTATTGGCAACAGTTGACTGCATAGGTATACTTATGTATATACCCTCAGCAAGTTTGCCAACGACGCCAACCTGCGTGGAGTTGATACATGGGAGAGAAGGGATGCCATCCAGAAGGACCTGGACAGGCTTGAGAGGTGGGCCCGCGCAAACCTCATGAAGTTCAACAAGGCCAAATGCAAGGTCCTACATCTGGGTCGGGGCAATCCCAAGCACAAATACAGGCTGGGCAAAGGATAGATTGAGAGCAGCCCTGAGAAGAATGACCTGGGGGTTCTGATTGATGAGAAGCTCAACATGAGCTGGCAATACATGATCGTAGTTCAGAAAACCAACTGTATCCTGGGCTGCATCAGAAGAAGTGTAGCTAGCAGGTCAAGGGAGGTGATTCTGTCCCTCTACTCTGCTCTGGTGAGACCCCACCTGGAGTACTGTTTCCAGCTCTGGAGCCCCCAACATAGGAAAGACATGGACCTGTTGGAGCAAGTCCAGAGGAGGGCTACAAAGATGATCAAAGGGCTTGAGCACCTCTCCTATGAGGACAGGCTGAGAGAGTTAGGGTTGTTCAGCCTGGAGAAGAGAAGGCTCTGGGGTGACCTTATAGCAGCCTTCCAGTACCTAAAGGGGGCCTACAGGAGAGATGGGGAGGGACTTTTTACAAAGATGTGTAGTGACAGGACGAGGGGGAATGGCCTTAAACTGGAAGAGGGTAGATTTAGATTAGATATTAGGAAGAAATTTTTCACTTTGAGGGAGGTGAGGCACTGGAACAGGTTGCCCAGGGAAGCTGTGGAAGGTCCATCCCTGGAGGTGTTCAAGGCCAGGCTGGATGGATTTTTGAGCAACCTGGTCTAGTGGGAGGTGTCCCTGCCTATGACAGGGGGCTTGGAACTAGATGATCTTCAAGGTCCCTTCCAACCTAAACCATTCTATGATTCTATAGCAAAGCTGATGATTTTTTTTTTTTGCTTGTTTTACAGCTCCCAGTGAGAATAGCTGTCTCCTTTTTCAACTCCAGCCACTAACTTTCCCCATATGTACTTGGTCTTCAGCTGAGCATAGTTCTGTCTCCTGCAAGACTTTCTCAAACTTTTCCACTTATTTAAATTGTCAGACTTCTATTCAAATTTCACAGTGGAGGAGCCAAAGGGCCTGTTACAATCATAAGTGGATATTGGGTATGCTCCCCTCCATACACTGCTTTCTTCTTTGCATTTGCTACTTATTATACTCTTTGAGTTTCAACCTTTTACCCTTCATGCATGTGACTTTTCCTCCACTATTATATTTCCACTTTGCTCATGAACTCAGTGTTCATGTCCCATTAGTTTTCAGTTTTATAATCCTTAGCTTTCGATTGCAAAATTGTCCACTACTCTGGTTGTCCTCTGTGTCCACACTGGCACTGTGATGCCAGAACTTGTAAACTCTGGTAAGTGCTCCAACACGGAGTGTGCCTCTTTTTCCAACACTTGGTATTGTCTTGGCTCGCAATGTTTGCCACACTGTGTTCTGTTCCATCTGTTGTTGGAGGATTTCGACTTGGCTTTTCATTGGCCTTTTTGCCTACAATATCTTTTTCTTTTCATAGCTGGCTCATATGTCTAGCTCAGAGAACTGGTTCACATTCTGCAAACTTTGTTCTTCGTTGGGTAAATTAATTTACTCTGCAAGCTAGTAGCTTCTCTCTTTTGCCTCACATTCACTCCAGATTGGTAGCTCAGATTTTCTGTCTACCTATCTTTTCACTGGCACCTTGCGTTTTCAGATTTAGTGTGAGAAACTATTTAGACTTTCTCCAGCAGTCTTTCACATTTCCAGACTTCCTGTTATAGCAGGTCTTTTACCATTTGTCTACTCAGGGCTGGGTTGGATTTTTTTTTATTTGTTTGTTTGGTCTGAGTTTATCGTACAGTTCTTGTTCTGAAATCATTAGAGACAAGTATCTAATCCTTTCTTAGTCATCACTATGATGTGAGTTGAATCTCCAGCTGTGCACATAATGGTACAGGCTGGCTCTTGTGAGAGCCATTAGAGTACCAGCTCCACACATTGATGAATCTCCTCTCCTCTCCTCTCCTCTCCTCTCCTCTCCTCTCCTCTCCTCTCCTCTCCTCTCCTCTCCTCTCCTCTCCTCTCCTCTCCTCTCCTTTCCTTTGGTGGTGCTTTACACAATCTTTTCCCACTTTTCTAGCATCTTTTCAGATCAGCAGCAAGAATTTTCTGCTAAAACAAAAGGTAGAAAGTTAATATTTAATTGTAGGTCTTAAAATTCAACCTTTTGCTGCAATTTGCATCCCTCTTGGACCACCTAGATTAGTTTCACCGAGTCATTAAATCAGGAGAGATGTATCTTGTTTCTGTCTCTGTCTTCAGATTTTGGCACATTTTGATCAGAAATGAAATTTGCAAATGTCAAAACATTTCATGACAGGACTGTTTGCAATATTTTTGCTAGAAAAACAAAAAGAACTCTGTGTTTATATCTGCTTGATTTTGTGGAAGTGTGATAGTTTAACTTTTCCATATTGTAACATTTTATTTTAAATTACATAACAAGCTTTTAATATGCATGCTGCCATTTGAGATAATTAAAAGTATTTTTGGTATTCCAAAATAACATGTGGTTGTTTGTTGTTTTTTTTTTTTCAAATCCCACCTGAAGAAAAATATCAAGAAATACTGATTTTTTTCTCTTGAAGCCTAGGTAATTGTCTTTGGGATAAAAGTCTTTGGGATTCCCCCCAAGAAAGAAATTTCATGTTCTAACCTGATGCTCTGATTTCTTGCTAAAGCATCTGTCTTATAAACAGTATTGCCTGTGCTAATTTATGCAACATTTGACTAAATAGATCCCATCAATGAAGCAGAGGAAAATATTTACATCTTTTGCTCCAGCGCATTTTTGTTTTTCAAAGAACTCTCGCAGGCTTAGGGTTTATAATTATTCAAATGAATGTTGGCACAGGTAATCCTCAGCCAGGTTGGGGCCTCATTGTAGTAGATGCTGCACAAACATACGGTGTGTGCCAGCCTGTGTCCCAGAGCATTCACAGTTTGAAAACACGAGCTGTAACAGGTGGATGACAAACAAGGAGAGAAGGTGAAATAACTCTTACAGCAGAATGTTTTAGTACAACTAATTAGTTGGGCAACTCAAAGCCCACCAGTAACAGCAATGAAGTAATGTTTCGAGGAAGAAAAAAAAAGAAACCAGTATCTTCTTCAGTTTCAGTTTCCTAATAAAACACACAAAACTGCTGTCAGCAATACTTTAACAAAAATTGTCCATTTTTTGCCATAATGGAGCAGTATGACCTACCCTGTTAAGAAACCAGCCTTTGAAAGGCTGTTGAGAGTTCATAAAGCTTTCCTAAAGCATTGACCATAAAATAAAAAGAAAATATTAGTTTAATAACACTAAACCAACAGTTTAATGTGCTTATAATTTTCAAAGACCCTAAGCAATAAGCACCAAGGACTGATACTAAATTCTGTTTTCTTATTTTAAAATTACTTTACATTTCCCAATGGGAACTTTAAAGGTTTGCTGTTGCATTCCATCTGAAGAGAATCATGGATGATAACACATATGAAAACATAAGGGTTAGTACAATCAGAGATATTATATCTGCCAATAGCTTGTTTTCCTCCAATTTGCTGGTAGACTTCCTAAGGGTTATTGAGTTACTGCTTCCAGTAAGGCATAACCTCTGTACCCTGGAAAACTTCATCCTAATTACAGAATTTTTAAGGTTTAAGTTTTGGGTTGATTTTTTTTTGTTGGTTTTTGGTCTGTGTTTTTTTCTTTTTTTTCTTTTTTTTTTTTTTGTTTAATACTTCAGACAATTCAGGCAAATTCAAGGGCATCTCAAAATTTGTTAAGGTCTTCTAATCTTTCATGATATCTTTTGAGAAGTCAGTTGCGGTAGGTACGCAGAGATACCTGCTGCTTCAAAATCTGACTTGAACTGTGGGTACAGACTCAAAGTATACCTACCACAGTGATGTTGCTCCACTGCAGCAGCATCATATTAAATAAATATAATCGTCACGTTCAGGTGTTCCCTATAAGGACCAAAGCAGGTCTCCTCCCTGATTTATTTTAAGTCCAGACAAAGGAAATCCCTGTAGAAACAATGGAGGTCATTCCTTGAATGAAGTAAAGCTACAAACTAGTAGATAGTTTCCAGGTGTAGTTTCTGTGTATATAGCTTTACTCCTATACAAATATATTTCTCATTCATACAAGTTTTTAATATAACTGTGTACCATTGTCATTTAGTTGCACAGGTAACTTCATGTATTTTCTGAAAAGTCACTAAGTATGCGCATGGAGCAGGACCAGCTTTCAAGGATGTATTTTGATAAAATAATTAAAGTAGAATTTAATGGAACATCTTTTCTCTCATTTTGCCTGCTGCACATTTTTCTTTTGCTGAAAGCAATATCTCTTTCTGCATCAATCTTTATTGATTCAGAGAGCAGAGGTAGTATTTACAAGTTTTTTATTGAAGAGTAGGACCTCATGGATGTAGCTCAGGAGATCACTGTTCTAAACTTTGAGATGCTCAGAATCCTACCATTTTCCAGCGCCACTGATCTCCTAGGTTAACTTTTGTTCTTCCCCAACTCGCCAGTGAGATCTTACAGCTACGTGTCTTAGGAAATGCACTGTCAATTCTTTTCCCAGGGTTATTGCCCTTTTCTTGACGTGAATGGTTTTCTATTTGTAAGAATGTGCACTGTTTTCTAAGAAATAAAAAGCGAGGAAGGAAACAGAAAGAAGAGAGGAGGGTGAATTTGTCCCTTACTTTTGTTCTCTTGTATTGCTTCAAGGAGGAACAGCTCTGAGTGCAACTTAGGTAAGCCCTGAAGTGTTATTTGAGATACGATAGAGGCCTCTTTCTAGATACTGCAGTTCTGCCTGCTTGATGGCTGGGGCCTTCTTTCATGCCGTCACACATGGAATATTTTACACATGGGGTTTATCAGACTTTTTTCAACTTTTGTTGGTTGTGAAGCCTTCTAAAATTTCTTCTAATTGCCATTCTGCTAATGTTTATATCAATCATACATTCACTTTGGAGTTTTCATGTTACACATAATATAACATGTGATACCTTATAATGTATACAATGTGGTCATATCCTCGCTTGAATTTTCACTGCAAAAAAATGGAATGAAAATTCTATCATCATGTACATCCAGGAAAATTTTTTGTTTCTGATCTCTAAGAGGGTTTATGTTAGTATCTGGAATAGACCTTTACACCGGGAACTAGAAATGTAATCGTTCTTTACGTCAATCAAATAGTAGGCAGCACTGTGAAATCTGTGGCCTTTTTATTTATCATGCATGACTTTGTGAGGCAGAGACTTCGCTCTGGTGAACTGGGTTAGAGTCCAAGCCTAGGTGAGGAATGTGGTCTGGTTGTTATAGCTGCACACCCTGGAAGGCGCGTGAACAAAATCACACATAAATAGCAACTGTTACAAAGGTGCAATTAGAGATAACTTTCCTGACCAGGAGCGCGCACCTTGTTCCTCTTCTGTCATATGGTGACACCAGATGCACATGAGCTGTGCAGTCAAGTTATCCATCATCTATAAGCCCAGCGTTTCTCAGTCCCCAGTATCTGCTCCCTGCCCAAGACTGAGTAGGCATGAAAATGGTGGCTATGAGAACCGTGGGCTTTGCCCCCATGGCAATTCATCCACTCTCCACTTGTCTCTTTTTCAAATGCTCCTTGGATGAGTGCAGGGAGAAGGCGGTGAATGCGGTTAATATTTCTGCAACTGGCAACCACCCATTTGGTGTTTATTATTAGCTTCTGTGTTTTTCAGGGTTGGCTAGGCTGGCATGTCAATTGATACATACCATCACCTGCTTGGCCAGACTTTCCCAGGAAAAACCAAGTTTGTGATAATGCTGACAACAGAGAGAACCATCCACCTCACAGCTCTCTTTCAAAGGACTGAGAAAAAGGTTCTATTAAGGCTGATGAGTCAGGCAAATTGCCTTGGCAGACTGCAAGTGACGGGGGCTTGCAAAGAAGATCACTGGCAGATCCCCGCCATACTTGATAATACTTACTTGCAATATAAAAACATTGGGGAAAAAAATCGCTCAAGTAGAGAATAGCCATATATATGGATATATTTGTTTATGCGTGTTTGTGTGTGTTAATTTGAAAGGAAATTAATTTTCATTCTTCTTCCTTCTGCCTTATAGAGAAACAGGTAAACCTGATTGCTCCACAAACTACTTTTATGTCATGTTGGGAATGTTCCTCCTTTGCTGCATCTTTAGTCATAAAAGATGACTATACTAATCATTAGTGTGACTCCCACTGTCCTCATCCGACTCTCAGTTTCTTAACTTCTGGTGCATAACAGACAATACCCTGGTGTCCCTGGGCCGCTGAGAAGCTGTGCATGGCATAGTGGCTCAGATTCTCTGACACTCGACTATGCCTGTGACCAGGCATGCAGCTAAATCTCTCCCAGCTTCTGGGCACCCACTCGTCAGAAGGACTTCAATATTTATTGTAAGGTCTCTTCACACAATAAGGCAGAATCACCTCTTGTAACGAAAAAATCTAGGAAACTTTTATAGGACTGTCACTGCATTTGTCATTTTGGGATGCTTGGAGTAGCCAGGAAATGCAGGGTATCTTTTTGTATGAGCTTTTCTCCATGTTTTTGTTTCCATGCTTCACCTATTTCAGGGAACCACACTTTTACATCTCCAACTGTAGCTGAGCATAGAAATATCTTTGTCTTTTTGGTCTAATGGAACATTTGATATTCCACTCCTGCCCTCCTTTCTGTGGCAGTACTCTCATTTCCAGTTAGAAAGCATTCCTTTTCTGAGTAAATAGCCTTCTAAGATATACTTCACCTTCAGCATCCTGTTTAATGAGGATAAAATTGGTGGTAAACCAGAAAGACCAATAAGTGACTCCACTTTTCTACACTTCATGTTTTTATTTGATCTCTCTTTTCTCTGTAGCCTAATAAAATAAAATAATTTTCACTCTAATATACCTGTTTTCCTGGCAGTCCCTTGAGAGGCAGCTCTATAAACCAGATTTCCATTTCTTGATTTGCTTTCTAAAATGTTTACAGGCTCTTAGGCATTAAAAATTTTTCCAACAATTAAAATATACATAAATACTTCTTAGGTAGTTCTCAAGCATTATGGAGGAGTATCTTTTGAAATTGAAAAAGTCCTCACTTTTTTTTTTTTTTTGTACAAGCTCTGCATCCCAAGAGATGCAGAGGTAATCAGTTCCAGACAAAAAATATGCTCCTTAGCTGTAAAATGAATCACTTATCATGTCTCTTGCTCTTAGATCTTCCGTCATAAGTTTAATAGCCCCTCATATTTTTGTATTTTCTTCCTGAGAGTCTATATTTATTCATGTATAAATCTGATGCCTTGTTAAAATACTTTCCCTTATCCCAAATCCAGTGATTAAAGTATATTGCTAAGCTTTCCCAAAAGTTGGGCTGTTCTAAATTACGCTTGTGGTCAGCACAGCTGGAGAAAGCTACATCTGACCGAAACCATTAGTTGCAAAGCCTCACTAGACTGGGTAGGAAGAGTTAGATACCTCAGATTCGGGCTAAGCATAAAGCTGGATCAGGAATGGATTTTTTGATTTGGGAAGTTGAACTAAGAAACTGATTATGTCAGAGCAGAAACTTTGCAGGGTTTAAATAAAAATCTCCATTCTCCCACAGCTTCAGTTTTTCACTTTGAGACTAAATAAAAGGCATAAACTGTCAACATTTACCTAAATATACATATTTTCATGCCTTTTTTGCCTATCAAAAGTTAAGCCATTTTAAAATAAAAATGAAAATTTCAGGAAAAAAAAAAACACCCTAGGAAATATATTAAAAATGCTAAAATAAAACAGTTAATTTAAAATAATCAAACATGAAAAAATTCTATAGTCTTTACATTGCCAACCTCTCTCTTTTTCATCTCCCATAACTATTTGCTGAATTTGAATGCCATTTTCTCAAGGTGATACTTTTCCTCAAGTTCCGTTTAATTTAGTGTGTGTGCTAATTTCCTTTTTGCTGAAAATGAAAGCCAATTCCAGTCAATGTCAGCCAATGCTCTGGGCTGGGGACTCTCCAAGTTATCTGCTAGGAATCACTGAGGTCGGGATTGCACCTTAATTATTGTTTCACTGCAGTACAGAGATGTCTTCAAGTGGGTCACAAGATAATATCTCCTTCAGCTCACAATTCATGGCCCTGATGCTTCTTCTGGGTTGTTCTGCCTCTGCTCTTTCTTTCCAAACAAGAGTGGAAGTCAGTCAGTCTTTCAAAATGCTGTCACACAAAAAGGAAATTTTGATTATGCTTCTCTTTTTATTTCACTGCTTGCTTAGTGGTACACCTCAATACTGGAGTGAGAAGTAATGAAGTTGTCTTTTTGGAGCAATGGATAAAGACAGGCAGATAGAAATATCAGAGGATTGGAAGAGAGAAGATAAGTCATCAAGCAGGCTGTCACTCCAGCAAGCAAGGCTTTCTCTGCTCTGGGCTTTCTGAAAGACAGGTTTTCAGAGAATTATGAGGAAATTTTGACGGTGTTATAGGACATCTTACAAGTGCGGGGGCTTGGGCAAAGGCACAATGCTGCATTTTGAAAACATGGCTGGGCCACAGCGGACATTAAGGTGGTGGCAGATCGAATGCAGGAGACAAGTTCTTGCTAACAGAAGAGAGATGCTGGGCAATATGACTAATGTCCCTTGCTGATCTTGAAAGTAAAAGCAAGTAGCTTATGTTTGGCATAGGAGACATCTGCAAGGTTTCCGGAGCGCTTCATGGAGCTAGCACTGCGCGCCTGTTTGCTTGCAGGACTGAAGATAAAAAGGCTATAAAGTCCGGTTTGCAAAGAGAAGCTGGGCTTAAGTCTAAGAAGCCAGGCAAAAGCCAGTGAGCCAGCTCTGCAGTCAGTTATTATCTCACACTTTTAAGTGGCTACAGGCTTTGGTGGTGGGAAGGAAATCACGGTGTTCCCAGTGCTTAGATAGTCAGTTCCAGGGTGGAAAACTGGCCAGGAAAACGCTAGAAGCTCTGGCAATTTAAAACCAGAAAGAGAGACTTTAGGCATTGTGAAGAAAAAGAAGTCCAACAAATAAATGGAGATGCTTTTGCTGCTGGAAGAGTGGCAGGTTTGTGGCTGTGGCATTCAAACCGCATGCGATGCCAGGAAGCCCCAGGTCTAGAAGACCTCTAGAGCAACTCAGACTGAACATTCAGAAAATATAGTTTGTGTTCCAAATTCAGGTGTGGATTCATCGAGACTCTTCGGCACATGCTTAAGTCAATCATTTTTAAACACAAATTCGCAATTAGAGCATATGTTTTGCAGTCTTTGTTACTTGAGGACCTTAGTGCTTTTCCCAGTCGGCAGCTGATAAGTTATTCCTTCACTGAATAGAAGTTATTTGAGAATGAGGTCCTGAATTACTATATACTAAAATCAGGACATCCCAGTAGTGCTTTTTATTTATTTATTTTTTTTTTTGGTCCCTTCTGCCTAAAATCTTCTTCAGCTCCTTGTCACCTGGATAAATATTCTTCTGCTGCTTACTTTAGCTGAAAATTCAGATATTGCTCAAATAAGTTATTACAATATTTGCTACTTGAATCTTCACTATTATCACATAGTGTAGGCAGGATCCATGCTATTTAACCTTGAAATTGTAGGGAATAGTTGATTATTAGCAAATAGTAATATTAATTATATTATAACAAAAATTATATCTCTATATAGTTATAACAGTTTTAAATAATCAACCTGTGACATTAAAAAATGATAGCATAACGCAAGTTGGGTCATGTGCATTTTACTTCTTTACAAGGGATAATGGGGTAAAAGCCTTGAGTCAGAGGACAAGTGCTTCATTCAAGGTGAATACAACTGAATTTTTAGCAGTTTAAGGTAAAACAGACCAGATGACTGACATGCCTTATTTCTGTAGCTAGGCAAATGAATCACTCTAGTTTATCTAGTTTGGTAATATAATATATTAAAGTATATTAAGATATTTGGTTGTGGTTAAATCTTTTCTGTTTTTATTTGATTAATTTATCTGTGAAAAATTGTGTTTTCGGTTTTTTAGATTATGCAAAATCATATCTGCTTAGCCTGTTTTTAAGTTTTTGTGATTCTGTGAACACTGAAAATGTTTGTGATCAGCAACTAAAAAAGGAATAAAAGAACATCTCCAGAGGGCTTTTCTGTTTAAATCCCTTAAATATTGACAAAGATCTTTGCATTGGTTTGAAACTAGTGGTCCACTGTTTCTGAAGAGGAATGTGAAAGTGAAATGGCTTTTGGAACACACAAGCTGCATTCTTACCTACCTTCAAGCAGGATGAGTCAATGGAAATGGATCAGAAAAAAAAGGAATCCTGCAAATTTTTCATCAGGATAAATTCTTCCTTCAGTCAGTAGTGAAACTTTCATGGACAACATCTAATGAGGCAAGAACCTCTCTTGAAATATATCAGTGGGTCTAGACACATCTGTCTTTGAAGTATGTTGGAATGTCATTTCTGAGAAACCACAGCTTCCGTGAAAAAAAAAACACCTAGTTGAAACTGAAGTATGGTTGAAGAGAATACAGAGTAACAATATTCCTAGAAGTCTTCTTTAGAAACTCCTGATAAATATGCTTCTCTCTGTTAGATTTCTTATCAGTTTTCAAATCTGAGTTTGTGTTTGGACTTTTTGGTTATATATAACCTCTTTGTGCACTTCCAAAGTTCTGTTCCAAGCCGGTAACCTTAAGAAATGTTTGTCATTTTTGACATTTGAAGCTTCTGGTAAAATGATAGTTTTCCTATAATTAGATCAATGCAAAGACTGAAAGGGACCATCTAGGAGATTTTGTTCTCAGTTTAAAAGTCAACCTTCTCTGTGCTTGCTGAACGATGTTTGCATACACACCAAATAATTCCCCTTACAGAGTTTATCATTATCACAACTTCCATCACGATGCCGCGGTAGCCCTTCACTTCCCACTGCACCAGGCACCTGACAGATGAATGACAAGCACCTCTGTATCGCTTGCACTCTCGGCTGGCAATACAGGGAGGAGATGGGGAAACAGAGGCACAAAAAGATAAGATATTTTCCTAGAGAGACTAGAACATTTCTAAAAGTGTAAGAGAGAAATTGTGTGTAATGGGACCACAGCTCAATGCAGAAGGAGCACGCCCCGTGTCCGGACTGGTCTGCATTGTGCCCCTTCTGCCCTCTTTTGTGCATGTTTGACATAAGTCTGAGAACAGGTAACTTCCCAGGATGGTGGTTCTTGGAAAGGAGATGGGGAGAAATATGTCTCATGAAAAATCTGAGATCAAGTGACAGCCACAAGTCTTCTGCATGCCGTGACTTTCCCCGCACCTAGGGACTATCTTTGCCAAAACAGAATTCCCGATTTCTTGAATCCCAGTTGAACATCCTGGATACTGTGTTCAACTGTATACATACATTACCACTATATGTATACACAGAGGTAATAATAATTCTGAAGTGTTCAGAAGTGCTCTACTGTACAACACAGCTCAGGCTCAGTTCTTGTTGGGTTTTCTGTATGTTCTTGATAGTTGTGCTTGTGTTTAATAGTGTTCCCATTCATGACTACAGTAAAAATCACAAGCTTTATAACAGAAAGGCCAGTGTTATCTCAAGCAATTGGAAAAATGGGTAGAGGTTATCTTAAGATAACTTTGACAATGAACCTACTTTTTGAGTTCAGCAAGTTTTACTCATTATGCTCTTGTATCCCATGTTTGTTGTGCTGTCTCCCAAAACGTTCTTTGTTGAAGAGGAAAACATACTAATAATTGTCTGTGTTTCTTCCCTCACGTGTTTCTAATCCAGACAACATAAATGGAAAATAAATTGCACAGGATAATATGATCAATAGCAAGGAATAACTTAAGAGCTGATGTGATAAATAATAAATAATTGCAATGATAAATAATTCCATTAAGGCAATCAAACAGTTTATGATGCCACAATAACTCTCGGCCAGCATTGATTTCAGGTAACTATCATTGTACAGAACTACAAATTTACTGTGCAGTGAGTTTCTTAATGATGATGATTTGGAGCTGAGGCGGAGGAAGGTCTAGATGGGAGGAAGAGCAAAGCATGTTCCTGAATCTGAAAAACCTCGCTCTGTGTTGTGGTAAATTACGCTATAACTGTTCATTTAATTATCGGGTTCATGTAGTGTAAGTGTGGTAAGAGTAGATGGCCCCATTCATTTAACTGCTTCCTATCCCTTTTCAGCCAACTGTTACACATCTCCGCAGCTTCTTGCCTGGGCCCTCGCTCCCACGTTCCCTTCTAACTCCTCTGAGTCACGATTAGATTTTCTACCCTTTAGCTGCAACTTGTTGGCAGATGGTTTTGGCTGAATTTAGACAGGCACAGATGCCTTCATGCTTGCTGTCTTTGCAAACAGACAAAAAAAAAAAAAAGAAGAAAAAAAATAACCACAATCAAACTCCATGTTCCTTCCCCCTTCGTGTGCGAGCGTGCGTATGTGCTATCTATACCTCCGTGTGCGTTTGACCTAGCCTGAAAAAGATTGGCTAAGAGACATATTGTACTGACAAGTAATAACAATTGGCGTATATTTTTATATTGTTTTATCTTCAGAAGGACTAGGAGATTATAGGTCATTTGCAAGTCTCATTTAGTACGGAACATATTTAGAAATTGAGCTAAAGCTAGTAAATCCTTCCCGTGAGTCTATCGCATATCTGATAAACTTCTGTAGGCAAGCTCAGCTCCTTCTTTCATTCTTTAATGTTTTTCAATAATTTTATTCTCCTTAACTCTTAATATTTAACTGAATGAAGAGAGGCAAAGGTCATTAGCATTTAGATAACAGGGATAGAAGAGAATTACCAGTTTTACATCCTCGATTTTTGCAGAAAAATACATGTTCCACAAAACAGTTACACGTACTTCTGTGGTCAGTGCTGTTACAAATTGTGCCACAATTAAAGCAGATCTAAAGCTAAAATCATACATTTTTCAGAACAATCCTTAACCTTCTATAGAAAGAATAAACATTACTTTTAAAATTCAATAAATCCCTCATTGAAAGCCATTCTTAGAAAAGGGGAGAGACTATATAAATCAAAACCAGATCCCGAGGTATGAAATACGTTTGCATTTTGCCTCTCTAACCTTCTGCTTAGTTTCTATACATGCGAGTGTGCGGCTGTTTGAGGTAAAGCACAACCAATTTTCTTTTCAGTAATTTTACTTTTCAGTTAAGCTTTTTCTAACTCTCTGAAATTAACAGCGTATTCTTCAGACAGCGTCTGCTACCAGAGTGATAAGGCCTCATGTTTGTGTTAACACCAAGGAAGGGTATGCAGAGAGGCTCCAGCTTATACTTATTGCTATAACAGCCAAGGGCAGCTCACTTTGTTACGTGCCCCGTTGGAGGGTCGGAAGCAGAACAGTGTAGAGGGGTCCCACCTGCAGGGAGGAGCAGACAGGACAGGTGACCCAAAACTGACCAACAGGGTATTCCATCCCATCTGCCTCACGCTCAGTATAAAAGCTGAGAGATCAAAGGGGTCAGCCTCTTTCTCAATGGCCGATGCCTGAGGAGGACTCTGCCTGTTCATCAGCCTTTAGTCTCAATCCGTGCATTCTGGAATCCAGTTCCGGAATCCAGTTCCCATCCATTGCTGAGTCCAGTCTGGGACTTTCCCTGTGCCTGCCAGTGGCGTGATCGTCATCCTGGGAGCTCAACACTGGTTTTGTATAGATTGTATAGATTTCATTATTTTCTTATTAATATTAATATCGTCTCTTTTTACTATATTTTTAATAATATTTCATTAGTCTAGTTTCTTTTTCAACCCTTAAGTTCTCTCTTCCTCTCATTCTCTCTCCTCTCCTCTGAAGGGAGATGCTCTTCCTTCTCTGAAGGGAGAGAAGCCAAAGAGAGCACCTGTCGTTCATTCAGTGGCCAATCCAGCCCAAACCATGACAGCAGGAAATAAGTCCTCCTATCTCCCAGTTAGCACCTAAAAGAATCTCCCAGTTAGCACCTAAAAGAAAAGACTAATTCTAAAACTGGACTCGGCTACTCTCTTATTTGTGAAATTTTTGCACTGCTCTATTGCCAATTTGTTGTCTTGTAGAAGTTAACAGAGTTAAAAACCCTATTCTTCAATGTGTGCATCTAAACTAAAGATAAAAATACCTGAAGGTAGATACTTTCTTCTACACAACTGCAGAAACTAAAAAGTGGCCATCTTGGCATTTTTTTCCCAACTATTTCAGGAATTTTTCAGAAGCAATGAAAGAGACACCAGCCCTCTTGCAAAATACACTCCAGAAGTGCCAGAGGTCATGAGTCTCCAGGATCTGAAAGAATCTGCTATACACCTGGTCTATTTAATCTTTTACCTATATCCAAAACTAAACAAACTTCTTTGTGTTTCAGTACCTACATCAGAACGAGAGCTAAAATTGAACAGGAAAATGGTGCAACATAGATCACTAGAGGCAAAGAGAGACCTACAAAGCAATGTATTCCGCTGGTTCATGTTTAATTTGCATTTGAATAAGGTTCATTTCACCTGAGCATTAACATCTAAATCTAATTTTAGTGAGAGCAGAGTAGTTTAGGAACTTGTTATTTCTGCTGAGAATTTCAGCCAAAACATAAAAAAATTGTAATTATAGAAAGATTATTTTTATGATAGAATTTGGCCTTGGTTTAATAAGAGTAAATGCAGATCAGGAATACATAGTTTTTTGAACCCGTGGGGTGCAAACAAAATTAATTCCCTGTGGAAATGGGATCAATACACTGCCTCTCCAGTAGACCTGTCTTCCAGAGGCTTAGCACAGAAAATGGTGGAGCTTTTGTGTGAGAAGTTATTGAATCAAAAAGTCTTAGTTATCAATGTTGCAAAATAGATACAAACACGCAGCAATTGAGAAAAATAACTCACACCACAGGGATGACATGCATAGGAAAGGCAGCTCTCATACATTTTTAACAGTATGGCTACTCTAAAATATTTTGTCATTTGGAGGCTTGTCGCAGTAATATCTGAGTGTTTTCCAAGAGAAAACAATAGTCTTAGGGAACCGTATGAGAGTCTCGGTGAGTATCTGGCTTCCCTTCCTCTCTCATGGTGAAACCTTTGCTGTTTCGTTCATTAGCCTTAGAACAGGGCTACGGTCAGAAGGGGACATCTTTTGTGTTGACTGTAAGCGAAGTAAGATTTGACTCCCACTGTCGGATCCACAATCAGACTGTTAATGCAAAGAGAAAACTAAGGGAAAACCAGCAACAACAACAAAAAAACCACCAACCTGCCAGGTTTGAGTATTGACTATGTGTATTTTTTGGCATGTTAAATGACTAGCAGAACTACCTTGTGCAGGGAAGTGGAAGGAGCGGTTGTAGAACTGGCGATTCAGAAAAGGACTTCAGTATTTCATTTTTTTTTAATGTAGTTTCCATTAGACAATGCTTGTCCAGCTGTAAGAGGTTTTTAACATAAACTGGAGTGGGATGATCGACATAGCTGAGGCTACATAATATTCTGAGGGATCCTGTCTCTGGCAGAACCTGTGTTTCCTTACTGCTACACGTATTCCCAAAGACTGCAAGTTCATTTTCTTCAAAAAGGTCCGACTGTCCTAAAGGCACTGGGGCTGCCTGCAGGCACAGCACCTGTAAGATGCATGATGAGCCACCTCTACAGTTTGAGCGGTAATTGCATTATTCGATCCCTCACTATGGTAAGAAGGAAAACTTGAGATGCACTCTCCAGGCAGATTAATGGCTATATGTGATAGACTGCTGCATCACTTGGGGTTTCGGCATGAAGTAAGAGACAACTCATCTTCATTTTACCTTGACACTCTAAACAACATTCTTGTTGAGAGGGTGGCATGGCTGGGAGGGGTTTCTGTACCTGCCTGTAAGCATGCAGTTCCTCAGCCCGTGAATCAAAACTACCGAGTTTGTCCTCTGCTAGTCCAGTTGTACAGCTCTGCAAAGTCTCCAAAGGCTCGTTGCACGCTCTTTATTTATTCTGCTTTTTCGCATTATCCCAGAAAGCTTTTGCAGCTCTTCAGAGGACAAAGTTTTTGATGGCCACTTGCTGGAAAACAACCAGCATTTTGCCTGTGATGGGCATTAAAAAATACATATTTTATGAAGTATTTTTAAAAGCTGTTAGTTTATAATTATTTATGAAGAAGACGTGCTGCTTACAGAAGTATCCTCCTGAAAGAAGGACCGAGCACAAAGATGCTAAGGGAAGGAAAGCAAAAAAAGTCAGTGTATTTAAATACTCATAAGACAAACAACAGCTTTGGAAAAAAAAAAAAAGTCCAAGTGCAATGGATATTTTAAAATTATTTCTACTTTTTAATTTCAAATATTTCCTTCTTATGGCCTTACTTGACTCTACTGTATTTTAGGACATCTGGTGGCTGATAGACACAGAAGCGATCCCTAAATTTTGTTTCAATGTGCTCTGCACAACTGGAATTACCCAGTGCGCGCTATTTGCTGCTGTAGTTGTATGCATTAAGCCTGACCTGCCCTTGCCTGACCAGCAGGGATCGGGAGTGGCTTTAGTGCATTTGTAGACTTCCACCAAGCTTAAAGTGATGGGACATCAGTAGCTGGCCTTTTTCTGCCCAGTGTCACACCACATGCCTGCATAATAATTAAACCATGAGTCAGACAAGACTTTTTTTTTTGCTGACTTGTCCCCAGTGGAATTATTTATCTAATTATCATCTGTGCTTTTGCTGCATTTGAAGGGTTCCTAGCTGACTCACCAAAAAACTAAGTGAAAATCTACATCAGACATCCGCAACATACACTTACAAGCTGGCATGTTCTTCAAGTTATGGAGACTACTGCAGGTGAATGTAAACGCGCAAACTGTCTTTACAGCATAACATTTCTTGTTCCTACCCCCAAGAAGCATAAAAAATAAATGTTTTTTTCCCTCCATTAAACACATTCTTTAGTGCACCAAGAATTTAATTTCTTCTTCTTGAGGGTCAGCAGTTGGACAACTTTTTGGGCTTTTATGCAAATATTTTTCAAGGAGAAGCAGACATATAAAATGCTTCTGCATAAATGTTGTTGCTAGGAGGGTCTATCAGACAGATGCATTTTTTTCCCTAGGAAATGTACTAAGCATAAGAAATATCTTGCCAGCTGTGGAGTTCTCCTTCCATTTACCTTCCCACTTCCTCAAGGTCCGTGTTTTGTTGCTACTTAGTCCCCTTTTCTTCATTAAACATCTCTTCCTGCAAGGAGCAACGTTCACAGGGGACAACCAACGAGTATAATACTGGAGTTTAAGCTCACTTAGTGCTTACACTTTCCATCCCTATCCCTTTACTTTGATTACAAACAAAAATTTGCAAGATTTATGTTGGAGAGGAAGAATCTGGTGCCAGTGTGCAGGGTGTGGGCTCCTGGGGCTTCCTGTGGAGAAACACGATTGTGTGTGATTCTTCTCGAGGTGGTTTACCTCTTAGAGTCAGTCTGTGTTCCCTTGTAGGGTGCATAACCCGAATATTTTTACCTCATCTCCCTTTAACTGTTTTTTCTAATTAATCTTCCATTACATTTTTTTTAAATTAACTATAATGTTGCAAATGCTAGCACGGAAGATTACTGTGGAAATTCAAAGAAACTCAGTGACAGGCCTTTGACCAAACCAAAGGCAGTCAAAAACTTTCTTTCACTCTACAACTGATGTATGTGTTTCTATCTCATTATTAATTTTTACTTAGAATTGTACATACTAAAGTCAGAACTCAAGAAATACCATGGAAAGAAAATACTATTGGAAGTAGATATGGAGTTGGTGAAAAAACTTCATTCCAATCTACTTTGGGCAACAACCAATCAAATACCCCCACCTCTCTAGCCCAAGTTTCTGAAGGGAATTGAATAAAAAGTTTTGAGAAAATATATATTTTAAAATGCTTTTTAGCGTTTAAAGAGCTTTATGAAAATTTGTTCCATTTTTTTTCTTTGTCGCTAAAAAAAAATCCATCGGTATGAGTTTTTACGGGGGGAAAGCTTTCATGTTCCCATTTGCCACTCTGCAACTTTTGAAAACAAATTAAGTTCTGAAGTAAAAAAAAAAACACCAAACATGCAAACCCAAAGGAAATGATGTAAATCTTTATTCTGCCACTCGGTGACTTTTTTTAACTATTGCAAAAAAGTTTTGCAAACTGGCAAGGTGGTAAAAACAAAAAAGTAAAAAAAGAAAGCTTATAAACAACCCCCCTAGATACCATTCATTTTATTGCAGTTGGAAACAAAAGGGAAGTAAGGGAATACTGTCAGCATTTTTGTGAATTTTATCTCATTTTTTCAACTAGATATAACTGTAAGTCTCACAAGATTTCAAGCAAGGTGCTTTGGATTAAAAATAAATTATAATTGGAGTAGAAAATAACTAAAATTGCCAGAACGTAGAAAAGCATTTAAACATTTAAGCAGCATTCTGCATAGTCCTATTTGTATTCCTGTGGAGATAGTCATTCATAAAGTTAAAATCAAGACTATATTTTAATTTTACCCTGATATTTGTCTGAAATCTCTGACCTGAGTCTATCACGTTGTGGTGACTTTTACCCAACTTTCTAATTAGGTTATCCGTAACTGGAATTTTAATTGAGCCTAAGTGTCTGAGATGCCCATTTTCCATAGCATTTCACTACTATAAAACTATTGAAGAAGTCTAGGAAGCACTGCAAATATTGGACTATCCCACACATAGCGAAGTAATAGGAGTTGGATACAATCAGAAAATTTAAGAAATATTTAGACCTCATTACCTCAATACTTGCAGTATTGCTGAGAGGAACATCTTTTATCACTAATATATGATTTAAATTTTGTTGGAGGGGACACTCAAAATGAGCTAAGGACATTATTCACATTGCAAAACCAAACACTTATAAGTTAGCTAATGTTGAAATTAATCTATCATCTGATCTGCATTGAGCCGTGCACGCTGAAGACCCAAATACATTTAAATGTTTCCACAGATGCCCGGCCTCATTTAGTGGCCAGCAACAGTGACGCTCAGATCAGAACCATATATTTTAAAAACGGATTTTCTCCTAGACTTCAACATTCTCTTTCTCTTCTCATCTAATATACCAAATACTAGTTGTATATTGGTTTGCTCTTTTCCTCACACGCTTCTCAATGACATTCGTCACCGTACTGCTCCAGTCATTATCAATGCATCTGGTAATGTATTAACAAATAACTTGCTCATTTTCACAATTCCTGTGAGGTATTGTCTCACTGTTACCGCCGGGGAGTCGAAGCAATAAGTATTAAACCTATTCACCTCATTTGGACATCTAATTTCAAACTTTCCAGGGGATAACAACCCAAACTCGCACTTTATACATTTAAAGCACAGTCCCAGCTGACATATCTGTCTGTGCACTTCAGAACATCAGGTACCAGGAGCTCCAGCCGGTTCCCTCGGATAATGAGCTGCGTAAGTTTAAACACCTTCCTTTGGCATTATATCTGCGGCAGTGCAAGGAGCTGGGTCTGAAGGGCAGGATGCAATCGACGTGCAAGGAGACTGTCCTCTCTCCACAAGCTGCCCAGGTCCTCCCTCACCTCCCTGTTTCTGCCTAAATAAAGGCGGAATCCTGCAGCCAGCACTCTCCTTCACTTCACAGCCCATGTTCATCCCCTGCATCGTGCAGTAAGTGGGGCAGGGAAGAGGCAGAGTGTAATCAGGTAAGTACAACGTGACAGCAGCCCACAGAGCTGGGCAGAAGGTCTGATTCCCCATAGCTACCCCAGACATAGCACACCCCACTGAAGTCCACAGCTGAGAAATGTCTTACTTAGCCCAGAACAGGACATTTTTTGTGGAGTTCTCAGCTGCAACAATTTAGGATATCTCTCTGCTACGTGTATGAAATAAGGTTTTTCTAAAAATAAGAAGTTATATTCAGCTAGAATTCTTGCAGAAATTAAAAGCAATAAATTTCAAGGCCAGGTTGGATGGGGCTTTGAGTAGTCAGGTCTAGTAGGAGGTGCCTTGCTCATGGCAAAGGGGTTAGAACTAAGTGATCCCTTCCAAACTAAACCGTTCAATGATCCTATGAATTTAGCATGAAAGTTACCCCCTTGCTATACATTAAGCACAACCTCCAAGGCATATTCTTTTGGAGGGAAGGTCATCAACATTCTTTATGCTGGGCAAAATAATGTATTTTCCTCTATTCCTCCCACTTTTTTTTCTGAAAGAACTGAAATATTTAACGGTAACTGTGACTGTGTGCATGTGAAAAATTACTTTGAAATAGATGCCCACACTGCAAAATTTCAGTCCAAACATTTCAAGTATTGTAAAGTTATCAGCAAATGAAGACAAGCTCTGACACAGAGACCGTGAAACACCCTTCTATGAATGCAACCTTGCCAGCCTGCTTATCATGCTATGGAAGCGTTGCAGAGCTAATGTGCTCTTTTAACGTTGAGGATAAATAAAATCCCGATAAGAATGAATACAATAATTTAAACTGATTCAAGCAGTTTATCCTGACATATTTCGTGCTAATTAAGCTGTGAGAATAATCAATTTTTCTGTGTGAAATGTGAAGCAAAACAGTTTGATGACAATGTAATTACGGCAACATGAATACCTGAGAAAATGTAATTTTGTTTGTCATGTAATGAGCCTTTTGATGTCAGCTGGAACTTTCATTTCCTCATACTTGTAAAACATCAAAATAGTAATAGTAATACAACCTCAAATAGGTAAATGCTTAGACACCTTTAAGCACAAAATCAGTGCTGTTCATTAATGGATAATGAACTTAACATGTGGAAGATACTGGTTTTATCTGCTGCGCTTTTTTTAAGCCAGTTTGACCCATGTTCTCCACTAATAAATGGTTTATTATAAAAGTTTATTGCTAATATGTGGGGCTCAGGAGCATTTCCAGTCTGCCAAGACCACACACGTGCCCCACTGCTTTCCTTTGCCTTGCTGGGCAGAGACCTGGTAGGACACCACTTCACAGCCCCGTGCATCTTGGTTTCTCCTGGAAGAAAACACAGGCAGATACCCCAGGAGAGTGTAGCATGTGATGGCACAACAGGCCAGGCTTCTAAGGTAAATGCAAATGCACAGGGGACAGGCCCTGGGGCATGCAGGGTGCCACTAGACACTGGTTCCCGAAGTCAAGGACTACTGGTTTCTGCTATAGACTTGATCAGTGTTCACCGGAGGAGGGACTAGAAACCAAGTGTGCCCGGCCTGTGCAATTGTCCTAGCAGCTCTCTAGCATAATAATAATTGAATTATTGTATATTAAGCTTCACTAGGAACAGCTAAGAGTGTCTTCACCTCAGAAGTCTTGTAATCTGGTAGGTAGGATACTCCTGAGTAAGCAACACGTGTGCTCAGAGGCATCAGCAGAAGGTGTCTTGCCCTCTCCCGGGGGTGTGCCCCAGCCCCTTGGCTGCTTCGGGCGAACAGGGACAGCACGCCACCAGCACAGCGAATCTGTATCGTTGCCCCCTTTCAGATTATTACCCAAGCATTAACTGGATTTGATGATAAATTGTGAATAATTTAAGGGGAACTGTAATCTAATTTTCAACCAATTATTCTCAAATTAAATTAGTCCATCTCTACTTGTTCCCATGCTCTCTTCTACTAAAGCTGGTACCTTAGGTATAGCCTTTAACAAAACAGTGCAGCCCAATCAATGCTTGGTGTGTGAGCATTCTTTCCTCTCTTCTTTTGGGAGAACTTTCCTATTTTTGTTTCACACCTTTCATCTTTCACACCTTTTATCATTTCACGCTTTTGGTCTTTTTTATGTTCTTTTGCCTCTCTTCGTTCCTCTGCTTCACCAGTTACTTCTATCCAGCAATATGGAAAGAAAATGATTAAAAAGCAATGTGCCTGTGGTATTCAGCATCTTCTGTTGTTTGAGTTGTAATGGCTTTTTGTGCTTCCTTCTGTGAAACTTGCAGTATTTGTCAGCTGGATGATTTTCGGGGTATTTTGTAACTGTAGTTATGTATTTATGGTTTTGTCTAGCAGAATAAATGGATAAATTTTCCTGGAAAAGTCTTTTCCACTATCAACAGTAAGAAAGTGATGACAAGTTCAGTGCCTTTTTGGGATTTTATTAATTTTTTTGTGACCTCCTAGCTGTCTGTTTCCAAGTTCACCTCAGATGGAGCAATATTTGCTCATTCATTATAGATTTCTCCCTGAAAAGAGCTTTCTCTCATGTTTTTGACACTGGTCCAAGACTACAAGTGGAAATGCAATTGTAAGTGACTAAATGAATTGCTTCACATCATGGTGCAAATATCTAATAGACTGATTTCTTGACACAAAACAATACAGGCTTTGATAGCTAAGAAGCCCATCATCAGATTATAAAAACAAGCAATGTGATCTGATTATTTTTTTTAAATATTCTTTCAAAAATGCCTTTTGGTGAAGGATGAATAAAACGTGTTCCCGTTCAGAATGCAGAGTGAGCCACATCGTAGTGTGTGCATCCCACAGCCCAACTATTAGTGATAAATACAGGTTCCTAAGGCTTGAGAAGTTTCTAGAAGCAACATGACAACAAGATATACACAACAGTTATGAGCTGAGTCTTTTTCATTTCTTGTTTTGTTTTAATTGCACATCACATGCACTTGGCCCTTGTTACTGCACTGCTTTTCAAAAATCCTATTCCTCCTGAAGTTGCACTGATTACTCTCTGAAAATAAAACACAACTGGAAGACTTCAAAGTAGTGTTCAGTCATGAGGTCAGCTACGCCTCCAGGACGTTGCTGTTACAAGGGTGTCTTTCACAACCATTACCATGTTTTATGATAAGATACCTGGTCTAAGATTCTTCATGTGCTTAAAAAAAGGCAGAGCAACCTCAGAACCAATATGTCTGGGCCCTCTGAAACAGTGGGTAGTATATGCAAACTATAAAGCAGACCATTGTTATGACTATGAAAGCACCTCTTTGGATTTTTTCTGGTTTCCTCACAACATCCAAACCTCATCTTGGAATTAAGCCCTATGTAGCCGGGAGCATGAACAAAAGCTGGTAAGTAGCTCTCTAAATAAGCATACAAATGTTTCCGATAACTCAGCAGTGAGCCTGTGGCAAGGCTGGCTCCAGCCATCAGCCAGAGGATGGTACCTGGCTAGAACAGCAGAATACTGGGAAAAACAAATTGTTATTGCTCTGCTGCCTAGTTTGGCAGACCTGAATTGCTAGAAAACTGGGGTTTCTGTGTCGGGTGTCTGCTCACAAGGGAGTCCCTGGATTGGCAAAAGGATGTGGGGCCACAGTTATTGCTTGGGGGTAGAAAGGATCTTTTGGAAACAGTGGTTGCCAGCATGGTTCCCCTATCTACCAAGTGATGCAGGCAGTGGCAGAGCTGGCTCTTAGACCGTTGCTGCCCATCTTCTGCCCTGCTCTTCTCCCTCCTGCAGCAGGAAGGGCCTTGGCCCCACATGAGCCAGCTGTGGGCAGCTGTACCAGCATGGGGCATTTGAAGGGAAATTTGTATGTTGCAACAACCTGTCAAACTGCTAAGTGCCACTGGAGCTGCTGAATGGGCCTTAATAGAAACAAGTTTCAGTTTTCCACTATCTTTCATCTCCTTTCCTTCCTCCTTTCTCTTTGTACCTCTCATGCCTACTTACCTTGGGGTTTGGTCTCTCGCCAAGATCTTTCCTCCTCCATTATGTACATTTCCATGCTGAATACAGCTCAGCCAGCGGCCAGCTGATACTGTGTTTGAGGACTGGGTCTGTGGTAATTCAAAGTGGCGACCTGAGCATCTGCATGGCCTCACGGGAGTGCCGAGTGCTGTCTCAGGTTTCCCGGACACCGCTTGGGACACTGAAATATACGTAAGTCAATATTATTGTAGACATTCAGCGCATTCTCAAACTCAGCCTGAGACAAGTATTTGTTTGCTCTCAGGAAGTTCTCTGACAGCCATTTTCATTTTTGAATAATTTTAAAGATGAGCAAGGCAAATTATCCAAACGCTGTGAAATCCAAAGTCCCTGTTTGGACAGATGATTTCCATACAGTTATGTGCATATATGTTTGTAAAAGTCAGTAGTCTAAAATTTATAATACCAAACAACGATGTAAAATTTTCTAGAATAAGGTCATAGAACTGATAAACAAATACTGCACAATATTTTAACAAGTGGTTTAGCTCCTTTATGTTTACACATTTAATACATTTAAAGTGAGAAATGCATTTAAAATTTTTATTTTTGACCAGCTCCTTTCTTCTTTGTTAAATAAATGACTGTACACCTAAGTAGCCTCATGGATCCATAGTAGCTGCAGGATAAATATCCATTTCAAAGTGAGAGGATGAATTGTTGGGCACTTCTTGGTAAGCCTGTAAGATCTGAAGTACAATTTCAGAACCATTATGAGCCTCATGCACTCCTGCCTGTTTGTGTTTGTCTGTTCCAGCGCCGCTTAAGGGATTTACTGTGACCTATCTGTTTTGACAATTCAGTCCCATCCTAGAATTTCTAATATCTTTTGTTAAAGCTCTGTCTCCTGACAATTTTCATGACAGCCTGTTGCCTCATCCAGAAATCATGAAAACTGATGACACAAATAGAAAGGTGAAGCAAAAAAGAATGTGGGTTTTCCTCAGTGGATTTTCCACACTGATTATTAAGAATGGGAATATTTTCATTTTCCTACATGGCCTGCCAGCTGGTTTGGCTCTCAAGCTGCCAGAGTCTTTTTTAATCTTCGGGTTTGTTTTTCAAAAGCTTTGTCAGAAACATTCAGTTCTCCAAGTGCCATTCTCGCTGGTTCCAGTTACCTCTCCAGAGACCAGCTCTGTGAATTTTGGGGACGAAAAATTAGAAAACCGTATTTTTTCCTTTTTGAAGATATTCAGACAAGGAAGGTACATTGTCTAAATAGTCTTTATTAGTCAAAGAGATTTAAAGCAGTGAAAGAGAAGAAAGTACTGATTTACAGTAAATTGCTGATGATTCAAAACCCGATATAATAGTAGGTCCAAGGTAAGCAGTTCAGATTAAGACATTAATAATCCTGCTACTAAGCCACAGGTATTAGAGATGGCACCAGTAGCAGGTATTTATATCCTCTGTTTTATAACCTTACCACCGTACCAAACCAGCTTTTGGAGGTTAATTTGAAAATTCCAGAGAGTCACAGAACGGCTGAGGTTGGAAGGGATCTCTGGAGGTCATCTGGTGCAAACCTGCTCAAGCAGGGTCACCTACACACCTGGGGTTGCCCAGGACCATATCCATATGGCTTTCGAGTATCCCCAAGGACGGACATTCCACAACGTCTCTGGGCAGCCCGTGCCAGTGCTCAGTCGCCCTCACAGTAAAAAAGTATTTCCTGACATTCAGAGGGGAACACCTGTGTTTCAGCATGTGCCCATTGCCTCTGGTCCTGTCACTGAGCACCACTGAAAAGAGCCTGGCTCTGTCTTCTTTGCACCTTCCCTTCAGGTATTCATGTACGTTGATATGATCCCTGAACTTTCTCTTCTCCAGGCTGAGCAGCCCCATCTCTCTCTGCTTTTCCTCATATGAGAAATACTCCAGTCCTTTTACCATCTTTGTGGCCCTTTGCTGGACTCTCTCCAGTATGTCCGTGTCTCTCTTGCACTGGGGAGCCCAGAACTGGTCCCACCACTCCAGGTGTGGCCTCACCAGTACTGACTAGAGGGGAAGGATCATCTCCCTCAACCTGCTAGTAACACTACTCCTAATGCAGCCCAGGATATCATGTGTCTTCTTTGCAGCAAGGGCACATTTCTGGCTCACGTTCAACTTGGTGTCCACTAAGATTACAGGTTCTTTTCTGCCAAGATGCTTTCCAGACAGGCTGCCCCCAGCCTGTACTGGGGCCTGGGTTTGTTCCTCCCCAGGCACAGGACTTTGCTCTTCCCCTATTGAACTTCATGAGGTTCCTGTCCGCCCATTTCTCCAGCCTGTCGAGGTCCCTCCAGATGGCAGCACACCCATCTGGTGTATCAACCACTCTTCACAGTTTTGTGTCAACAGCAAACTTGCTGAGAGTGCACTCTGCCCCGTCATCCAGATCAGTAATGGAGATGGTGAACGGGACTGGACGCAGTATTGATCTCCAGGGTACATTGCTAGTCACTGACCTCCAACTAGACTTCATGCCACTGATCATCTCTCTCTGGGCTCAGCTGTTCTGCCAGTTGTCAGTCCACCCCACTGTCTGCTCTTCCAGCCCTTAATTCATCAGCTTCTCTATGAGGATCTTATGGGATACAGCATTGAAAACCTTACTGACGTCTCTTGATTTTGCCTGCTGATCTCCATTTTTGACCATTTCCTTTTGCCTTCCTATTGTTTATTACTCCCTTCCTTTTTGATGCTAGAAACAATGTAATGGAGACGTGTTATTTGATAGCTGAAAATAGTTATGCGTTCTGCAACAAGCTCAGCTTTAAATATGTATTTTCTGCTGCACTTTCTGCCAATTGTAAGTTAAAATGGGTGTTTCTACTGTTTAAAGGTTACAAATAATAATGCAGAACAAGATTTCTTATGTTTTGCATTTTCGTATTACATGCAATTTACTCTGCATTGTGTTTCAAAAGTATGTATTAATGAAGTTTACTTCTCATGAGCTGCTTGAGGAAATAGAAAGGTGGAAGTCTGGGCAACAAGGATAGGGGCATTTCAGCAGTTATCAAGTGTGGGAAGCTTGTAATTGAAGATGCACATGAATTGCGTATGTCTTGCTAAAACAACCATTAGTGACATTTGTAAAGTCTGACATTTAATTAATCATCAGTGGGTCCAAAAATCGGAAGTCCCCAGTTGTCTATGCTATGGTTTCAAGCACTTTGAAAATGATTATTTTTTTTTTTAGGGGGTGAAAACCTTCTACAAGGAGAAAACTCTCATTAAATTCCTCAGTTTTGTAAGAAGAGAGTGCATAGGGCCACACCTATGACAAAATATAAAGGTATATAGCCTTTTCTTTGGGGAGATTTCATAACAATGAAGGAAATTCAGGACAGAAGCAATTTTTCTTCCAGCAAGGAAACATATTTTTCCCTTTTAATCCTCATAGTTGAGAGTTACAGGGAAAATTAAGGCATGTCTTGTACCAGCAGATGTCAAAGAAATAAGAGAGAAGGGAAGATGTTCATAAAAATAAAAATAAAATTCCATTAAATGCAAACATTTTGCCAGGAAGTCTTCTTTTCAAGCTGTAGACAGGAGAAGAGAAAGCCTATAGCTGAACTATCCAAAATGAAGAAAGTTGGATCCAACCACGCATTTCCCACTTCCACAAACAGAATTTTCCATATGTGTTTGTATACAAGTATATAAGTAGCTTTAATTTAAGAATACTGAGGATGCTTAATAATATGTTATTTATTCTGAAACCTCATCTAATCTGTATGTTCTTACATTACTTTTATCACTTACACATGTTAAAACTTGACAAACTTACCTAAATAGTTATGCAACAAGCAAAGGAAAGCCAAAATGTTGCTGATGTCCTCTAAACTCTCATTTTGGCTAACTGTGTTACACTCCAGGCAACAGTCCTGTTACAGGAATAACTGAAATAAATAAGACTGGAATAAAAGTGCTTTGGACTCTATATCTCCCTTCATGGAACTTGAGAGTTTTTATTCCAATTTTATAACATCATTTATATGAATGGTGCTGAAAAAGTCATGAGTCTCAAACCAATAAAGACAGAAATGATGCTGTAAACTCTATGTTCGCAATGTAATATAAGCAGCAATAGCTTACAGAAAAAGGAGCAAAGGGAAGGTGTATTGACACCACTCTTCATTTTATTAAGCATTATGTAGGTGGCAAAGTAATTTCAGTATATCTGAGAAACACAAGTACAGTCCTCAACTTCAAGAGAGAACAACTCAACATCCTGACTCTGCCGGACTGCTACAGTCCTGCTGTGCCCTGGGCAAATTGTGGCTGCTTGTGTCCTTTGTGAAAGGGGAAGAGGTGGCTGCAAATACAGGAGCTGCAGAAGCCTCCAAGGAACAGAAAGGTAAAAGACGAGGAGCAGTTTCAAAGAAGAAAGTGAGAGCTCCTGACAGGACTGGTACACTCTCACCAGCGTCACGAAAGACCGTGCATGAGGATGAGGCAAAGAAAACAGCAAAGCAAAAATGATGTAGCAGATGAATAAGGACAGACAGGGGGATGGCAAGACAGAGTTCGAACGCCAGCAATATTACAGTACAAAAAGTATCCATCACTGAACAGAGTATTGTACATGTATGTCCCCACACGTCTACATTTCTGGAGAAACCAATTGGATTGTCTTTTACTACGCTGGCTTATCTAATTAGAAATAATAAGCCAGATAGATTAGCCTTTCTAAGAAGAAGGCAAAGAAAGAAGGATCATTTTTCCTCATTAAAATCTTGTGTATGTTCTTTTGAGAAGCAGTAGACCTCCCGTGCTTTCATTGCAAGAAATTTGTTAGTCTTGTACACTTTCACCATTCTATTAAAAATCTGTTCATCTTCAATCAAGTTTTAAAAAATCTGCAAGTCATTTTTCACTTGCAAACTCCATCTGGGAAGGACTAACCTCAGGACTGAGAAGACAGAGGTTATTTCTTTTGCACTGTTCAGGTCTCTTCTATTGGCACCCTGGATTCAGACAGCAAAAAGATGCCCACCACAGCAGGACAATGTTACGTGCTTCCAACAAGGGTGGAAAAGCAGGAAACGCATGCAATTATAGGCTTTCTGCAGGGGGAAGTCTGCAACTAGCTGGTTTGAAGGACCTGAAAAGAAAAATTATATGACACCTATGGATACAGGGATTCTGAGACAGCAGCAAAGAACTAAGCATTGAAAGATTTGCTAGGACTCTGAGCACTGTGACTTTGAGGCAAGGAGTCAGGGACTGATAGGTGAGTGGATATATCTAAGACCGAGAGAGACTGGGAGGTTGCACTCCCTGCAGTAGAAGTTGTGGTCAAGGCAAATTAATGTACTAAGAAACAAAGACCTGGGGAGCAGACGGAGGCTGTCAGTACTCGAGCAGACAACCTGAGATGAGCAGCTTGGGTGGTTTCTGGATCCCAGCTGGGCTTGGCATACAAGGGGATAAAATTGTAGCTTCAGGGACTGGAGTGGTCTGATTGTGAAGAGGGACACAGCTGTAAATACCTGGGAGAAACTGCGGTCAGAGAGGAAGCCACAAATGGATTTTAGTTTATTTCATTTTTAGATTTAAGCACTTAGCTGCTCAGTCTTGCTTTTGGCACTTTCATCCTTTATTGGAGCTCATCTTTATAATACGTTACTTTTTGCAAATTGGAATGATACCATAAGCAGTATTAGCTTAGCTCCTTAACTGCTCTGCTGAAGTAATGGTCCAAACTAAGAAAATAATCCCTTAGCAAAAGCTTTAAGAGATTTAAATATTTTTACTTTTTTTTTTTTTTTTTTTTTTTTTTTTATCTGTGTTGCTAATGGTCACCACTGTTTTGACTGCAGACACACTTCAGGAAAAGAAACCTTGTGGTTCAAAAAAACTGGGACTGAAGCCCTTAACTTGTGTAGATGGTTAGTGTATGAGATTTGTACAACCACAGTTTTACCTGTTTGACAATATTAACACCAAATTTAATTGTGGAGAATGAACTCGGGTCTCGGTGGTTCTGCACACATGCAGTACTAGAATTAGTTTATGATTCTAGTTTGCCTTTATTTTTAGATCAGATTTTTTTTTCTCCAAAAGTGAGTCAGCTTAAGCAAGATTCCTTAAGCTTATGGTATATAAAAGGAATGATAAACCCACAAAATCTCCGCTTCTGAAATCCCTTAAATCCCAATGATGATCACAGATATAAGAGGTCTGCGGGTATTGGTCTCGTCTGACAGGTCTCTGCAGAGACGCAGAGCTCTCTCCCCGCAGTTTGGGTGTACATATCCCATGTTCTTTATCCCAAAGGATTGTACTGAGGAAAATATCCAGGCAAACCTTTAACAAAGAGAAGAAAACCTAGACGTGCCTCATAAGTCTCACTTTTTATTTGAATGTGCGTAGGTGAAACACAAGAGGAATTTTGCAGATTTTTAGTACTTTCCAGGAGCAAGCCCAAGCCCTCTAGTGGTCCGAGCGAGCGAAGCCCAGTCTCGAGAGTAATCACCAAATTATCAGAGCAGCTGATTAAACACGGCAGGAGTCTGGGAGAAGCAAGCAAACAAGCGAACTAAGTTTGTATTTGATTGCACACTGCTTGCAACTACAGCTAGGAAGATAAGTGATTTTCAAAGGAACCTTTTCCTTCAAAACTTGGAGTATCCTCGTCTCGCAGCTACGACGTTTTCTCTGCCCTCTCTCTCCAGTTTTGCCATTTCCTACCAAAACAAGCTGGGATGCAGCCACAGGGCTTTTCCCCTTCCCAGCTGCTGCACAGCCTGGGGCTGGGAAGGGTGGAGGTTGCTGTTTCGGAGACCCCTGGTCCTCACTGAGCTGTGACTTTCACAAGCTCTGGGGCCTGCAAGTGCCTCACGGGGGCTGCTGAGGAGCCCCCCTGCCAAGCTGACAAAGGAAAATGGAAAAGAAGCTGTTTTGGAACCCAAAGCGGGCCACTTGGGTTCTCCCAACCCTCTCTGATTTCTGGAGGAATTCTGTAAATTTTGGTAAATCAATACATTCCAAACATTTTCTCTGGATTTTTCTTTTCTTTTTTTCCTAATTAACAACACTTGTAACCTTGTCCTGGTAGCTTTTTGTAGCTATTTAAAGGCGTGAGTTTGCCTCTAAAAATATTCATTGAATAAACACCGAAAAACGTTTGTGAACATCTATTTACATTAATGTGGGTGGCAACACTCTTCCGCGATGAGCTAGAAACCCCACTGCAAGTCAGGGACTCTTGAGCAGAAAGAAAAGCATGCGATTCAGAGGATCAGACCCACCACATGGATAGCAAATTGTGAATAAAAATAATAATAAAAAAAAATAGAACTACTCTCTCCTGAGTAAGCTACAGGCTGGTATGTTTACCGAAACCACTCATTGAAGAATTTTAAATAACAGCTAATTTGGGATCAGGGAAAGATGCTAGTGCATATAAAACTTTTTTCCTGGTTGTAATTAGTTTGTTCAGCTTTATTAAGTAAAGCTTATATATGCTGGTGGAAAGCCCAGCTGTATCATATTTTCAAGGTACCCTGGAAGATGTTGAGAAGCGTTGCTGAGGGAGAAGGGATTGAAACGTCCATCGTAATAAATTGTCCTTGCCACAGGTGACTGTTGGCTCTCTTACACCAGGGAAAATCAAAAATAACTCCTCCGAGGCAGGGGAATGGCACTGGTGTCTAACCTGTACGAGAGGAGAATGAGGACAAGTGAGTTCAGGTCCCACTGGGGGGCTGTGGCAGGCTGTCCTCTCCCTTTGATGCCCCCATGGGCACGCTCTCCAGGCGACACTGCTGCGAGGCCGGCTCAGCCCCCCGGTACCAGCTGAGCCAGGGGGACACGGAGGGCAGATAAGGCTGAGGAAGTTAAACCCCAGCAGGTATTCCAGATGGGATCTCCAGTTCCTGGGTCAAACAGTCTCCCTAGCTGAGAAAAACAAGGGGCATTGCTAGATTTTCCTGTGGACGTGATTGAGTTTAAATACTGTCAGCCGCACTTGATTAAACAAAGAAAACCCCAAAGCCTTAGGAAGAGTCTGGCTCCTCGGATGGAAATGTGGCAGAGCAGAAAGAAGTTTGTAGTTTCAAAAAAGTGGACAATGATATTATGAAAATGAACAATCTGTTCTTGTAACTGGGCTGAATGCATTGTTTGCTGAAATAATATAGCCACCAGCTTGGCCTATTTCTTCTTCAGCTTTTGCACAACACTTAAACTCCTGTCAATGTAACCAAACTTCATTTACCTTTTTTTTTCTTTCTAATTGAGCACAGAGATATCATTTACTTGTAACTGCCCACTGGGTTTGCCATATTTTCTCTTTTTTTCCATTCATTTCATGAAAATTAATTATTATATAAGATCTGCCTACACAGTTTCTACCATTAAAACAGACAAATTAATGTATAAGATCTACCTGAAGAGAATTTTTATTATATAAAACCCAATTAAATACAAAGAGGCAATTTGTAGATGAGGAGGGAATATACACATGAAAATATCTTATTAGAAGAAAAGTGCTGTGTTAGAAATCAGTTAGAAATTAAGCAATGTAACAAATAACACCACAGTCCTTTCAAAATTTGAATGTTTTATGTTTAACCAGTGTCAACAAAATATATTTAGAACGTTTTGCGTGAAGAATATTCTTCTACTTGGATGTGTGTGTATGTAGAACTATATATATATATGGTTCAGTTTCTCAAGTGAGGACACAAGGCTAGTTTGGATACTTTCCAAGTTTGCAAGCTATAGCTTTAGAATGAACTTCAGTGCAGATATGCTCTGTTTAACTTTGTTATTTGGTTAAACGCTCTCTCCTTACAGTGGTCGTGAGTGGTTCGTGTCATTGGATTTCTCTCCCTCCTTCTCCTCTTACAAGACTGAGTAAACAGAAACTGAATATGTAAGGCAGATGGTTTGAAAATAGATAAACATTTCAATTTACAACTAATTTTGGGCCTATAAGATCCCCCTTTTGTTTGTTTTGATGGCAAGGAATTCAACTGACAGCAACATACTTATATTGAACTATTGGCCACAATAAAGTTAAATAATATTTTTCAATGTGAGTACCATCTGCTGTGTTGTGTCAGCTCATCCCGAAAGGTCCCCAGGCAAGCCGCAGCAACGCCCCGTGAGTCAGAAGCAGGAATTGGTACCAGGCAGTGGAGAGTAATGACTAAGGGAAAAGCGGAAGTATCTGAGCATCCTGATCTGCCTCTGCCTTTCACTATAACTTTGAAAATCCCAGCTGACAGTAACAGGCGAGATTCACAGGGGTGGCTTTCTTGCCTCTTTGCTTTTTTGGAGCTGTAAATCCAAAAAGTAGATGTGAAAAGCCCTTGACTTGGCCTGAGGGAATCACCCAGGGACATCCACCCAAGAGGCACAGCCTTGGCTGGGCTGCCCAGCTTGTCCATCACACACTCCTCCCAACCATGGAACCCAACCAGAACGGGAAAAGATGAGCCCCACATAGCAATTTCTCTACTGGAAAGCATTCCTTTGTTAGAAAGAGCTAGAAGTCATGGTTCCCTTCAGCCAGGAGACTACCCTGCCATGCTCTGGTCCAATCCCCTGTTGGCAGATGTTCTTCCCACACTGGGCATGCTCCCATGCCCCACTGAACACTTAGTTATGCCAACAAGGCATTGCCTAATGCATTACTGATGGTAACTAGTTTTCTTCAACAGAAGAAAACCAAAAAGAATATTGTATGGCACTGTGATTAGGGCAGTCTTTTGAGATTGAAGGAGATTTGGGCTCTGGTTCTCCCAGGCAAGCAAAAATGTCTAATTTGGTGACCTTGCCTCAGCTAAGTGCCCGTCGCTACAGCTAGCCGGTGAGCATGCTGCTCCTAGGGTGCTCGACAGTACCTGCCCAACTGGGTTTATGCACCCAGCTCCAGACAAAAGATCAGTTTGTGAAACCTGCTCTGAGATGGTACCTTCCTCAATATGAGTTAGATACCTAAATGTACACATGGTTGTCCTGGTTTCAGTTGGGATGGTGTTAATATCCTTCCTAGTAGCTGCTGTGTCTCAGATTTAGTATGAGAATAATGTTGATAATACATTGTTTTAGTTGTTGTTAAGTAATGCTTATATGAAGTCAGGGACTTTTTCAGCTTCCCATAGAACCTGAGAGGGAGCATAGACAGTACAAGATGGCCAAAGGAATATTTCATGCCATAGACACCATGCTCAGTATATAAACGGGGGTTGGCTGGGGGGGCAGGAATCCATGATTGCTGCTTGGGAAAGGCTGGGCAATCGATCTTCGGGTGGTGATATTATTATTATTATTATTATTATTATTATTATTATTATTATTATTATTATTATTATTATTATTATTATTATTATCTTCCATTACCATTCTATTAAACTATCTTTATCTCAACCCTCAAGGGTTTTTTTTTCCCCCTTTTCTCCCTCTTCTCCCTACTCTGCTGGGGGTGGGGGTGAGTGAGTGAACGGCTGCACGGTCCTAGTTGCCGGCTGGGGTTAATCCACGGCAATGGTGCTACATGGATACCCTTCAACTTGCTCTGTGCAAAGTGGAAGGGCTACACAACACAAAGTAATGCACACAGAGGTGACTGCTTAGGTGCTGTGTGTGGAGTAGCAAAACTGTTCAGGTTTTATTGGCACTGTCCTCTGTGACTGTAGCATTTTGAAATCCAGGCTTGACCTTGTATTCAGATCCTCGGAAATACTTACGTGTTTGATTGCCATGAGACTTTGGTTCAGGCAGCTCTACAGGTGTCCGTCCAGGCTCCTGGCTGGGGTGGGGATGCCCTCTAGGCAAAAAGGTACCTGAAAGTCAGAGGTTTCTTTGGATATCTGTTCTAAGAAATAATTAACTGCATTGAAGTGAAAGGTAAAACAGGTGCACAAACCACTCTGGTTTGCCAGTCATGTCCAAGTAAACAACTTTTTTTTGAGTAAAGAGATATAATTAGACAAATCAATACAGAGGTCCTATGTAATTGCTTTCTTGGCATATGCTGTTATTCACTGTCATGTCATATAGGCACACTAGAAAAAAAAAAGATTTAAATAAAAAAGAAATCAATGTTATTTCATTTTTTATTGCATGGAAAGAAAATAAAAATTAGAGGAAGTGGGTGTCTTGAAAAAGGAGGAGGAATATAAAAATCTATGTGTCTGTCAGAGAAATAATTTTTGAATTAGATTTATTTTGTGCCATTCAGCAGGAGAGATGGAGAAAGAGATTAGATTATTTAATTGTGCTTTAATGTAGATATTTCAGAAGTCAAGGGTTTCAATAGATGGGTAGGAGCAATCCAGAAAAAGGATCTCAATATTGATTCCTCTATGGTCTTCACCACCATATACCAGTGATACTCAAAGTGTGGTGACCCTAATCATATCAGGAATAGTGTTTTCTGGACATTATTTAGACATGAAGAACCCTAGTAGATAAATTAGGCAATCTGGAAGCATTTTGTGTTGCTAATCGGGGTTAGTGTAGGAGATACAGTTAGGAAAAGGAGTTGTGGAACACCTGATGGTACCCCAAAGGCTACTTTCAAGAGTACTGTTATAGTTCAAAACCTGAAAAGGGGAATTGCCTTGATGTGAACACAAGTTAAGAAATAGCTTTAGTACATTTAAAGTTTATCTTTTTTTTTTTCCTGGTGTTGTCCCTTCATCAGTTAAATAAGCATTTTAAAATATTAGAACCCAACCTTATCTGTTAACAGAAATCTCTGCACCCTCGATCCCAAAGAAACTACAGTGCAAGGAGCAATCTCCTGCAAATTATGTTCAGAAAACTTTTCTCAAGAGTGAAAAACTCCGCAACAAATTTCTGTAATTCTTGGAACAAAGTGTTACAATTGTAGCAAAGGGCTTCTATTTCCTTCTGTGAATCATTGCAGATTAGATGTTGCTTTTACTTATGCTGGAAATTCCAGTGTGATTCTGTGACTCTGTGAAATTCAAATGCTTGTCTCAGTGGCCAATGCAAGCAGCTCGGTCGGAGACTAAGGGATTTCATGGGCAGGAGGAAGTAGGACTGCCTCCTTCTCTTTCCCCTCCCTCCCTCCCTCCCTGCCTTCTTTAGCTCTGTCCCTCCCTCTCTCCTTCTTTCCCTCCCTGTCCTCCTCTCCCTTCTCACCTCCCCCTTCCCTTCACCTTCTTTTTTCTGTCCTAAGACAGACCCTATTTCTTCACCCTGGGAAGCAGAGGGAAGAAACAGAGGTCAGACCTTGCAGCCTCCCTGTCCCTCCCAGCCCACTTTGGAGTATGGTTGCCACAACTCACACTAAATGTGTCCAGTCTGTCACATCTCCCCATCAGCTCCAAGCAGTTTTTATTTCTTTCCTGGTGCACCGCTGAAGATAACGCAGGCTGATACGCTCTGGGCTTGGGCACAGGTTCCAAAGGATGAAAAAATACCTCTCTGGGGAAGAAAAGGGCTATAAATAAGTGTTCCTGGTGATCCAATATCAAATGGCAATGTTCCATTTCTTATTTTTATATCTGACTATGCAAGGACTTTGTGGAGGGATGGGGAATGGCAGGAGAAAATGAATAGCCTATCAAGAAGTCCGAGCACTAAAGCATACAATGTGCTGCTTCACCGTCAATTCCATCACTTGCTTTAGGTCCACATACTTCATGCAAATAGGAGAGGCATACTGGGAATAAGCCAACAGGAGAACATGGCATTTACTAATTTGTGCTTTGATGCTTAATTTTAGCTGGCATGACTTAATTTCATTGACTTTGGTGGGGCTGCTCTGTGCCAAAAGTTAAGTACATTCATGGGTTGGAAGTTTTTGTTTGGCATATTAATCCAGCAACCTCCTCGGAACCTCAAACCGTTCACTAGAGCATATGATCTATGAAAATTAACTTTCTACAACTTTAGAAAACAACGATTTCAGAAAAAGGAAAAAAAAGTGATATTAATCTTTCTCATTTACAACTTAGTTTTTGTGTACAATCTTTATTACAGCAGATTCCATCCTTGCAAAGAACTATATAATTAGCTTTCTTTCCTCAATTAGGAGATTGTAAGGTTGCCAAAGAAAACATATTTTGAATGTATCTTTTATCACATGGATCAAAGATCACATATATCTGTGCCTGTAATGAGGAACTCATGTGCTAATGTTCTGTAGTGGTCCAAAATTTACAACTGCAAAAACCTTTGATGTATCACTAATTGGTTTTAGCACCATGGATTAGGTGCTGAAATCAGTAGGCAAGAAATTGTGAGTAGTAGGTGGAAAAGGGATAATTCTGATTCTCACCATATGCTTTGAGAAATTTAAATCATTACAGCATAAGTAGAAAAAGAAGGCAGAACTTGTTGCGTTTTTATTTTTAAGAGAGTCTCATAGATTATCTGTACAATCCAAAAATATGCTTTATTCTAGATCATTAAAAAAATCTCCATTTCACAGTTTTTATTTTTGTAGAAACAACATCCATCTCGCCCGCAATGTGCTGTGCATTCTAACACCTAATGTGTGGTGAAGAATGTAGTAACAGGGGAAATATATCTGCATAACACGTGAAAAGTGCCAAACCTTTAATTAATTTCAGACACGATGTCACAAAATAGCAAACTAATTATAAACTTCATCTACACCACGCAGAAAGCGGAAAGGGAGGTTGAGTGATGTGGTATCAGGTCTCATAATGGTGGTCTGTGTTACGTCTTTGATAGCTTCTTGGTTATAAGGATTTATTATTCATAGTAATGAAAATCGTTAGTGGCATTGCCTAAGGATTACTGGCAAGCTGGGAAGAGAGAGCTCTATTCTCTGTTGAAAGCTATAGGGCTGGTCCACACAGAGGAAGCTACGGAGGCATGCTGCAGCAGACGTGATTTTGGGCTTTAAAATATGCTCGAATGTCCAGTGTTTGTTTTTTCTTAATGAAAACTGAGTGATTTGAATCAGTCTACACAAGCATACTCACATTCCTTTCCAGTGTGCCTTGTTCTCGTTACCCATTTATTCCCAAAATTCAAGATTTTGTGTTTCCAGCAAAGGCACAGTAAACAGTTTGTCTCAATACTTCTTAATTAAAAAAAAAAAAAAAGTAGCCTTAAAAAAGCAGCAATTCAAGAACATTTCCACTCTGCATTGCCACAATGTCTTTATTTAAATCAACAAAATTAAGTTGAACTTTTAATGTTTAACTTAACTTCGCAAGTTAATCTCCCTTATTTTCAAGGGTGGGTTTTTTTTGTTTTTGTGTGTGCACTTGTAGAAATAGAGCCACATAGGCTTTTAAGTTTTTTATTATGATTGGGACTTTTTTGCACGCCGGTGGCAATCCAAGAACCACTCATTGTAACACGCCGACCAAAAGCATATCAGCACTCCTAACATTCAGTCCAAGGATTTTCTCTCTATTGAAAGCAGAGGATGAAAGTGATTGCAAATCTACATTAAAGCAAGGTGATGACCTTTTTCTATTGCCAGACCATTAGTGTAAATGAGAATTAGGTCCGCCATTTACAATTGACAATCCTGTTCAGAAGTGTCACTCAGGACTTCTAGCTTCGTTCTTTATAGTAAACGCTATTTTTAATTTTATTTTAAAGGAACAAAGGAGGTAAGACAAAATGCACAACATTGCAGCAGGTTTCCCTTAAAAGTGAACCATAGGGTGTCTTCCTTTGATGACAGGGCGAACGCTCAAGGCAACAGTGATATCTGTCCTTTTGGCCTTGATTCAAATGCTCCCTACTCACTTTGACGGTGTCCTGAAAGTGCCGTTTCCTTTGTTGCTTCTCCACTTTGGTGTAGTTCACTAATTTAATGTAAGCCCTTCATACATTTTTCACATACATTTTTCCCAGCTGATCATCTTACTTTCATCTCAGTAGCAGAGCACCACACTCTTACATCAAACAGATCTTCATTGGAGTAACTTTTCATCATCATTACTCGTCTTGCATTTACTCATTTAAAAACATTGCCTTCTCCTCCTTTCCCCCCTGCTCCAACTTTCTTTAAATATACACTTATCAGAAAAAAATATTTGTATCTGAGACAACGTCAGTATTGTCAGAACAACACAGGTAATTTCTTTACACAGTCATGGCTGCAATATCTTACAAATCACTAGTAAGCTGTTGAGCTTCTCATGACAACCTGCTCTACGAATGGGCCATCTTGCCCATGTGTGTTGTTCTACCACAGAGAAGGGTGGGAGGTGATGGAAAACATCTATTGTTTCACATGAAGATTTTATGTATTCCTATGGAACAGTTGTTGGGTATTTTTAATAAATGCAGTACAAACAGTGGAGGCTTAAATCTAGACTGACAGAGTCGTCGTGGTCGGTGGGTAAAGGCAGCATGGTAAAGAGAAATTGTTTCTACTGGAAGCAGAATGGATTTTATTTCCCCTGAGTAGTTTTACATCTACTTCAGGCTGATCTGCTCAGTTTTGCTCCGTCACTGTTACAGCGATGGTGCCTGAGCGGAGCTTGGCACTGACTGCTTTCCTCTGGCTGACTTTCACCTGGTCGCACTGATGTGCTGGATACCAACGTGCCAGTGCTGATGCTCGTTAACAGGGCAGCATCTGGCTGAATCGGCAACGTTACAAACAAACATCTGCAAGGACACTTTCCTTACAGCTTGGCAGTGGTGCATGGGTCAGCAAGCTTTCTTGCCGTCTCCTGAACTTGCTTATCATAAAAGGTTCTACTCAACAGTAGTGAATCCTTATTCACAGCAGATTTGCGTACTTTCCCAGCTCCCTCTGAAGTCAGCTTTAAACCTGGCTGTGGATTGTTGATTCAAAGGCAATTCTCTCTTTCCCCAGTCACTTAGGATCAAGTATCCATGGTAATGTCCTTCAGCTGTTAGGCTGGATCACACAGGGCTAACCCAGGAGGTCAAAATCCCTTTTTCTTCTCAAGGCTGTAGCAGAGAAGTATGTCTATTATATTGGGCTTTAGAGTGAAATTGTAAAGAGTAGAGGAAACAAAATAATCACAGAAGGTGCACCTATTGTTGGATCTTTGCACATAGCTTGTTTCTGAGATTTGGTGTAAAAGAAAACACTTAAGATACTCTGTAAACGTGGTGTTTACAGTTGAAAATTAATGCCTCTATGATATCTGTAATTTATGCATCCAGGCTAGCAAAAATGATGGAATGTTCTTATTCCAACACTACTGATGCCAGTTCATAATTTAAAGTGGTGTTATTCACACCATCTATCTCAGATTAGGTCAGATACGTTACTCAGGTGCAGCAAAGAGCTGGATTCCTGAGCTAGTCCGTGGGAGCTGTGGGATCCCAAGAGAATGCTGGAAGAAGCTCTGCTGGAAGCACAGATAAGGTGCTTTGAACCAACCATGGCTATCATCTATTCAAACACCACTGGAGGAAAAATTTCGGGAGCTTCAGCAGAGATTTACAGCTTCTTGAGATATTTTAATTAATTTCCTGTTTGTGCAGGGAGCGAGGCTAATGTGCTTGGAAAGACAGAGTGTGGTACTGGCAACAACAGCAAAAGAAACCCAAAATTTAAATGTTACTAATATTCATGTCTCAGGAAGTATTTGTGGTGGAGTATATCTTTCTTTCTTTCTTTCTTTCTTTCTTTAGCACCAATACTCTTTTGAATACAAATGGTTGTAAATTAACCAATTTTGCACAGGTTGCACTGTAGCAGAATCTGCATTAAATCTTAAACACACCAGTTAATATAGGCGGGGAGGATATTAAATATGAGCTTGCTAATGGAGCAAGTTCCTTACAAAGAAGAGTTGGGTTTGCTTCCCGCAAAATACCAGTGTGATGTAAATTGCCATTCCACAGCCACTGACTATCATAGTGATGAAAATTGCACTACTGTGCCTGCAGAATTAAAAATAAAACTTGTGTGAGCACGGAGGGAGGGAAAGGGAAAGGAGAGATTTCCCAAAATAGGGTGTGCAAAATGTTTCCATTTTCTCTGTTTGAGGTGTTGTCGATTGCACTGGTATCAGAAAGATTTCAACCTTCTCAACTTCCTCGTGATGCTGGCCTCCAGATTTGCTGCACTTACAGGTCGACATACCCTCAGCTGCCTATGGACGTATCCTCGTGTTATAAATCAGAGCAGAGCTTGTATACAAAAGTTCCTGGTAGTTGCTATTATTGAATGTCATCATAAGCAAAGTTGCTGAACAGTGAAAACAAACAGAAAAAGAGAGACCTTTGACTGTAACTATAACAGGACAAAGCACCTATTACAGTGGGAACAGAAGATAAAACATTTTCTTTGAAATTGAGATAGAAATAAAAGCACCCCAGCCACCAATTGTAAGCAGAGCATTTTGAGCGACAGATCACCCAAATAGGTGGTCTTCCTTCACCTGCGAATTGCAGCTCATTATTAAATGTCAGTCTCAGACTGTTGCCTTCAGCATCTCCCCAGCCATGAGCTCAGCGAGTATCACCACCCACAGGGAAACCTTCGCTCAAGCACAAGCTACCCGCGCCAACAACCACTTATGACTCAGAAACTGATGGATCAGTTAGCTCTGCTGTACCTGCAGTAGATCAAAGACAAGAGGGATGTTGGATGCTAAATCTCATTCAGCAGCCATGCGCAACGTGTTGTAAAGCCGGAAAGCTTTCATCTTGTCCTTCTAACTTGGACCCAATAAGGCTTAGTGGGTAGCAGTGTGCTTCTCAAAATGCAAACAGAGCTGCTTCACTCTGATTCTGTATTGTGTGAAATGCTGCAACACCAAAGAGCAAGAAGTGGATTGTTGATATTTAGACAATGCCGATTCTTGGACCCTACCTGAATCTAAATCCTCCATAGGGATGTGCAGTGGCATGCTCTGCTCTTCCCATCCCTGTGGAGCAGCGGAAAAAAGCATTTACATGTGTTACTGACTTCTGACCTTGCTGTCAGTTTCTCGGTTTGTTTTTTTCTCCCTGTGTCGGGGCATGTCACCGTTCCTGGGGTTTGCACAGCAGATACTGCAGCAAGCCTTATCACTAATTAGAAACCCACCCTCTGAATGGCACATTCCACTGCATATGTTGTGGTAAACTAATTAAAAGAGCCTGTAATTGATAATGTAAGAAAGAATGTGATTCACTATAGTTAGGGTCTGTCTTAGTATTCCTACTAGAGCTTTTCTTTTTGTTGGTTTGTTTTCTGGTTTCCCCCCACCCCCATCCCCCAGTAGTTATTCCATTCTTTCAGCACAAAAAAATTAGGGAAGATGGAATAGATTGAATTGTTGCACTATCATTGATCTCACAGCTTTTTTTATTCATTGATCTTGAAAGACTGGACAAAGTCTTGAAATCAAGAGCAAACTTCTCTTTTCATCTCAAATAAGATATAAAGTATAATTCTATTTGGTGGGTAGCATAAAAAATAATTTTTAATAGTTCAAAAAGTTTTTTAAAAATTTTGAAGTGTTAGAATTATTTTTTTTTGCTTTCCCAGAGATGAAGTGAAAATAGAAAGCATATTTTGGGGTTTTGAAAACCAGTATGTCTATTCTTTTAGTGTTTTAGAACTTAATTTATAGTTTCGATTTTTTCCTTTGCCTCATTTTCCCTATGATAATTAGGGGAAAACAGCAAGGGAAAGGAAAAAAAAAACTCATTTTTGTGAGTTCTTGACTAAAGAAAATCTCAGAACTTGAAAAAACAAAAAATTGTATTTAACAAAAATGACAATTTTTAATTTTCAAGATGTTCCTGAATGAAAAACATAAAACCTCAGATTATTACTACCTTGTGTTATGGAAAAATAGAATTCCAGGCTTTGTTATTAAGAAAGAAATTATTGGGTTTTACTATTATATATTTTTGGAGCAGAGTGCTTTTTAATGTGCTGTTGAGATGATTTTCATAATATTATATAACTGTAGTGAGAGACATCAGAGGACTACATGCCTGTCTAATGGTGGCTTAAAACCACACATTATAAAAACATACAGTATATGAGATACAAATAATTTAAGTGTAAGGAGTATTACACTTTTTCTGTGAGTACCCTCATATCTACAGAAAAAAAAAGCATTGAGACTACTAACAGCATTTGATTTTCACGAGACCTCTAAGTGTCTTTGCCGGTCTAGACTAAGTGCTCACACTTCCGCTGAAGTCAATGAGAGCTTAAGAGGGTTGGTTTTTCAACATCAATAATCTTTTATAAATCCAATAAAGACTGACGGCATCATTGTTCTGAATGTCCACTGGTACGTGCGAAAGGTGAATTTCACAAATGTAGTATTTTTTCTGCTTAAAATGCCTAGAATTCAGATTTTGAGTTTAAAAATTTGGCTCGTATTCTTAGTGGGATGATAGGGTGTACGAACTCCTATTTCCACTAATAGACTTAAAAATATTGGGGATGTGTTGAAAAAAATCCTTTAATGTACAAACATTATTGTAAGACGTTCTTGTCTAGCAAGATGCGGTAGAAACCACAATGCTGAGGTACTAATGTTACACAGTACTTTCATGAGGTTTAAATAACTAACCATAGCTAATCTAGAGATGGGCTTAGTCTCTCCCCAAAAATACAGTGGAGCTCCTGTGAGCAATCGTATGATTTGAAATCAAAAAGGTCCTAAATCCTAACCCAGTTTGAGTCACTTATTCAATACATGGCCTTGGGCAGGCCATTATAATACCATACTCCTGTCCCAGTCTGTCTAAAGAACGTACTAAAAAATATAAGCATGCTGAAAAAAAACTCTGGTGCTAAACTGGCTTTTTTTTTTTTTTGTTTAAATAAAATTTGAAGTAGCAAAAGAAAATCCTTCATCCTAAATGTATTTGCAGCCTCAATGCAAAGTCCGTTATTTTCCACATTTTCAGCTGATGCCACAGAACAAAAGTGTTGCTTTTTGTCACTACATAACATGATTTGTCAGGACACTTTAACACCAGATGACTGCAGCAGAAATTACGTATTTCAGTGTGTTTTCCACAGCATACCCATTCATACTTTCCCCTTTTCTTCATATTTCTTATTAACAAATGAATTTAGCTAAATCTTGAATTCTGTACGCGTCCATAGGCAAGACACTTCTTTGCTGAACTGTCATGTTATAAAAATACCCTTCTCAGTGCCCTCTCTGGAAAGAGGCTGATAGGCATGCCATGACCATGTCCTGGCTCTCACAATGATGTTCAATGTCTTTCTGAGCTTGTTGTACCAAAAGACTGCAGCATGAACGTTCATTCTGGTTTTCAGCAGTGTGAGTGAAGATGGGAAATATTTTTTATATCAACCATCAACATCTTTTAGAAGCAAGGAAGGGTTCACTGGCTTCTTGAACGACCAGGCATGACAGAGGAAAGGCATTTTATGAGTAAGGGCATTAATCTAGGGATTCGTGCCCCACTCTGCCACAGGCATCCCTTGTAACCCAAGAAAAAGCATTTAGTCTCTCTGTGTCTCGGTTCTGCATCTGCCTGGGCTATAGTATATTCCTGACCTCCCATGGGTTTTGTGAAGATAAATATATTACAATACTGAGATTCTGCCAAGACTGTCTCTAATCAACATATTGTACTCCACATAGAAGCTACAACTAGAAAATGATGCTAGTGGAAGGGTAGAGTTACAGTCAAATGAGAAGGGAAAACTGCAAGGAAACATATATCTAGTACTTTTTTTTTTTTTTTTTGATCACATTTAACCTGATTTCAGTGATTAATTGAAAAGTTGACCGAAAGGGAACATCCAAATTTATTCAAACTGATCACAGTCAGTAGCAGTATGCAGAGATAAAAATCAGAATCTCAAGCACCTTCTGGAAGATTTGTCACTGCAGAATTGAAGCTGGTATAACAGTCACAGTCCACAGTGAGATTTGCCTCATGTTACAGGATAACTTTTTGGTATTCACTCCATTGATGACAGGAATAAATGTATGTGGAGCAACAGTGGCCACGGTTTTTGATGCTAATATTGTATCCACCACAATACGAATGACTGTCCTTAAGTTTTGCATGAACCTTTCCTGCTTTCTGGCATGGAAGAAGACAATGCTAACAGGAGTTGGCATATTCTGAGAGACTGTTTCGGTACAGGAGTTATCTGGTACTTTGTATGTGCATGAGAACAGACCAAAAGAATATGTGTCACAATATGCAAAGACGTGGAGGATTTTACTCCTGGGCAGACCCCACTGAAGTTGCTTCCCTGAAACACTGAAGAAAGGAAGAAAGAAGGATCGGTCAGCCTTCAGGGTAGAGCAAAAAGTTGACAAAAGGAAAAAAAAAAAACCAAAGAAAAAGGTGTTGTATCCTACAAGGAAATCACTAAATGTCTCTCGTTACATTGTTTCTTCCTTAGAAGTAAGGAAGAAATAGAAATACTGTATGAAAGGAATACCAAGAAAGAACTAGGCCCTTTGTGCCTGAAACCACAATATGCTATTGAATTGTGGAATCTATTGTTTTCTTCATTTCAGACCTTATGAAGTAAGAAAACAATGTATTTTTCTTCCTTGTGCACAAACAAGTTTCAGGCTATTCTGAGAATCCTTCTTGTAGCTGGGTATTCAAGAAATATTGGCCGTGTATCATGGTTTAACTCCAGCTGGCAACTAGGACCACCCAGCCACTTGCTCACTCTCCCACTGGTGGGGTTGGGGAGAGAATCCAAACAGTAAAAGTGAGAAAAATCGTGGGTTGAGATAAAGACAGTTTAACAAGTAAAGCAAAAGCCACGCACACAAGCAAAGCAAAACAAGGAATTCATTCACCACTTCCCATCGGCAGGCAGGCGTACAGCTACCTCCAGGAAAGTAGGGCTCCGTCACATGTAGCAGTTACTTGGGAAGACAAAATGCCATAACTCCAACCATCCCCCCCTTCCTTCTTCTCCCCCCAGCTTTATATGCTGAGCGTGACATTACATGGTATGGAATAGCCCTCTGGTCATTTGGGGTCAGCTGTCCCACCTGTGTCTCCTCCCGACTCTTGTGCACCCCCAGCCACTCACTGGTGTCGTGCTGTGAGGAGCAGAAAGGTCCTTGACTCTGTGTAAGCACTGCCCAGCAATAACTAAAACCCCCCTGTATCCACAACAGTTTCCAGCACAAATTCAGAACATAGCCCCATAGTAACTTCTGTGAAGAAAATTAACTCTACCGCAGTCAAAACCAACGCACAGGGATACAAAAAATTGGCCAAAAGATCCAAAGCTGTGATGTAAATGTTATAAAACTTCACAGCAATAGGATTAATGTGGTTTAAAAAGATAGTTCTCTTTCAGAGGATCCCACTGCGGGTCCCATTCTGTCCCGGTGTACTGGGTTTGCGTGGGAAGGTTTTGGTAGTGGGGGTCTGCAGGGGTGGCTTCTGCACATGGCTGCTAGAAGCTTCCCCTGTGTCTGACAGAGGCAGTGGCAGCCAGTGCCAAGATGGCCCACATCTGGCCAAGGCTGAACCCATCAGCAACAGTGGTAGTGCCTCTGTGAGAACATATTTCAGAAGGAGGAAAAAAACCTGCTGGGTGGAACAGTAGCTGAAGAAAGGAGTGACATTTGACAGCAACAATTCTGCAGAGATGAAGGTCAGTGAAGGAGGGGGAGGAGGTGCTCCAGGTGCTGGAGCAGAGATTGCCCTGCAGCCTGTGGTGATGACTGTGGTGAGGCAGGCTTTCCCCCTGCAGCCCATGGAGGGTAACAGTGGAGCAGATATCCACCTGCAGCCCATGGAGGACCCCACACCGGAGCAGGAGGATGCCTATAGGAGGCTATGACCCGGTGGAGACCCTGCACTGGAGCAGGCTCCTGGCAGGACCTATAGACCTGTGGAGAGAAAAGCCCATGTTGGAGCAGGTTTACTGGTAGGACTTGTGACCTTATGGGGGACCCACACTAGAGTAGTCTGCTCCTGAAGGACTGCACCTCATGCCGGAGCAGTTCGTGAAGAACTGCAGCCTATAAGGAGGACTCACATTGGAGAAGTTCAACTGTCTCATTGGAGGAACCTTATGCTGGAGCAGGGGAAGGGTGAGGAGTCCTCCCACTGAGGAGGAGGGACCAGCAGAGACAATGTGTGATGAACTGACCACAACCTCCATTCCCCATCACCCAACACCCATCACCCTGCGCCACTCGGGGGGGGGAGGAGATAGGGAATTTGGGAGTGAAGTTATGCCCAGGAAGAAGGGGGGGGGGGGGAGGAGATAGGGAATTTGGGAGTGAAGTTATGCCCAGGAAGAAAAGGGGGGGGGGGGGGGGGAAGGGGGGGAAGGTGTTTTAAGATTTGGTTTTATTTCTTATTACCCTAGTCTGATTTGATTGGTAATAAATTAATTTTCCCCAAGTCTGTTTTACCTGTGACAGTAATTGGTAAGTGATCTCTCCCTGTCCTTATCTTGACCCACGGGCCTTTTGTCGTATTGTCTCTCCCCTCTCCAATTGAGGAGGGGCTTCGGCAGGCATCGGGCAGGGTCAACCCACCACACCTGGCAGACAAAGATCCGTATAAGTGCAGTGTCTGCATGTGGCAATCTGTCCCCCAGACTAGAAAGCAGAGCTGAGAGAGAGATTTTAAGCCTATGTTCTCCAAAAATCAGTCCTGTGCATGAGGCAAACACAGGACAGCTTCTGCGCAGTTTCCACATCTCAAGGGACCTGAATGAAGTGTAGGTGACAGCACAGACTGACACTTTGGCTGTGGAAGTCATCTGTCCATCACAGGGCCCCTGCGTTGCCGTTGTGCGAGGCACAAAGCTAGACAGCACTGTGAGATCCCGTATTTATTACAGGGAGCTAGGCACTGTTACAATATTGGATGTCTACCCAATGCCAGGAATAAATTAAATGACAGACAGACTAAGCAGAGCAAAATATATAACCTCAGTAGACCGTTCTACAGAGTCCTGGCAAACAGCCTTAGATGGTGCTACCCAATTAAATTTGCTTTCACTGTACTCCAGGGGGTCTCAGTGTTTAAGGTTATAGGCACCTTTCAGAGGCTTGTAAATAAATTAAGAGACATGTAAAACTTTGGCAAAGCAAATAAGGATGAAGTAATTGTTTACAGTGATAACAGGGACCTCACCCACGTGAGAGCTGTGATCCCTAAGAACCCAGAAGCTAGCTCAAAAATTAAAGTGTTCTTATTCCTGAAATGGTATCTGGACTCAGGTGTGAAAAAATCATATGTTTCCTTGCACTCTAGAGGCAATACCAGGTTGGCTTTGTCCCATGCCATTACAAGTTGAGTTTTGCCACACTTACTGCTCCAGTCCCTGAGCTAAAAACCAGGAAAAACAATCCAAAAAGAGGACCAGAGCAGATGGACATCTGTATTTATTTGACAAACTTGAATGCTGGGAATTCTGTGTTTGTTGGACTAAAAGGTGGTAAGGTATCTTACCTGCCTGTTAGCTAGAAGTTACAAAGCTATCCCAAAGTTTAAAATATGGTATGACTGTGCTGATTAAACGTGATGGGACTGAGAGCAGATCTGATGAAGAAGAGAAAAAGCATACCGGTTGTGCACCGAGTAAAAAAATAAATCCCTGGGAGTGAAACGGTACTGTAAATTTTCTATAGGTTAAGCTACTAGGAAATCCATCCCTCTCTTCCTTTTCTTCACAACAAATGAAATGGAGAAATGCTAAATGAGATTAAATGCTATGTTCTAACAACATGAGACAGAAATTGTTCTTTTAGAATGTGCAATAACCAAGGAACAAATCTGCTGTCCTCACCGGATGATCCACCGGAGGAAATAGGGGCTACCTCTTCAGATACAGAGTTCCCCTTTCACTCCAAAAGCAGTAAGGAAGTCTGTGCAGAAAATGCCACGCTAACATGAAATGGGAGATTCTGAGGCACTACTGCAGTTAAAAATTTTGTCCAGCATCATGCATTGCTGAGAGGAGGTCAAAGGTGCATGTGCTTTGATTGCCAGGGGACCAAGGCTCCTGGGCAAAGCTTGCTCTGAGTGAAGAGGCTTGGGGATCGGGACAACCACTCAGTTGTTCAGGGCAGAGGACAAAGAAAACTAATAGAAGAAAGATGGGTGGGGAGGGAAATCACCGCACGCTCTATGTAAAATTAGGTTTTGCTTTGGTTAAGCACTTACTGGCTATTAATTGACAGTAAGTGCTTATACTAAGTGTATTTTGGAGAGTTTACATAAAGCACAAGCAGTTGTACTGTTTTAGAGCTTTTTTTAAACACCTTATTGACAGTATTCCGAATACTATTCATTACCTTCAATATACATGCACAAGTTCTATGTTTATTATACGTTTACTTTATATGTCGCAATCTTCCTTCAAAAACTGTCTGAAAACTTTTTGTCCAATAACCTGGTCTTTTACATGTAATAGCTCAGAGCTTTACCTCTGCAACGCTTCCTTGAAAGTCCTTATCAACTAGGGCTCTAACCTACACTTCAAACGAGAATTAAGCTGGCGTCAAGGAATAAAGGGAGGATAGTAGAGCTGTATATAATATTGCTTCAGAGTCTCTCTACCCATTATAGTGTCCTTTAGCACTCTGCAGGGCTGAGCCCTTCGTCGCTATTAAGGAGTGTTGCTTGTATGTCCTGTTTCAAGGAAATGTACATTTCAAGATTAAGGTGCTACAAATATTCGTTTCTAGCCCCATCTTGCAGGATCTTTTGATGTTTTAGTATATAAAAATACTGCAATGATTAAGGTGAAGACATTAGCTTAAAAAAACCCCGTCTTTCACATAGAAAATGCACCAGAGGTTTCAGATATTGTATGGGATCAACTGGGCCTATGTCTCCTGGAAGTCAAGAAACATTGTTGACAGTTGGAAAGCATTTCATTGTAGGTGCTACTATGAAGTGAAAATAAAACTACACAGAATAACTATATTACACAGCCATTTATTCTGTGACTATAACCTGTTTCTCTACTTGTGGAACAGCAGTTTTCTCTACTGCTACAGCATTCACAGAAGCACTTTAATTCATAAATGTCATTAATAAAAATAACTTCACAATCCCATTTCATTAAAATTGTGCATTAGTCAGTGCAGTCTACAAATGTTAATGGATTTGTCTCTTTGGACTGCTCATTTATAGTACCCCGCGAACGCACAGTACTTGAGATGCAATAGCTATTTGTAATTGGCTGGATAAGTCACATGGCCGTATTTTTTTCATGTGGCTTAATGAATGTGTTGGTATACATATTGGTGCTTGTAAATGTAAAATTTTATCACTATGTGAATATTCATGCATGTTATATTGATATTCTCTTCCTGTAAATAGCTGTGCCAGCAAAACTCTGTTTTATGAATATTTGCAGAAGGGGAACAGATAAAAGAGACAGTATGTTGGAGGTAAATAATTTGAACATTTGTGGTGATATTCAGACTAAATGTATTGTAGGATTTGCCTAGCCTTGCTTAAGAACAGCTTCCCTGTAAATGAATGGAGAGTTTCTCCTATCCTCACCTCCCTGCTTCTAGGGGGAAGGGCAGAAACCCTGTTAGCCCAACATATGTTGGTAAATCTGACCTATTGTACCTAGCAAACCCAGCCAGCTCTCCAGGGGACATCAGGCTGTAGGAAAATGTCAAGAAAGGTAGCATATGTGGAGCATAAGAGGTGAAACAGTCTTTGAGTTGCTCCAAACGTACTCCCAAAATAGAAATTTCCTTCTCGAGCTGGCACATTCTGTAATCACATTATTTTGAATATTTGATGTTGATTCTCTTGGTGCTGACCTTGCTCCGTACAGCTATCTACAGTCCACTCTTCTTGCAATTTATAAAAGAAATGGAGACTTAAAACAAAATCACATACTTGTAAGCAAGCTTGGTTTTGGACTTGATGTGCTGCTGCAGCTGCATCACGACAGCCAGGCTATATGTGACATTTTTGAGACCCAACATTTCAAGGAATCACGGAGTTTTCAGAGTTGGAAGGAACCTCTAGAGATCATCTAGTCCAACTCCCCTGCTGAAGCAGGATTGCCCAGAGCACATTACTCAGGACTGCATCCAGGCGGGTCTGGAAAATCTCCAGAGAAGGGGACTCCACCACCTCCCTGGGCAGCCTGTGCCAGTGCTCTGTCACCCTCACCGTAAAGAAGTTTTTCCGTGTATTTGAACGGAACTTCCTGTGTTCTAACTTGTGCCCATTGCCCCTCGTCCTGTCACTGGGAACCATTGAAAAGAGCCTGGCTCCATCTCCATGACTGGAGCCACTCCATGAGTGGCTTCTGCTGTACCTCTGTAGTTGTAACGCCATGTAGCCAGGTCCTAACAGTGAGATCAGAGTCACTCTCCATTAGCTGAGGAGCTGGACAAGGCTTCACAAGCAGGGACACAGATAGTTTATTTGAACTTTACTTGCAGCAACAGGTAATGTCCCGGTACCCTGATGATGTTCATCTCCCTAACAGTAAAGGCTTTTCTCCAAATAAGTGAGCATTTTAAAAAATGCAGCTTCACCGCTGGGCAGTGTCTCCAGGACATGAAATGACTACATGAAATCTCCATGGGCAGCATGGCATACCTTTTCAGACAGGCTGAATATAAATGTGAGGACTTTCTGATTTTTCTGCCTGGCGCAAGATATTTGGCCTCCACAGATCAATGAGCTTCCAAACTACATTGCCTGTCAGCTCTTCAAAGGTCCTACATAGCCCCAAGTGCACGGACCTATTTGCCTAGCACTGCCAGCAAACTAGGGGTCCTCCTTCAGCAGCAACCAAGAGGGCGTGCGTGTTCCAGGGACAGAGGAAAAGCAGCCAAAATCAGGTGCTCTCCAGTCAACCATCTACTCAAATGCTACAGCAGTAGCAATGCCCTCCCAAGCCCCTACCCCCTCCCAGGAGGAGCCTTGCCAAGCGTGACATGTTGTGTAGGACCATACTGCCTGCCTGCTGCCTGGGGTCCTCTGCTCAGGCAGGAGAATTTAAGGGAGAATGAGAATTAGATGGTGAAAGACCACAACAGAGGAAAACAGGGTCCCAGAGTCAAAAACTGCATTGCATGAACCGTGCCTGTTTGTATAGACTTTCACTGTTAAAGTCAACTGCTTGCAAATTTGGGTATGGTGGGAGCAACCATGACATCTCTTTTAGCCGCTGCCTCTCAGCTGCCATGTGCTTTCACTTCACTGGAGAGATCACTTGCTAGGGACCGCTGCCTTTGAAGCTAATTCGAGCACCGGCCTCACCAGTTTTGGGTAATTACACAAGAAGTTATTGATGAGGAAGCATATGAAAGTGCAAACATGGTGTGTCACGCACAGGGACAACAGCATTGTCCCCTGTTTTGCTACAACTTCACTTGCTACGATCTCTCAATGAAATAAATCACTCCACAGGCAATGTATAATGCAGTCTAAAATATGATGGTTCTCACCGTTTGTCATCTAAATTGGATATGCCCTTATTGCCCTCTTTGCCAGAGCTATCAAGAGCTTAATAGCTTTCTTGTGCTTGCATGATTATTTCAAATCACCTTTTCAGTAACTTAGATTTTTACCATAAGCTATGTTTGATCGCGCTTGAACTTGCAAACATACTATTTGAAAGCTCTACTTTGTTTCTCAATAACAGGTTTCATAAATGATTTGCAAAATGAAACACAAAATCTTTCTCATTGACCCTGTGACTAATACCTTTTCCCCCACGTTGGCTGCCTCCACCTCAGAAGTTGTGTCTGCCTCCTCCCCAGCCTGCATTGCTTTCAACTCATTCTCTCTTTTTGTTATTTCAAAGATCTGTGAGCAATGGCTACATCTTTCTTTGAACCAGTCCACTGGCTTCCACATCGCTTCTGCTCTGCATTCACAGCAAATGCTCTACCAACCTCGCTGTGGTCTCTGTTACAAATCTTCGCCCCTCTGGTTAATCCTGCTCCACTGCTGACAGAGTTGATGTTTCTGTGCTATCTGACTGCTCTATCCGTCACCTACTTTCATCTTGCGAGTGAGATTTTGTGATTAAAGCACATCTGCCGGATAAACTGCTGTGATTCTTTTACTTGGTGAAGTTCAGTGTGTTGCTTGTAAAGGTGGGGAGCAAACCTCGGGAGCTTTAGTGCAGAAATACGTCTACTTTCCCCCCTCTCCCTCTTCTCTTAAGTTACGTGACTTTCTAATCTCCTTGTGTTTAGTTATTAACTTAGAAATTCCCTGGGCTCACATTGATTTCCCAGTGCAGTTCTTATTTCCATTTAACTCCTTCAAGGGCTGTTCTGGAGAAGAGCCAATTAAACCAGTTATTGAAATGGCACCCAGTCGCTGCCTCGTGTCCCCTTGCCGCCATAACCTGCCTCCAGCCCCACTGTAGCCTGCCTCCAGCCCATGGCGTTTCTCCGGTGAACGTGGCATGGCAGAGGCAGGGCTCAGCAGGCAACCCCATCTCCATCTACCCTTCCTTCCACTTCTACTCAGCCTTGCACACGGACATGAGTGCCACCCAGAAAGGGTGCAAAGGAAAGGTATAATCCACTCCGGGCTATCCGCCATCAGAAATCATTTATATTCTAGGACAGCGTGGCATTTGGCAAGAGGAAACATGAAGAAAATACACTGAGTTGGGAAGAAAATGGAAAATATCTGCTGCTACTGGTGAAAAACAGTGCTGCTTCCCTCTGAGTAAGTCAGGGAGGGCCAAGACACAATTCTTTGGGGGTTTTATAAGTTTTTCTAGAGTAGCGGAAAAATATCTGCTGGACCTGCAAATTGAATAACCAAGTCTTTGCAACATGAAAACTATCTGCATTTGTCTTTCTTGAGGTTTTGAGAAACATCTGCCTCTTATACTTGTAGCCCCATTTAGAACAATATTAATTAAAAAACCCAGGCTGTAGATATATACCCTCTTCTGTCTTTTTTGTTATCCATATTCAAGTGCCATAATCCTGACTAGACTCTCAAACTTTTCTGTTGACAGTGGGTTTTGACCCGTGGGTCTCGGAGGTGCAGAGATGCAGCGCGGTTGCTTAGCAACGCAAACACACCGGTTCGTTGGGGGTGATGAACATTTTTTAAGGAACATTTTCCTTTTTCTATTGCTGTCTGCTGAACTCAGACTATGACGCCTGACCTGGGGTTTCGGGGCCGTAATTCAGGGTTCTGTGGATGCAGAGTTCTGGTTGGCATGGGGGTGAATTTGAATTTGGACCCAGACTTGACTTTTACTAACCCCAGGGGTGGGGTATTTATGTTTAGATTTTTGAGTAGTTAAGATTTGGGATTTTGCCTCAGACAAAAAATATTGGGAGGGTCTCTCCCTCTTAAGTTTTTTTCTCTTTAAACTCCATGAAGGCAGAGTGCATGATTCCAGTCCAGGCAAGCTTTTGCAAAGAGGGAGAAAGGGAGGGCACTGCCTTCTGCGCAAGGGCACAGCTTGTCTGTCTGCTCTGGGGAAGACCAACCCACCAGCTCTCCTGCAGGATTTTCTGCTTGTGAAAGGCAGAGTTGATGCCATCTCATGTCACACCGACCTCTGTGCGGCCGGCAGCTTTATACAACCATCTCCATGCACTGCGTTTCACAAGTCCATGTATGCATGGTGCCTGGGCCTTAGGGAGCTTATGGAAAGTCTAAAGCTATGTAAGAGGATGATAACCTGCCATTTACCAAGGTTTCAGACTTGCCAAAGTTTGCCAAAGACCAGCAGCTTCAACACTAAGGTAACTCAATCTCTGAGCTGCTTTTTGTTGAGCACCTATTTTGGCACAGCTCCCATTTTCAGATCAAGAGTTTCTGGTCTTTGTGGTCCTCCTTGTGTGGTTCTTTTTAATTCTTATAGTTATGAATGTAATTCTATTAATTTTAGTAAGAATTACAATTCTTATTATTCTTATAATTCTCTGTGTAATTCTTCCAACCGGGTTTAGTTTATAAGCCTTTGGTAAATTTCTTGCCTCGTTGCGGCAAGAAATTACATAGTTTAGTAAATGTATAGGAAGGTAAGTACACATACCTCTTGGCTTTAAGGAATTTTCAGGTAGAGATAAAGGAAACCAAGAGCAGCCAGTTTTTGGAAGATCTAGATGTGTTTGACATATGCACAGTGCCTCCAGTCTTTACGTAGAATTGATGTAAGCCACAGTAAATTCGACAGCCTCCAGGCTTACTTACATTCTGAATTTAGTCCTATAACATTTTTTCCTCTAAAGCAGCAATCAAGTCATCCATCAGGTTGTCAGCAAATTGTCTGTGTGCCATATATTAATCTCGCTTTTCATATGGTGTATTCTTCTGTTTCAATGGGAATTCAGTCACAGATGACGGTTATTTAGACACAATATTCTGCAAATAGTGTAGCCCAAGAAAGAGTTAACTAATAAGAAAAAACATGGTGTCTAAGCTGGGGCTCTGTGGGTACACAGTGCTAAATGAGTGCTGTAGAGAGGGCTGTAGCTGGAAATTCTTACTTAAAAAAAGCAACATGTAGAATTTGACTTGCTTCCTACTAGGTGATCAGCAGCAGGCTTTAAGTTAACAGTGATGTCAAATGGTTTATTTAGCTGTCAGTTACAAGAAGAGAATTCGTAGTGGAAACAAACAGGCAGCCTACAGTGACATCTTTTAGCGACGTCTGCTTTCATACAACTGTGAAAGCACAGACTGATCTCCACTAGCAAGCAACAGGAACAAGTCTCATGGAATATTTTATTCAAGACCCTTGCTTTTCTTCTAAGTTTCCTGCAGGGAACGATGGCTTGCGTTGCCACCGGAGACTTTGGATTATACACAAAAGGAAAGTAGATTTGAAAAAGGAACCAGAATTTTTGTCATGCCACGTTTCCTTGTGGTTTTGTTTTGTTTTCACACAGCAGTCCATCGATACAAAGCAGACCTTTAATGATATAGTGCGTCAGTACAGGCCCGTGTCACAGGAATCTTTTCAGCTTGTTTTCCTTTAAAAGTAAAGTGAAGGAAAATGTGTTTTGAAGAACCATCTTTTTATCTCCTAGAAACGGTCAGTGAGAAAATAAGAAGTTATGGCAAAAGAGAGAAGTTGCTCAGCTGACATAGGGATGGTTGAATTTCTTCATTCTCTGCCTTTATAGTAGGTCATGTAGCGTATCAGGAGTTGAAAGCTGAGAGGTGATAAGATTTTCTGTTTGCAACATCTTTCAATGGACAGTCCTTCTCTGTAGATGTTGGAATCCCTGACGGATAAAGGAAATTTAATAAGAATATCCGCAAGTTCCCTGTGGTTGAATTTATGTGTGTCATGCCAGTTGCAGACACACTTATTTAAGTGAATTTTTAATCAGTTTATTCCAGAAAAGACAGTACTGATAGAAAAAGAAAACTATCTGCGCCAGTAGGAGAGGATTACTTATCTTGTGGTGGGAGGCAAGTCCACCCAATAATACTGAAATAAAATAAGACGTGCTTTTATATTTCTTCCCGTGAAGCAAGCGGTCTGACAGGGAATTCACCCGAGGCACCTCCTGTCTGCGGCCAGGGCTGAGCACTCGTGATCCTGAAGCAGGACCTGGTGGATATATATGCACTGAGTTGTGGGAGGGCACTGCAGCTTGCCACAAGCTCATGGTCCTCTGGTGGGCCACGCTGGGAGCTGATTACAGCTCCTGTCTCCTTGGCCATCCTCCTTCCCACCAAGTGCAAACAAGGACAAGGAAAGAGAGGCGCTGAGGGTCCTGATGCCCAACCAGGTCTCAGCGCAGGGTTAGGATGAGGACAGTACTTTCCCCAAAGCTTGGAATCTTCCAGATTTGACATAGAGTGATATAAGCTGAGTGTATATTTTTATGGCTATTAAGGTATAGAATATATTTTAATGAGTTTGCCTAATACTGCTTTTTAATTTTACGTTTTTTTGTTAATGCTGAAATGATGGAAAAAGCATTTTAAAAACTCTGAGAAAGCGGTTTCCATTAGCGTAAGCTCTTGACAGGTACTAAAGAGAAAAGTAAGATAAGAAGAATGTCATTTTCATTTCTCTCTTGGGTTTCTTTGACATCTACATCTTGTTTGCAAAGCCTATGTCTTTCTCAATGCTTGTACAATTTTCTTGTACAAGGAACTTGCATGAGGATTGGGTGGGAGGCAAATGGTCATTTCTGTGAGGCTACTTCGTTGCTGTAGGGTCAGTTAGCACTAGGAACTTCAGATTTATCTCATAAAAGAATTCTTTTTGAAAAACAAAACAAAACCAGAACAGCCAGTCAGCAGAAAAGGACAGGAAAAAAAACCCAATCTGTCTTTTAAAATCCGGATAAATAACTTAATCTGACGTTAGAAGAAATAAATCAATAAAAGTAATTTTGTGTTATGTGTGAAGGCTTCACAGTCCTAGCTTTCAACTTCCTGTCAGTTTTACAGTCTAAATTAACTTCTGGAATTTTAAATTGAACCTATTTTTGTCCAGTCATTTTCTTTCTTGAGGTAGTTTATCAAATCTGTCTTTGAAATGCATCATACAAATAGGGATGGGCTTCATAGCCCACAGTCACTGGCTATGTCATATGGCATGAGAGAACATGTTTTGGGATGGAGAGAAACGTATAATGTGATGCTGGAACTTGGAGGCATTGGGGATATCAGCTGAATTGCACCTGGGCTTTAGAGGTGAATGGTGTATGCGCAGGGGTCAGGGCAATGGCACTTGTGAGTTTGAGCTCTGTATACCCATTTCCTAGGCAAATATTGTGGAATTGCAATCAAGTGGAAGTGAAGCAGCGACAAGACTTTTCTTTTCTCATAAGGCATCTGCCACCCAAGATTCGGACTCCTGTCACAAGGGGCAATATAAGTTTCATCCAACATATCTACAGGTGACTCTGCCTCAGACGAAAACCTTTCAAAAACATCTGAAGAAAAAGGAGAATAAAAAGAGGACACTTCATAACTTCACAAGCTGGCTGGCTCAGTGCAAGCGCTGATGCTTTCACCCTTCAAATCTCAGTACTTGCTGTCTGCCTTGCAATTACGCTTGGGATAGTGGTGCTTGACTCAAAGTCAACCCAAACCCCGTTGTTTCCTACTATATTACCTCCAGAGCTTTGCCACTCGCTGTTGGTCACAGCAGCTGCTATTTGCCATACAGCACTGCAACACACATTGCAGTGTCCCAGGGACATAGATCGCTACAACTGGAAAAAAATCCACACATCCCTGCAACTCCACAGCAGCCTCCCTCTCGTTGCAGTGGCCTCTCTGCCTGGCTTATTGCCTTAGCATGTTTTTATAGGCTGATGAGAGCAATGGCTTTCATTTAGCGATAATGAATAGGTTCCTTTGCATGTGGCTCCTGGGCTACTTAATTTCAGCTTCTTGCGCTGTTGCAGGCCTTGCTGAATGTGTCCCGGGGGAAGTAAGCCCTCTGTGCGGGCAGAACGAACCCCCTGGCTCTCCCTGCGGCAGCTTTGCAAACTCAAAAGGTGCCCCAGAGAGAAAAGATGGGAGCTGCTGAGCAGCCTGCTGTCGTGGTTTGGCCTCAGCCAGCAACAAAGAACCACGCAGCCGCTCGCTCGACTCCCACAGCCGTGGAAAAAATCGGCAGAAAAGGGCAAAACTCGTGGGTTGAAATAGTGTAAGTTAACAGAATAGACAAAGGGAAGAAGAAAGAAAAACAATAACACCGGTAAAGGTATAGAAGAACGCGATTACAGTACCACCACGCATCACACCAACCGGACCCTCACCACCGCAGCCCATCCCCGAGTGGCGACTACCTCCCCCTCCCCGGCTAGCCCTCTTATAGTTGGGCACGGGTCACGTGGGATGGAATACCTGCCTCCCCTGCCGGCTCCTTGGGGAAATTAACCCCAACCTTGCCGGAACCAGGACACGTGCCCAGCTCACTCATTGCCAAAAATGAGTGATGGACAGAAAGCCTCATGGCTGGAACATCTTCTTCCTCAAAGCTCTCTGGACTTTAAATATTTTTAGGAGTCAGACTCCTTTTCTTGTACCCTACAAATTTTTTTTTTTTTCATAGCATGGAGTTTCGAATTCCAGACGTTTCATGAGCAAATCTGAACCAGTGGGGGGTCTCCAGTCCAAATGGAGAGGCCAGTTTACATTTGTCAATACATTCCTCAAAGGAAATTTCTGGACAGAGACAGAAACAGTTTATGAGCCTTGAAATGAAAAAGTATCAGAGATATCGAAAGGAATGGTGTGGCTGCTTAAGAAACCAGGGGACTTATCTGTCTTTTTAACTGCTTATCAAGAAAATAAACGAACCTAATTAGCAGCATCACTAGCTCTATCAACCCTCTCAAACACTACCAAGATCCACTGAAGGTAAGCAGAAGCACCGAAGCACCTTTGACTCCCCCCTCCCCCACAAATTAACTAATTTCTGGGAAAAGTATTTGAAACAACAAGCGGCTCCGGGACAGTCCCCGTCCCGCCCGCCGTCGATCTGCTCATCCTTTCTTCCACCGCTTTCCTCCTCCCGTGGCCACCAGGTGGGGCAGCGAAGCTCCGCTCCCCGCAACTCCCAGAGCTCTTCGGCCCCCGCGCCAGCCCCGGCAGCTCGGCAGGTCACCCCCCCTTCGCTACCAAGAGCCTGCTCACAGCCAGCCGGGCTGCTGGCAACTTTCTTTAAAAAAAAAAAAAAAAAAAAAAAAGGAAAGAAAAGGAGCAAGCTGCCTCCATCCTCCTGCAACCTCTGGAAGCTGAACTACCCGCAGTTTCTTCTTGCGTGGCAATCGGAAGAGGAGAAATCAGTGCAAACCTCTCTGGAAGGGTGTCTCGGTGGATCGGGTTCCTCGCTGGTGTTTGGCATCAATCTGCCCTGTGCCAGGGACCTACACTTCATCTGAGGAATTGTAGGTTTATTACAGCATCTCGAGATGATCCTTATGATTCCTTCATTTTCATAAGTTAATAAATATAAAAAATACAGCCTATCCCACTGATAAAATTGCAGCTAACCCATACTATAGGGGTCAGAAGACATCACCATTTTTCAAATACCATAGTGTGAGAAGAAATCTTACATTAATCCTTCCTAACCAGAATCACTGACATGAGGAGCAAAGAGTAGGAAAAGAGGGAGAAAAAAAACAGCATCATATGAAAGTCTGCCTCATAAAGTGAGCAAACTCCTGCCCACATCATTTTGCAGTTTGTTTACTTGTGGCTTCATTAAAATTGCATGCAGATCCAATGACTAGATTTTGTTAATGGCCCACAGAGGGACAATCATTGCTGAAGCCTGAACACTGTGATCCATTTTCCCTAATTATTACTTTGTAACCGTTTCTAATTTGACAGCTCCTGCTGAACAAGGGTTCATTTATTTCATTTCATTGTTTCATATAAGGAAACATAAGCATAACAGCAGAGCATTAATAAGGAGACCCACTAATTTGAAACATACGTTAATCGCACGTTAAGAGCACGTAATGGCCTTCACTGGGGCTCCTGGAAAGATTTTTCATTGTAGAATCCCTTTAAAGGGTATAAATCACGGCGCTGTGTTGCACACTTAAAAAGGAACAGGAAGAATATCTACTTCCTTGTGGCTTACAAGCCAAAAATGGAGGGGGGCAAAGAGGTTCGTTTTCCCCCTTGGCTCTATTTTGTAACTGTCAAAAAGATAGAATAAAATTGGATATATTTATGCATGATTAAGTTGTGTCTAAATTAGTCGGTGAGCTTTGGGGGTTTCAGTTGTTTTCCTCAGAAGAGAAATGTCTGGGGTGGTCGGGTGTTTCTAAAAATCCGAAGTAACTCATGGCTTTTTGAAGGCTTTAACATAAAGCTGTGTATTTCTAAAGAAGCAATGTGAGAATGTACAACTGCAAGGGTCAGCAAGTCCAGTCTCCTCCTACCTCAGTCAACCGTATCAATATTTCTTTCATGAACTCATGGAGTTCTATCTTAAATGTATTAGGGGTTTTAATTTTGATCCTTTTTATTCCTGTAACCTAATTTTAGAAGGCTATTCCAAAACTCCATTTTATTGACTTGCCTCAAAATTTGTGCCATTGGGAAATTTCATTATCTCACTCTTCTACTTCCCATTAGCCCCTTCCTTATTCATTTTATGTTATAACTACTCACTGTCTGCAGTCTAAAAGTATTTGGCATTTGTATATTTGCTTTCATGCCCCTATCTCTGCTACTACAGTGATAATTAGGGCTTTTTGGTGGTGTTTACCTCCCTTTATGAAAATATGTGTGATGTCAAGCTTCATTTTGCAAAGCTAAACAGGGCAGGCTGTTTCAGTCTCATTTGGTAAGATCGGCTTCTTTCTTTCCTGCATTCCAGTTTGACTTTGTCTTTTTTGAGTGTGAATGATTGGAATTATAAATTCTCCAGATGGAATTTATGAATTTATACTTCATACAGTCACATTAACACATCTTTATCTCCCCTGGAAATGATAAATCCTTGGATTTTTTTTTTTTTCCTTGCAACACATTGGTAGATCATAGCTCTCCTAACAATGCATTGGTTTGCCCAGACATTTTTGTCATTTTTAGCTCTCAGCTGATGATGAGTCAGCTTGGAGCAGTCATTTTTGCTGTTTTTTTACTGAGGCATGATTTGCACTTTTTGCACATCGCGCTTTTGAATTTAAACTGTTTCTATCATTCCGAGCCTCGTGATCGTTCAGTTTTTCCCATAAAATATTCTGATCTTCCTCAGACACTGGCAATGCCTCAAAATTCATGTGATCTGGAAGTTTGTCCACCTCTCAGTGCTTCACATTAGCCAGTTCCTTACTCTCTCTGTGGTTTAACTAGCTCCTGTCTTCTCCAGTGTGGTCTGCTTAAATGTCTCACTGAAGTTCACATAGATTAGGTATATTGTGCCTGTTTACTCTAGACCTTTAATTACCTTGTTTCATACAGATATCAAATTGACCTTATTTAGTCTGCTGCAGTTTATCCTGTTTTCTCTTTCCTTTCTATTCTTCATTTTCTCCTTCACGGTTTGATCTAGAGCCCTGTGTAACACAGAGGTCAGACTAATGGGCTTGTGGTTATCTGAAACACTGCATATTCTTAAATATAGCTACTAAATTTGTTATTCTCCGGTTGCACCGCAATATCCCTTCCCGTTGTTTCAATGCCTATTTAGTGAACAAAATCCATCAGCTATCAAATCCAGCAATACCTGGGTCCTACCTTCACCTGAATTCGTTCTCCTGTCTGTATCAGAGCTCTTTGTATTTTCCCTCTCTCTCTCTCAAAACGTTGTACGGCTCTCTACTCAATGCTGTCACTGAACATGCTCTGTCTATACATCAACATCCCACAAGTAGGACTGCTCGTGTCAACCTCTTCACAAATGGTTTTGCACAGTTGGGATGTTGAGTTGTCCTATCTTATTTTTCTTGTCTCTCAAGCTGTTGGCACACAGTCCTTAAAAATATTTTTCCTCTCCCAGGTGTTTTAGTTTCTCCATTTTGACACCAGTGTACCTTCCAGGGGTGTATAACTGTGTCCTCTTGTGCCCCGTGTGAGCCGATGGCTCAGCTCTGACATTGCAGGCTTTCACCTGACGTCCTGTGGAACTGCGGGGGATCTCTCCAGCATTGATGGACTGTTTTTACCAACTCTGAATTTGGGGTTTGAATTGCAACTGATGTTCACTGCCTAAAAAAGGAAGGAGTCCCATACAGTCACTAACAGCTCAGAGAAATCGGTACAATGACCACCCTGGTCAGGGAAAGTTAAGCAACAGCCTAAAAATCAGAGCTCATTTTAAAAGGTCCTGTATAATGCATGGCTTGCAACAACAGTCTGATTAGACAAGAGTATTTTTGGCCTTTAACAAAAATTGCCGTGGCTGTTTCATTACATTCAGATCATATTGAAGGGTCACCAAATCTGCTAGGCCACGCTGTTGCCTCTGTACAGTGGACCCAGTACATGTTGTGCCCAGATGGAGGAATGATAGCTGCAGTTATATGGGGTAGGAGGGCAAAATTCCTTGCTCTCTGTCTTCACTCGGGACACACCTCAACGACAGCGGGATACCGAAATACCAGGCAGTGGTTTCTCAGAGAGTCCCCCAGCTTTACTCTCACGAGCTGTCTCCTGGACATTACTGACATTTGTGCTTCTTTTCTTCTTCTCATTGGCTCCATCTTTCCTGCTCTCCACTTTCGTTCTAACTGGTGTCAAATCACCTTTCAACTGAATTTCCTGATTAGCTTCTGTTAGCAAGTGTCTCCCAACCTTCTTGCCACAGAAGGGTAAAAGGCAAGTGATCAACCCCTGTTCATCCTGGGATAGATATATCATGGTGCAACGGTTTGCAGGTAGTGAGGGGCGCTGCACGGGCAGCCAGTCTCTGGAGAAGGCAGGGTGGTTAGCCGAGAGGAGTCTGCTTTCTCATGACTTTCAGGAGAGAAGAAAAGTACCGGCCCCAAACCCAGTGCATCACCTGCTCTGTAATATTTCTGCCAGGGGAGTCCTGGCAAAGCAGGTATGAAGTTGTTCTTGCTTTGCAAGAACCATTGCCCGCATGCTGCAGGAGCAAAGCAGAGAAGAAGGAGGAGTTAGTTCATCACGGTCCACCGCTCTCCTTCCAGGTGCTGCTGTACGCGTGTAGTCCCATTATGTTTGATGATCTCCTGCTGGCATTCATTTCAGCCTTCGGCCCGGCTGGATGGGGTGTGCAGCAGCTCCGTCTCCGTTGTGTGCTGCCAGGAGCTTCCTACTTAGCTGTAATAAACCGCACTGAACGGTGCTTCCCTAACTGCATTCATCTTTAAACATGACCCTTTTTCAGGTAATACATTCAACACAGATCATTGATAATTGAGACAAGAAGCAAATTTTAGACTCAATTTTTTGTACTCCCTTTAAATTTGCATTCTGCTCTTTGCCTCCCCACCTTCCTTGGCTATTATTGTAAGTACATTATTACCACAGGGTAGGAATATATTTGTGGATTTAAGGAGAAGTGAAGCAAGTTAAGCCATAAATATTCTCGTCTCATTCTTGCCATTTGTTAGTTATTATTTCTCCCGTAAATAAGAAATTCAATACTTGCATTTCTCATTTTTCTAAATATTTTTAGAGCAACTCTTGCCCTTCTTATGTCCTTCTAAATGGTGACTCACTGATTTCCTGATTTATCTTGTTCTACCTTACAGACATTTCCCCCCAAAAAAATTCACACAAAAGAACTTCCTACTAATGCCATTTATGAACAAGCTTTGTGCCTAGAATATACTTTCAGCTAACTTGAACTCCCTTCCTTCCTATTTTTTTTTTCTGAATTTCTTGGGCCAAACCTCTTAAAGAGCATTCCAGTTGAACAGAGTGCTGAATTTGTAGGCCATCCGCCCACTAAAGCAGATACTTTAGAGTTCAAATGACATCTGTGTGTTTGAGTAACCCACTGATGAAAATGAGAGTTCTACATGCAAAGGAAACAGGCTCCAAGGCTGGCCTCCCTCCTTTCTTTATTCTGTTTTATGTCCCAGACAGCTACCGCCATGCATTACTGTCTATAAAAGCAAAGCTGAACCCAGCCCAACAAATTCAGAAGCTGTCTGAAAATCTTTTCACAGCTTTCCATCTCCGGCTTATAAGCTCAATGTTAAAACAACCTCCATTCCAAATTGCTACTGATACACATTTATCTCTTTTCAAATAGATAATTTGCAATTTTTAGTTGTTGTTTATTAAAAATCTTGTCAGACCCAGATCTCCTGCAGTACTGTAGTGTTTTGCAATGCTTAGTTTCTGATAGTTATCTTGTTAGGTTGACGTGCATTGCTTGTCTCATTAATTACTGCTGTTCTTAAAAACAAGTATAGCTTTCAATTCGTGTTGATTTCTATAAAAGTTTTCACTCTTGATTAATAACTTGCAGCTTATTTAAATTTTTATGGCCTCTTGGGCAGAGTGAGTCTGAAAAAAAAATCTCATGAGAAGCACAATGGTGGGAGGAAACGAAATATATTACGTGAGCAGCTTGACATCACTCTTATAAGAACTTCACATTTAGCTTCCAGAAGTAAATGAGAAGGAAAAAACCCACCCGATCTACAGAAGCCCATTAAAAAAACCCCAAAACCTGGGGGTGTATTTACACATCCTAGCACCTCACAGTTTCATTTTTCATTCTGGAAAGGGAACATGAGGGAATTTTAAAAATTATCCTTACAGTAAAGATTTTCGGTGGTGTAAGAGAGTAATAACAGGCCACTGTACTTAGGAGTTGAGCTATAAAATACCTGCTTGCAAGCACCTCGTATTTGGACATTCCCCTAACACGGAAGATGTTTGAGACCTCAGTGTGTTTGGGTAAATTTCTACTTAGAAAATGTGACTTTCTAAGAAGTTTTTACTACAAGTATAAATTATGCCAAAAGAAAGAACTTAGGGACAGTTGCCTGCTAGGGAACACTCGGAGTTCCTTCTCAGAATGTTTACTCTGTGTTGCCAGGAACCCCATGCAGCCTTTGAAGCAGAGCTATTTTGTTGGAGCTTTTATTTTGCCTTAGCTGAAAAGTTGTTTTCTGTTCTTTGATGGTTAGCAAGAAAACTTTTGGGGTTTGCTTTTTTTTTGTGTTGTTGTTTTGGGTTTTTTTGTTTGTTTGTTGTTTTGGGGTGTTTTTTGTTGTTGTTGTTTTGTTTTGTTTTGTTTTTACATAATTGTGTGTTTGTTTGGTTTGGGTTAGTTTTTTTTCTACTAAGAGATTCCTACAATCAAATCTTCATTTGTCAGAAATCAAATGATCGCTATTGACTTCAGGGGAGCTACTTTGCCTTACAAAACCAGATGGTATAATACTTGATCAAGACTATCATGTCATAGACCTTTTTGTTAATAAATTGTAATGAAGCTGGAAACATGGAGCTGGGAGACATGGGAAATGATCCTTTAGTCTGTGTTTTGGTTTCACCAGGTATCTCTGTAGTTTTTCTGATCTATGTCTGTAAAACCTCTTTCTAAAAATCCTTTGGATCAGGAGAATTTGCAGTCTATGTAGATTTCATGCCCCATGGCTCACAGGATGACCATTCATAACTGGAAATTTTTCAACTTGTTCTTTGCCTCTTATTAAAGGATTTCCTCCTGTCCTATATTCTCAGGGCGTAGAGAACAATTAAACACTCTCCTTTTTAAGACAACTTTTTATTTACTGGCAGGCTGCTATCAATACTGTCTTCTCCCTACCTCTTTTCTTATGATCTCTCTTGTTTTCAATGCCTGGACTAAACTACGTGTACTTCTTTTAATTTAAGATACTTACCTACTTTCCCATTCAATAATAAAGCACTATCTATGAATATTTTTGCAGCTGCTGTGCAGCCACACTGCGGTGATTTTGTCTTGACTGTAAATCTTAACTCTGCTTAGGAGCGTGTTATGAGGGACAAATGTCAAACCCCCTTACTAAAGTGGAGTTTTATCACGCTACCCACCAGGCCAGTTACTGCGTTAAGACAAGGAGACTGGTTTGATTTGGTCTATATATGACGAATCAGTAATTGGCCTTTTAAAAATACTCCGTATCATCTTGTTGCTAAACTGACTGGTTTAAGGTCTTTTCGTTGCCTGTTTCATCACTATCTCATTACTTAGACAAACTTTTTCAAAAGTCCCTGCTTCTTCCTTTTATCCTCATACAAAGAAACAAAAATATGAAGATCAAACTAGGTGCTCCGGTTACACTGCTGTTACTCTTCGTGTCTTCACCTACCCTTCAAACAGATCAAAAATCATCTAATGGTTGAGAAATGTCTCCTACCAGTGCTGTAAGTATGCTAGAGAGACCATTTCAGTGCAACAACTGCCCACACAGAGATGTTTGTAACCTGCTCTGCACTATGTGTCTACTTTGGCCTCCCTAAAATTTGAGCTGCTCTCTTGGGAGTAGCATTCCAGGTATGTCCTTGTATTCTGAGGTATGCCCTTGTATGCCTGCGTTAAAAAATGTGCTCTGGTTTTGTCCCTCTGTCCTCTATCAGCTACTACCATATGCAGTATGCCCAATTGCTAACCAAAAATCAGATTTTCAAAGACACTAATCCCTCTCACAGAATAAAATCCCATTATAGATACCCCAATTGCTTGCAAAAGAAACAAGCCGATCCATCAAAGTAAAACCAAATCAAAATCATTTCTTTAGATATATTCCCATTTTTTTCCATTACTCATTCTTTTTATTGTATTTTAGTACGAATCTATCTTTTCACTAAAAAAAGCTTCGTACAACTCTAGAAAAACCTGCAAGATAGTAGTTATTTCTATGTAGAAGATATGCTATGAGAGTTGAGTGTTAGGCCTTTCTTTTCTGACCATAAAATATCATCTCTGCTGTTGTGGCACTTAGTACCTCTCAATCCATGGTCATCTTCAAATTACATGATTTCTTTGTTATTTTTTCCTTTAATTTTACTTTTTGAGAAATTAGGCATACTTTCAAATATCATGTAAACGGGTAAAGATATTTTTTCTTACCAGGAATATGTAACACAGAAGTAAGAACCTGTTGGATTTTAATCTTTCTCCCTTAGCAGCTTAAGTAGCTTTTTCATTATTAGATACCTTTAGCATCAAATTGGTTTCTGCTTCTAATACACATATTAAATTCAACTATTGTTCTGGACCTTTTTTCAGATTTCTTGTAGCCAAAAAAATATTTAAATACATTTTGAACTCTCAAATTGTTCTGTTGTTCCAAATATGTATTTTGCTTTAAAAAAAATTAACTCGTATGGTTTTGTCCATTTTTAAGAGTACTACATTAGCGTTTATTGCCATCATCTAATGAGTGTTTGGAAAGAGCAGTTTGTGATTGTCTTTAGGTAATTATACTCATCTTTAGATAATTATTAAGAAATGCAAAATTACAATTTTTCAGTGTACAAAATAAACCCAAAATGCAGACATCTGAATTGTAAATACATTGTAAATAAAGATCAACTGATAAAACCTGGAGATGTTTGAATATACTGGCCTGCACAACCCAGCTCTTTCAGCAACACAAGTACTCCATCTAAATGGGGCTAGCAAACTGTTTTTGAGTGCTTCCTCCTCTTTAGCTTACACATAGAAAAGGAAAATGGATTCCTGTGAAGAGTTTACTGTAATATACAACCACGTACTCTTTCCTATTGAAATCTGTCTTGTTCAGTGGCATTCTGGTTGTTTCCTACCGAATGACTCAGACTCATAATGAATGAGACTCTTGCTGGTGAAGCGCCTACTCCATTCATCTGAGGAGCTAGAGTGCAGTGAATGACTGCTGGGAAGACAAATGCAACCTTGTACCTAATGCTATTAAAGAACACTGCAGTGACAACTAAATTGTCTCCTGACCTCTTCCATAAAGTCATATTTTTCACAATATTTTTTTTCTCCTTTCTCATTTGGGATGCCTTGGACCTGTGAAGTGGAGGTGTTGAACACCTCCATAGACTACTGGAAGAAGATGGAAACCTTCCACTCAAAGTCCCTCTCTGCTCTGATACCCAGTGTGACTTTAGGCGTACCAGGTTTTCTGTCTCCATTTTTATTTTAATTCCCATTTGGAGTCAAACCAGATTTATCACTGTAAAATTTCCTGCAGACTTGAAAGTACGCTGGGACCCTGTACGCAGCTCTGCCAGCAATCTTCTTTGGACGCAGCATTTTTTCAGGGAGTCAGATTTGATATTCTCAACATTTGCTTGCTTTTAAATGTATTTTGAATACATGTTTGCACATAATGCTTTAATAAGTCCTTGCCCCTTCACAGTTTAAAATTTTATCAGAAGAGATTTTAGACAAAGAATAAATACCTCTCGAAGATACATGTCTGATCATGTATATACATATGATTTCTATCAGTGGGACTTTCTTTGAGAAATGCTCACTAAATGATTCGAAGCTATTTCAACTACATGGCTTCTGCATTTCTTTGAGCCCTGTAGCTAAAGCAGTAGGCCATAATGTTATGAGACTATGCAGAAGAGCTTAGCTGCGTTCAACAAAAAAAGCTAAACAGCAGAACTGGATTTTTTTTCACCAGTTCTGAAATAAAACGTCTTCTGATAACATATGAAATTCTATTAAAAATCCCCATGTAATTTAAAATAAAAATTCTTCTGATGTCTGGGAAAGAAGTGAGCATTTTATTCTATTTTTTAGCAAAATTCAGAAAACTTTAAAAACCTGAAAAGAAATTTCTCATGGATTTTTTGTTAGTGGAGGAATAATTCCAGCCTGCTTTCTTCAAAGGATATAGAGAGGGAAAAGGTAACTTTAAAGGATACCAGGGTTCCTTCCAAATGACTGAAAGAACCTTGCTGCTCAAATTTATAGCAGGCAGCTTATGCCTGTCTGTGTTTTGATAGCTTTTCGTTTTTCAGAAGCAATTGGACAAAATTGTCTACTACGCTATAGTTTCAGATTTCCTTGCCACCTAAGTGTTGCAGCTTCAGGTTTGCTCTAATGGAGCCTCCTGCCTTTTTCGTATGACTATGTTCCTTGGAAGAGGAAAGCCAATTCATTCCCTTGAAGGACATAAACCATGCTAGCATGCTAGGGAATATGCTCTCCCACTGCCGTTTCACTTGGGGGGGGAAAAAATAGGAAAGCATGTTAGGAAAATAGGAAAGAATGTTACCAAAAATGGCCCAATTTATCTTCCTATGTATCAGTCAAAGAGGCACTGACACCAGGGGAGATTCCCAAGGCAGAAAGAACCACCATTCGTGGGGATCATCGCCAGCATTTTGGGCACCAGGTAAACAGATTAAAAAAATTCATATTCCCAGGCTGTCTGTTCTGTCTAGCCCTGAAAGTCACTCAGGAAAGGCAACAGGCTTTGTGTATGCAGCAACTGATTCCGGGGGCACACAGCCCCACCCCCCAATGTCGGCAACTATCTGAAAATGCACATGTTGATTACGCTATATTTATGGAGAATGACATGTACTTGGAAGAGAAAATACTAATTTTAAAATGCTAAGTGATAGTTTCCTTCGTTTTTAAAGGAAAAAGAACCCCTTTGGTTGTGAAAGAATTTTCCTCATGAATATAGAAATTTCTTCTCTCTTCTTTGAATACTGAACAATTAAAAAAAAATCAAAAGCTATATAGATCATCTTTGTGTTTTACTGTAACTTCTGCATAATTTTTCACATGGTGTTGCGTTCTGCCGTGTCACGTTTTCATAGTCTATGAAAATTTCCTTATCTTTTCGCTATGATTCAGAAAGTACGGTCAAAGAGAACAGAAAGGCTGACAAAGGGAAATGAATGAATGCATAAAAATCAAGAGTCTGTTCCATGAGCGAGTGTAAACAGACATAGTGCCTTTCAGAACCATCGTGCCTTTTCACTCCTATGAAAAGTTATCACACCAAAGCACTGATGGCTGATAATTCAGATTCAGAACCGTGCACACCCTGAGTTTTCTTTTTAGATCCCTGGGGCTCAGACAGCACATGAATGGGTGGGCTATCATCTTCAAGGGTTTGTAAAATACTGAGAAAAATACTAACTTTCCATTCCCATCTGGGTTTCCAACACAAAAAGAGTTGAGCAAGGTCATAAGAGCCGGTGCTTTTTGCATTATTATCATTTTCTATCCAACAGAGAGAAAAACACAGTTGAACATAAAGCTGTGTATTTATTTGCTGTTCTTTCTACATGCAGCGAGTTCTCCTCACTGAGAGAACGGGAAGATTGCAGGACACACGGATCGTCAAAAGATAATTTGTGTTTTCTTTGAAAGTTCCTGAAGTCTCTATTTTCTGCATGTATCTCAGCAACCCACCTTGCTAATTTTAAACGATATTACTTCATTTCCTTGCAAGCTAACAGAGAATTTAGACCCTGAATACTGCTGTCAGTTCTCCACCCTCCACTGCGTCTGCCTTTTTGTCTTCTCCCCCTTCCTCTTATATCTTTTCCACCTACGCTTTTTCCACCTCCTCATCCCATCACCAAATATTGCCTGTGAGCAATTGTTCAAGTGTTCGATATTCGTACGGCTTCCTTAGTTTGTTGTTGTAAGAGCCTGAATAGACTGTAGGACATTCTCTTGAACAGCAAACATTAAGCACACATTTATTTTAATTTCTGAAAATATGTAATTTGAAAAATATTTATTTCATAGTTTACAACTTTGCTGTTTGTTGTAGGTGAACAACAGAACTTCTTCAAAAAACACAAAGCAGCAATTGTTTATTTCCAAGTGTTTCTTTCTCCCTTTCATCTTCTTATGACTTTCAAATCGTCCGTAGGCTTAATTTCTCTGAGCCCAGAGAAATTCATGCAGTTTGAGGAGAGCAGCAAGAGTAGCAGTGATTTCCAGAACCACTAAGGCAGATTGCAGCACATGCAAGTGACTCTTTGGGGTAAAGGAAAAAGAAAAAGGAACTAGATTTGTTTAAAATTACAATGAACTGTGTCCAATTGGTTAATATGTTAATGACTGTTGAAAAGACATGTGAAGCTTGTAGGAATTGAGCCTTTTTCTTTCCTTTGAGCAGACGTATGAAGTCAGACACCTTAAGAAAACTCTGAGTAACGGCAATGTTATTTTTTCTGTATAAGATTCGCTTTGCACTCAGAGGACAGGACTCAGAAATAAGAAGTTTGCCTCAGAGTTTTTAACAGATAAAATCAAATGCAGTTTCTGGCAAAATGCACAAGTTCATAGCTGTATTGACTTTGTACCAGCCGTACTGAACTTCAGCCTTTCCACTGACTCGCTTTAAGGGAGGTATTAATTAGGCTAACAAGGCATTCTTCCCAGAATGGAGAAATGAAGCCAGCATTTGTGGAACAGAAGGACATGTGTCAGTGCTTTTGCCCCCGTCGTTATTTGTAAACACAAACCAGAAGGATTTAGATGTGAGTGGCTGCTCTCCTTTTATTTAATTTAAGCTTACCCAGACACCTACCATGTAACGTCATCCTTCCATCATTTTAATCCAATATTAGGAACCTAGAAAGGAGCGACAGGAAAAGTGGGAGCATTCTTAATCCATCACATAAATCCATGGCACACCAACACTTCCAATGCTGTGTACAGTCCTGCTCCCCTACTTCAATAAAAGTGTGGTAGGACTGGGATTTGTTTAGAAGGGCAGCAAGTATGGTAAGAGATGTGGGATGGTACCCATGAAGAGTAAATGAAAAAGAACTTTGCCAGTCAGGAAAACAGATGAGAAGAATTGTTACGGACATTTATAAAAACTGTATCTCAGAGGGTGAGATGAGGAGAAAAACTGTTTACTGCCTCTCTCAGTATGAAAATGAGAGAGAATCACATTAAACTAGCAAGTGATGAATTCAGAAGCAACAGAAGGATACGACCTGTGGCAAAGCTCATAGTTAAGCTTGGGACTCTGCTGCATGACATGGTTGACATAAAATGTGTGGGGCTTCAAAAAGAGAGCAGAGAACTTAATGGAAAAAAGCTCTTTGAGGCTATTTTACATAAATAACCGCTTATGGCTCAGCCAAAAGTCACTCAAGGCCTGGACAGTATTCTGTGGAAATGTTTTGTGTTTTCATCATTTCTTCATACTTACCTCAATATCAGCTGTGGCCGACGGTCTTGTGCAATACCAGGGGAGAATCCTGCTAACTTTCTATGAGCCCTTTACATTTTTATGATTTCACAGATTTTCCCTGCTCTGTTTTTTGTAGACTGCTATTTTCTTGGTGGTCAGTCTTCTCCCTGACAGTCGAAAACCTAGACTTCTGTTAGTTTCTTCTTCTGGCTGGAAGAAGCAACTTCTTTAACTTCCTTTATGGCAGTGTTTGAAGTACAGTTGGATGAAGTTGTTTGGATTAATAATTTGTTTACTGGAGAACATACTGAAGGCACTAAGCCAATATGCCACCAAACTTGTATTATGGGTGAGAGATATAGAATGTGAAAATATTAAAAAGTTATAACAATATTTTTCAATAACAAAAAGTTACTTCTTTTGTTTTCAAAAAGTATTTGGAGATAATAACTGTAGAGATTTCTTTTAATTCAGAACTTATAAACAAGATGAAAATCAAATATGAAAATTATATTTTGGGTAAAATTAAATGTTTTTGTTCGAGTAAAACAATATTTTATTTTATTTTTTTTCAGTAACAAAATTGTAAGATCAGTTTTTCCCAGAGTTCTCTATAATATCTTACCCAGCATGGACAACTTAAGAATTGAATTTCTGTTTTCTATTATACTAACTTAAACAATCAATATAAAAAAGATCTTTCCCTTAACTGGCATCTCCCTCTACCACAGATAACTGCCAACAAACTCCATGGTGTTTTGTCACTGTGTATGCTATTCCTTCACCAACATTTATTTTAATTCAGGGTGACTTGACTCCAATAATTCCATGAATATCAACACGACTTTGGATTTTCACTTTTTTTTTGTGAAGTAATTCACAAGCAACATCTAACCTGCTGTCCTGAACATACAGGATTTTTCAAAGGTTAGCCAGGAGATGATGATGGCTGGGACTAGATACATCCATATTTCAGACTAAGTGTCTACATTTGGCATCACATTATGTTTGCTGTACAATAAGTCAGTTGACCTTAGTGACTGTAAACAAGGTGATATTCAAGAACAAGCTGATATTAGAGAACACAAGGTAAGCCTTATATATAACCTTTAGCTCGCAACCTTTCTTTCTCAGGCAATTTTTCTCAAAACCAGGAAAGAATTAGTTTTGTGGATTCTGTTTTTTTTTTTTTTGGGGGGGGGGGGTGTGTTTGTTTGTGGTTTTGGGTTTTTTTTTAATTGCATCAGGGAAAAAAATGTTTCTGAAAGTCTTCTTGACTTTTTGAAGTTTGGGTTTTATTTAAAAATTCTAAAGACTCCAGAGCAGTAAAATAAATTTTTAATAAGTTTCACCCTCTTGATCCGTTCCTACAAAAATAGAATTCCTTGCAAAAAATAACAGCAAGTCTAAAGAAGAACTTATACTTACCTTAAGTTATGGGTAGCTGGAAAGAATGTACAATAAAAGTTCATTAAAATGATGAAAATCTGGGTACAACAGACTGGAAATAGGCTGTAATTGCTGCTAGGGAAGATGACTTATGGATAGTCTCTGCTGAGAGCTCTGGTTATTTCTGGCTCAATTCTGGTTTCAGTCCCAAATGGGCAGACTCAAAACAAATGTGTCAATTAGATGCTTAGACAAAATTTCAGCTCTGTCCTTATGCAAACTTCTGCACTAACTTCGTAGCCCAAAGAAAACACAAACTCCACTGTACCTCTCCTTGCTTTTGAAGAATGGGAAGACAGAGATTTATAAAGGTCCTATAGCTGAGCATCTAGCTGTGATGCCTTGCTTCAAAACTCTTACTGAGCTGCTTCATGAAAAAAAGACTTTCAGCCTTCCGGTCTCTTTATGAATATGGGATTGGTTTTTATGTTTTCTCACTTAAGGTATGAAAAGCATAGTGTGTATTAGCATGTATAGCATGAAAACCATGGCATATCATAACATGTTCCATTGGATCAAAGATTTGGATCCTTCATTTTACATTAACTGCAAACTGCCTCTTCTTTTATTGTATTTTCCTCTTAGTCACATTATTTTTAATAACTCATTCAAACATATGTGTTGTCTATTTTTGGAAATAGGCAGATGCATTATCTAGGGGTGTCAATTGCTTAATATTCAAGAAATTATAAACAGTGATTAATTAGGTCTGGTATTTTTAAAAAAAGAAAACAGATTAAAGTACAAAGCATTACAATTAACACGATCTTCATTCTTTTACCATCCCATTGCAGTAATAGAGAATACATGCATCATGCTTCCCAAAACTTGAAGGGAGATTGGGAAACAGCTGTTTGACAGATCGCAGCTCACTTTCATATAGGAAAAAAAATGAATGAACGAATGAGTGAATGAATAGACGAAAAATTAATCTTTCCATGCATACTTGTGTATACATATTTATGTGTGCATGTGCGTGTGTGTGTATATCTATGTGAAAGAACTCCCCTGTTATCATACGTCAAAGGTGGCCGGAAATATTAGTATAGATGTAAAGAAATGATCTTAATCAAAATGAATCGAAAGAGAAGGAAACTTAGAAGAAAGGTCTACCCCCCCATCAATGTGGGTCTACCCCACCACTGTGACTGGGCATCTGTAACAGGCTTATGAAGCTTTGCTAATGTATTTTGGGGGATTGCTATGCACATTTAGTGCAACTGCTGTTGGCCGTCATAGGTGATATTTAGACGTGGGGAGTTAATAGCTTTGTTATGGGTAACAGTACTGTGCCGCTTTTTGCTGTATTTTGTCACATACTTTTTGACCATAGTTTTCTTGCAACATCTACAGGTTGCTTACTAACAGACTGTGAATTCTTCATGAGCAGTGGCAGAACAGGCCTTCAGGTAAATGTTCAGCTACGGAAGAAAGCGTAGGAAATAAGATCAATCAGCCATCAGCAGCAGAGGTCAACACTGCTGGTTCTGCAGTATGGGATGCAGCCCTCAGGCTGGGAGCGAGTCACTGAGGGGGGATTTATTTCCACTCCTCTGCACCAGGGGTTCAAGCTGAAAGGGAGAGTGGTGCGTGCTCTCTGCTCAACTGCAGAACTTGGTGCCATTGTTGTAGTCTTATGCACCTCAAACTCTCTCGTGTCTTGCAGTACACGGCAGGCTCCAATTATTAAGGGATAACAGGAGACCCATCTCCTCTCACAGTGCTTTGCAGCTCTCCTAAACTTTGCTGAACAAAAAATCAATTCTGTTGTGAAAATAAGATGGAACCTTGCCTGAAGTACCATATATACTTAAATGAAAATATCATGGTATTTGGTTTCTTATTATCAGTAAAGTAAGAACTGCAGACATACATATTCGCTTACAACTCTGGAAGGTATTTGTGAGGTGTGTTTATTTTCATTGATAGACAAGAGAGAACTTTCTTTAGAAGATTAGATGCAACTCTGTTTTTTTTTTCTTTTCAGTTGTTTTTTTTTTTTTTTTTTTTTTCTCTAGATTATCTTATCTTCCTGAATCCTATGGTGATGTGAGTAATTGTTACGATGGGTCATGTCAGCAACTTTGTTTATTTTAGCTTTTAAAAAAGTCATGTTACCGTGGCAACCGCCATAGCACCTCCTTGAAAAAACATGCACAATGGAAAATTTAATCTTTTGCACTGTAGAACGTTCAAGGGAAAATGTTCAGTGTTAAGCACCTTTTTTTTTTTCCAGATTTTAATGAGGCTTGAATGATATTTTTAATGGCTTGCCTATATGCTTTTCCCATTTAAAATACTATTATAAAGAATACAGATGAATGCACCAATGTGCACATCCATTCCTACTGACCCCTTCAGTTAGAGACAGAACTCACAGAACACGTTATTTTCCATACAGATATTATAAAAGTTATATCAATGATTTGTTTCAGTCATTGCATTCTGTTTACTCTGTTTCCCTCAAATAGCTCAGACAATAGAGTCATTAAGCTATGGCAGACAGAAAGGTTTTCCCTCAGCTCACGTTTATCTAAATTATTTTATTCAAAAATTCATAGATTTTAAGGCCAGAAGCAACCATTGTGATTATCTAGTCTGGAGTCTTGCACAGCCCAAATTACGGAATTTCACCCAGCAGTCACTCAGCAAGCCACAAATGCCTCGCTGAACTTTTAGGAACATATCCTCCCTAATGCAAACAAACAAACATCCAGAAGGGATCGGCTTTTCTTGCTGCCAGGGTGAAGGCAAAATACGTATCCCATATTTTGAATGCTTTGCCTTTTCCTGGACCTTCTCAGGCCTGGCCTTTGGAGCAATTTATTGTGTTGTGATTATGTGTTTCAGCTTCTGAGGGGCATAAAAGCTTTCTGGCTTCTAAGTGTCCTGGGGATAGAAGTTGGCAATGCCTCAACAACAACAACAACAACAAAATAGATTTTTCACTCCAAAATTCCCATTTTTTAAAATGCACTAAATAAAATGAAATGTCAAGCAAAACATTTTGTTTAATCATTTATGATTGTCCCATTCCTGTTTCTGGAGTTGCCATCAGGGCAACCCCTCCTTTCCCCAGCGCACACTCCCAGTTCTTTGCCCAATTCTGTTTGCCCTTAAACCTCATTGATTTCCTATCAGTTGTTAAGCCGCCAGTTATGCCTTTCAAAACCTCTGCAGACTGTACAAGCCATCTAGGAATTAACTTACTAAGCAGATACTGGTAATTTTAAACTAGTAAGATTTATCAAGACAGCAAAGACATATTTCTCTAGTAGTACATAATCCTTTCCTTAGTTGAGTCAGAAAGCTGGCAACAATATTTGCCGAGCCTGCAGAAAGTAATGAGCACTTTAATGCAAATTATTGTGGTCAGATTTCAAAGGAGAGATTGCTGGCATAGCAAGTATTCGAAAAAATATTTCAGTGAAAACTTCTGTCCTGATTTTGTTTTGAAAAGTGAAAATCCAAGAATTTTTCTATGAACTCTTTTGGATTTTTTTTTCCTATCTGAGAGACATATTTTTCTTTCCTCTCATTTATAGTAAACAGTTTTGAAAAGAAATGGGATTTGTATGAACAAATTTGCATTATTAGTATTATTTGCATGCATAACACCAAAACCAGGTCTTGAATCTTTTTCCTTTGACAGGTGGCATAAGTCTGCTGAAGTCAGTGAAGCTACACAGTTGGAGACCCAAGGCAAATGAGAAGAAATCCAGCTGTTTCTATGAAATTTGGGAACACTGTGAGGGTTTTTGCACATTTAAAAACATTACTTCTATAGATTTTAATAGTTTTATTTACTAAAGAAGAGAATTAAAAGAAAAATGTCTGCTTGCTGCTTCAAACCTGGGTTTTCCAAACCTGACTGAAGCAATTAAGGGTGATCTTAACTCTAGCGAGAAATACACATCTTTCAAAACCGTTTTGTTGGGCTGCAGGTATAGTTGCGACAATTTTGCAAAAGCTTCTATTCTATAAAAGAGCCAAACATGGCACTGAGTTAATTTGTGCTTGTACAAAGTGACTTCTCCACTTGTTTTGAGCAGCAAAACAAGAGAGGGAAAATGCATTGTGCTGGAAGTGTGGGAGGAGACAAACAAATCACTAATAAGGGAAGATTCTGAAACAAGCCAAGTCACATTGCTTCTCCTTGTAGAGAGAGACTATTGAAAAAGGTATCGCACGACGGATATTGCAAACTCTCTCTGAGCTTCCCAGGAGGTAGGACTGGTTTTGTACTAATAAGTGAAAAATACAGTCTGAGATTGTCCTGGCTTGTAAAGTTTTCTTCTCAGGAGTAAGCCCTGTTAGATCCCTACAATGACCGGCTAAAATTCCCCTAGTTTCAAACTCCATAAAAATGAACAAAACTTAAATTGACTGCTATAATCCCAATAGCGGATCATGCGCATAAAATTTTTACTGCCTCAGTCCTCCAAAAAATGGAAATTTTAATTTTGATAAATAAGTAATAAAGGATATACTATATATTCTTTTTTTTTCCCATTTGGAAGAAGGTATTGTTTTCATTTAAAATTTGTTTTCTACTCTTCTGGACGTCAGGAGTTATGAAATCGCATTTGTGATTACAAACTGATCTATTTTAAACAAACACTTTTTCTGGAGTTGCATTTTTAGAAGTAAACATCCCATTTGTCTGCTCCGTGTGTCTCCCCCATGCCAGGTACAAACAACACAGGAGCAGTCCACTCTTTGGATTCACTTGGAATAAACATTTCACATCATTTAAGAGGCCCTTGCAGGCACCTCAGAGGAAAATGCATTAATTATATTTATGAGCAACATATTACTTTGCTCACCGCTTTACACGTAGACAAAACCACCTGCTCTAACCAGGGAAAGGCAGTCAATATTTCAGTTTAATCTGCCATCCATCATACATTTCCCACTAACCCATGGAGACCGGGAAGTGGAATGGCTTTTAACCATGCCGTGGATGTCTGTCCTGGTGAGAACTCCCACATGAAATTTAGCCAACTTGGCAGGCTGTGTGTTAAGTACACGTTGTAGGATTTTCTCACGTGAGCACGCATCACATCATTTCATTTATGTCTTTGCTTTACATCCTAGTTGCAGGGTACCACACCTGGCATCATACAGTTTAGTAGCACTGCCCAAAAGTGTGCTCTTAGAAAAATCCTTTCTTGACTGTCCCTTCTACAGCTGAATGGATGACAGCTGAATGTCTCTTAGCTAACCGAATATTGATAGTACATGGTTATGTGTATGATAGTTACTTAGCTGAAGAAAGCAGCACGATCCAGGAGAGCTGAGTACTTAAAATGATCCAGCACCTGGGTTTCAAATTTGCTACTTCTCCTTTTCTGTCTTAGATCTAGTTAATTTTGAAATCTATTTTCTGGAGTATAACAAACGAATTAAATAATACCAGAGCTGTCAAATCTCTTCAGGTGTGAATACTGCAATAAAAGGTAACCTTTTTAATCAAATAAATAAATAAAATTATGCATTCATAGAAGAGACACGTAAGTACAGAGATAAAATAGCACAAAGCCTTACATAAAGTGCCAATTGTCAAAACATATTTCATAATAACCTTATTGTTTTGTAATAACCCCAGCAGCTGCAGTCCTTTTTAATTTACTGTTTAAAGCAGACTTTATTATAAGTAGAAAAAAAATTATTTTTCTTGTTAATGTTAAAAATTAGTAAAATAATACATTTGGACGTTTCCTGCACATTTCTTCATTGAGCATTGGAAAGAACTATTTTCACTCAAAAGCAGGAAGAGATTTAAGAGTCTAAAATGTCTGTCCTTGTTGCTTTGTCGCAGTTAACACATTTTTCTGTGTATTATGTACATTTTGCTTTGGAACCTGGCTGCGCCAATTAAACATAATCACTTCTACGTTTTTGAGCTTTCTTAGTTCTGCAGACCCAGAACTCCAGAGAAAGGAGGTTGTGCAAAGCCTTGCCCCAGCAGAAGATTTTGAAACTGAGCAATATGGGGAAGCTGGATTTGGGGGATACGTGAAAAGGAGAAAAGGGAATTGCAGTGGCAGAAGGTGAGAACTCCTTAGACAGATTTTAGTTGATTCAACATCCTGACAAAGAAAAATGGAGGGGACAGACACTGCTGGCAGCAGTAGCACAAAGACAGCAGTGTCAGGATATCGCTGCTCTTGGGCAGCTTTGGTGAGGTTCCAGTGCTGGGGCTGCCCCTTGGTGCTGAGGGTGTGATTGTCATAGAATCACAGAATTATTTCAGTTGGAAAACACCTTTAAGATCATAAGGTCCAACCGTTAACGTAACACCGACAAGTTACCACTAAAGGACGTCCCTCATCACTACATCTACACATCTTTTACATATCTCCAGGGATGGGAACTCAACCACTTCTCTGGGCAGTCTGTTCCAATGCTTGATTACCCTTTCAGTTAACAAATGTCCTGCTTCCAGCAAGGATGGGGTTAATTTCCCCAAGGAGCCGGCAGGGGAGGCAGGTATTCCATCCCACGTGCCCCATGCCCAGCTATAGGAGGCGTTAGCCGGAGGGGGGGGCGGGATGCGGCGGTGCGGGTCCCGTCGCTGCGCGTCCTGTCGCTGCGCGGCGGTACTGTAATTGCGTCCTTATACTCCTTTATCGGTGTTATTGTTTTTCTTTCTGCTTCCCTTTGGCTGTTCTGTTAAATTACGCTATTTCAACCCACGAATTTTGCCTTTTTCTGCCGATTTTTCCCACGGCTGTGGGAGTCGAACGAGCAGCTGCGTGGTTCTTTGTTGCTGGCTGAGGCCAAACCACGACAAAAAATTATTCCTAATCCCCAATCTAAACCTCCCCTGGTGCAATTTGAGGCCATTTCCTCTTGTCCTATCGCCTATTACTTGGGAAGTGTTTGGTAACTGGATATTCTGAATTTCTGTCTCCTGGAGGACATGAGTTTGAAGGCAGAGCCCAGGGTGATGAGGACCAGACTCCTGTGGAAAGCTGGGGTGTTATGGTCCCCTCCCACTGCAGCTCTTCCTGGGTTCCCATCCTTGTGCCTCCCCAGGGAGTGTGTCCTGTGGGTAGCCAGTGTGCAGCTCAGGAGGGCTTGAAAACTATGCAATTTGGGATGGGAATAATGAAATCTGGCAGAGGATATAAAGATAAAGGGGTATGAACCTGTGCTTTTGTTCCTGAGGTTCAAAGGGAGGTGTTTTATTTAATTAATAAGCTCATGGGATCCAGATCCTTTGTAATGCTTTCATTTTTGGAGGTGGCATGACTTTGATTCGGGCATGGATACAAAAAAAGACTTGTGTTGTTGTATTTGGATATGTAGGAAATGTCAATGTGGTATAATGTAATGTGGCGTAGGGATTTCAGAAATATCTTGGCTTGCTGAAACAGTCTTGCTGCCTTCATTTGGTACTCCACACAGGCTATTTACACTTCTTAGACAGTGAGGGATTTGAAGAATAACGTGGAAAACTGAAATAGCTGAAAGAAGCATAAGTGATAGGATCAATCTTAGATCCTCTCAAAAGTAGATGATGCATTGTTAAACAGATTTGGATATTTCAGGAAATGCAAAATACCAAGGGCATATAGAAAGCCATTATCAACGCAAATATAAGTCAATAAGATGGGTGTCATAGATAATTAGAAGTGGATGCATTTGAGTTAGAGGTTATCCTACCCACATATAGTATTAAAGGATAAGTGGAGCTAAATGACAATGAAATTGAAATAAATGGCTGAAACATGTTTCCTATTAAAACAACAGCAAAAGTTCTCTTGGCTGAAGTGATAAAAGGTTGGTTACAAACGGAAATAAGCTGATTTGTCTAGCCAGGGAAAACTATATACATTTGGATACTGTATTTGCAGGACCACCAACCTCAGTTGACTAATAAAGAAAATATTTGGATCAGGGAATAACAGAAACAGAAATATGGATAAGGGCCAAAACCAGAAGCCCCATGGTGGGGAGAAATATTATTTGTGATGATGTATAGACTTTTTTTTTAAAAAAAAAAAAAACCAAACATAACATTCAGGGCTCTGAAATGAAAAAGAGAAAGAAAAGATCATTCAATGCAAAAACTGAGGACCAAGACAAAAGAAGGAAAATTAACTCTAAATTGCAACTTCAGAGAGTAAAAGGCTTTTCTATCTCTCTTTAAACTAATATTATATAAAAACACTGTAGACAGTATTACAGCAATTATATTCCCACCACTAACCTGAACACCACACTGACAGCAAGGCATCAAGAATCCTTATAAAATAAAGAGGTTAAACACTTCCTCCTTATTGCTTTGTTGTTATGAAGGACTCTGAAGACACACACGGTTAGATAAAATTACATTCACTACTACTCCTCAATCTTTATTAGTCCAAAGTCACATATATTATCCCGTTCCATGAAGTGAAGGGAAAAGAGAAATGCTATGTGTCTTTCTGAAATGCTATTGAGAAAATTGCTAAAAAAAATCCTTTCTTTCCAAAATTTTGTATGCCTTCTTTGTCACAGCAAGCAGTTTCTTGTTTGTCTGATACTAATGTTGGTTTCTAAAACCAAATGTTCTATAGTACTGCAGGAAGCCTGTTAAAATCTCAGAAACTATTTATATCTTAGGAAGTTTCATTACAATTAGATAAATTTGTTGGGAATGCACAGTGATGTAACTAATGATAATCCAGGACCTTGGACTGGCTATGGGCATTTCTGAAGATGTCAGACATGAGCTTTGGGATGTATGCTTGGAAATGGAAGACTTTTTTCCCCTTCCCAAGTAGAAGTGTGACAGGTCTTCTGGTTCCAGAAGAGTGGAAGAATCTACAATAAGGAACCACTTGCTTCACAAGTGGTTCAGGCCGCCAGGCCACTTCGCATCATTTATGAGCAGTCCTGGATAGCTGGGGAGGTCCCAGCTGACTGGAGGTTGGCAAATGTGATACCCATCCACAAGAAAGGCTGGAAGGAGGATCCAGGGAACTACAGGCCGGTCAGTCTGACCTCAGTGCCTGGGAAGGTCATGGAACAGATCATCCTCAGTGCCATTACATGGCACATGCAGGAGAACAGGGTGATCAGGCCCAGTCAGCATGGGTTTGTGAAAGGCAGGTCATGCTTGACAAGCCTGATCTCGTTCTATGATAAGGTGACCCACTTAGTGGATGAGGGAAAAACTGTGGATGTTATCTACCTGGATTTTTGTAAAGCTTTTGACACTTTCCCACAGCATTCTCCTGGAGAAACTGGCTGCTCATGGCCTGGACAGGTGTACTCTTCACTGGGTAAAAAAAAGCTGGGTGGATGTCTGTGCCCAGAGAGTGGTGGTGAATGGAATTAAATCCAGTTGGTGTCCTGTCACAAGTGGTGTTGCCCAGGGCTCGGTGCTGGGGCCTGTTCTCTTTAATATCTTTATCAATGATCTGGATGAGGGATTGAATGCACTCTCAGTAGGTTCACAGATGACACTAAGCTAGTCCAGCCTGTTGATCTGCTTGAGGGTAGGTTGGTTCTGCAGAGGGATCCGGACAGGCTGGACCGATGGGCCAAGGCCAATGGTATGAGGTTCAACAAGGTCAAGTGCCGGGTCCTGCACTTGGGTTACAACAACCCCATGCAGCGCTACAGGATTGGGGCAGAGTGGCTTGAAAGTTGCCCTGCTGAAAAGGACCTGGGGGTGTTGGTGGACAGCTGGCTGAATATGAGCCGTCAGTGTGCCCAGGCGGCCAAGAAGGCCAACAGCATCCTAGCCTGTATCAGGAATAGTGCGGTGAGCAGGACTAGGGAAGTGATCATCCCCCTGTACTCGGCACTGGTGAGACCCTACCGCGAGTACTGCATTCAGTTTGGGGCTCCTCACTACAAGAAGGACATTGAGGTGTTGGAGCATGTCCAGAGAAGGGTTACAAAGCTGGTGAGGGGTCTGGAGGACAAATCTTGTTAGGAACGACTGAGGGAACTGGGGTTGTTTAGCCTGGAGAAGAGGAGGCTGAGGGGAGACCTTATCGCTCTCTAAAACTACCTGAAAGGAGGTTGTAGAGAGGTGGGGGCTGACCTCTTCTCCCTGGTGACAAGTGATAGGACGAGAGGAAATGGGTTTGAGTTATGTCAGGGGAGGTTTAGATAAGATATTTGGAATTTTTTTTTCACTGAAAGGGTTATTAAACATTGGAATAGGCTGTCCAGGGAGGTGGTGGATTCGCCATCCCTGGAGGTGTTTAAAAAAAGGGTAGACATGGTTTGAGTTATGTCAGGGGAGGTTTAGATAAGATATTTGGAATTTTTTTTTCACTGAAAGGGTTATTAAACATTGGAATAGGCTGTCCAGGGAGGTGGTGGATTCGCCATCCCTGGAGGTGTTTAAAAAAAGGGTAGACATGGTACTTAGGGACATGGTTTAGAAGTGTTTTTTGTCAGGGTAGGTTGATGGTTGGACTTGATGATCTTAAAGGTCCCTTCCGACCTCAGCGATTCTATGATTCTTGAAATGCTAATGTTGATTTTGGCGTTTTTTTTTGTATAGAGTATTTCTGAAGAAAAAAAAACAAGCTTGAAGGCTAGGTTCTGCCCTCTCCCCTCAAGGTCAATAGTACTTTATTTATCAACTTTTCAAAGCAAAACTCATTTCATTATTAGTTCATTGTTAGAAAAAGGAGACTAAATTAACCTGTTCTTGCCTAACATGAAATCTGTGCAAAAAAAAAAAAAAGAGAGATCAACTGTTATCATATTGCTACCATTTCTCACTTGTATTTTTTCATGCGCATCTTGTTTTTTGTTTAGGAAACTTCAAGAATTTCATGGACAGTTATTAATACAATCATTATGAGGTAGGAAAATGTTATATTTCACTTTTAGATCACAAACTGAGACATAGGGAATGATAATAACTATTCGAAATCCTAACTGGCAGCCACTGACAGCTTTGGAGTAAAGATTTTAATAATCCTGCCTCCTCAACAATCATTAAAACAATTTTCTTTCTATACAGCTAGCATTTACTTGAACAACCACTTGCTATGTCTGTAAGCAAGTAAATGACAAATAAATGAGTTGTCATTTTTAGGCTGGGAGACCACAAAGTTAAGGTACAACAGATAGTTAAACAGCCGATGTAACTATATGCATTGCATAATCTGGGAAAAGCCTCTGGATTTACTTTCTCTCTGAGTGTTGGTGTCTCTGGTTTATGCTTTTAATGTGAGGTACTCAATTCCCAATAAGATCCTGTGACAGACATCTGAAATTCTCAGGACCATTTCTGATCTACCTAGAGGAATCCCATTTTGGGGCCATGAATATAAGCTCTCTCTGAAGAGGAGCCTTGGTGTGGTTGCTTAGGAACCAGACAAAGGGATTCAAGGGAGAAAGAAGGTGTAATGGTAATGAATGAAAATATAATCTGTGGCAACATCTGACTCACATCGGTGACTGGAAGAGGCTTTGTGCCTGTGTAGTTGATAAAATTGTATTTTCATTTCCATCAATTCATTCTCGTCAGATGAGTCTTAACTCTCTTAATTATTATCTAGCTGTAAATTATGCCTCTAATCACAAAATCTGGTCAGACTTTGTATGTATTACTGAGGGAACCAGAAATTAGGAAATTCTTTCTGAGAAAAACTCTTCTAACAAGCTAATGAGAATTGAAGCTTTATTTGTAACCTTGTTTATAGAGCAGCACTTGGGCAACATTTGTCTTGGGATCTCTGATTACAGTCAGGTACAGTAGATTAAGGCTGATGGTGGTCTCAGAATCGCATAAATAAACTTCTGGCATAATTGCTGCACTGAGCTATCTGTGGCTGGAGGATGCTTGTGATTCAGCCCTCCGTTGCCTCCTCAGTGAATGAACATGCACCAGCTGCGTGGCAAACATCAGCATATGGCGACACAATAGCATAAGCTGAAGATACCTCAGACCTTTAGATCTACATACAAATAGGCTGGCGGCGCGATGCGCTGTTGACTGGGTGTATAACAGATGTAACCTGCTGAAGCCCAGGACAAACGGTGGGTGCTGGTGGGCTGCTGAGCTGCCATCTGCCTGCACCCCCCCGCTGCACCGCTGGTGCGCCTGCTCGCCCACTAAAACTGGTACTCCAGTAATCGTGCTTGCTTTGGAGACGTCCTTTTTACAGTGAACCCCTGCAAGGCAAAAAAGTGAAATATGGCACACAGCTACAATGGCCACTGAGTACAGAGGCACTGGGGAGCGCGCCCAGCATTCAGGCACCGTGTTTCCAGTGGTACTGTCAAGACACCGCTCCCCACTCTGCAAAAATAACTTCTTTTTGAAGCTAACTCTCTCTCTGATTCTTATCTACCACAAAAACACACACTTCCACCAGTGCAAGGTCAGCATGCTTCTACTACTCCATGTTGAATACCCCTTTATATCCACAGAGCTGTGTGAATCAGGGTGTTATTTATATGTCTATCTATCTGTCTGTTTAGGGTGTATTGCTACGTCTACCCAAGCAAAGATACTAAAGCAGATTGTGAAATCCTTGTGGAGGTGTTGTGCAGTAAAAGGAAGCAGTTATTTCTGCTCCTGGCCCCAGACCCAACTCGCTTTCCCTTCACCAACAACCTCTGCTCTGGGAGCCACTGCACAGTTCAAATTTCTTCTTTTTTTTTTTTTTTTTTCCATATGTGGAACAGTTTTGAGAACAGAAGTTTGTTTCCTCACAGTAGGTGTGACACTGACTATATCACAGAATCACTGAATGGCTGAAGTTGGAAGGGATCTCTGGAGGTCATCTGGCAAAAACCCCTGCTTGAACAGGGCCACCTACAGCAGGCTGCCCAGGACCATGTCCAGATGGTTTCTGAATATCTCCAAGGATGCAGACTCCACAACCTCTCTGGGCAACTTGTGTCAGTACTCGGTCACCGCCCCAATGGAGAAGTGTTTCCTGGTGTTTAGAGGGAACCTCTTGTGTTTCAGTGTGTGCCCATTGCCTTTGGTCCTGTCACTGGGCTTCACTGAAAAGAGCCCGGCCCTGTCTTCTTTGCACCCTCCCTTCAGGTATTTGGATACATTGATGCGGTCTCCCCTGAGCCTGATCTTCTCCAAGTTGAGCATACCCAGCTCTCTCAGCCTCTCCTCATATGTCAGATGCTCCAGTCCCTTAATCACCTTCATTCTCTCTGGATTCTCTCCAGTATTGGGAAGCTCAGGACTGAACACAACACTTCAGGCATGACCTTACCAGTGCTGAGTAGAGGGGAAGGATCACCTCCATTGACCTGCTGTTTGACCATGATTTTCACTATAATTTGTTGCTTGCCATTTTGACATTGAGGTGCAGGCACTGGGTGAACTTTTGATTTGTCATTTCAAATTTTGACAAAAATGCCTAGAGGTGATACCTGGCCATTTGGTTTGAGAGGAAAGAGGGAAGGAAAAACTTTTCCACATGCATTTATCAAGTGTGAAAGGCCCACGGGCAGGGTCAGAGTGGGGAGGAATGAAAAAATACAGTGTGGGAAGGAAAAAGGAGGGCTGGTACAAGGATCTGGAGGAGGGCCTAGGTAATAGGAGGTTTTGGTGCTGCTGCTGTGAGGGACCAGTGGATGTGAGGGTTGCTGCCACAGGAGCAGGAGGGGAGCAGAGCCTCTCAGGGCCGGGGAGGGCAGATCGCCTCAGGACAGGGCAGCTGACCTGCCCCTGGGAGGTTGGCACATCAGGCAGTCTGCCTGCTTGACATATCTCAAAAGGTGACAACAACGTGTGGTCTGATAAAGAACCACCTTCTGTAAACCCGAGGTGATCACTCTTTATGCATTTCACTTTTTAAACAGTGTAATGGGTAATTCTGTTGTCATTTCTTCCATTATTTTATCTGGGATCCACTGTGAGACTGAGAATTTTACAGTAATTTTCACAGTCCCTGACACTTTTTAAAAGCATGGTGCAATGGCAGCTTTCTTCCAGTCTACCACAATTCCTGCTGTGCCCCAGGACCTGCTGAAATCAAATTCCAATGATCCAGAGCCAGCTCTAGTAACGTTTCTAGAAACAAGATGTTTTGACATGATAATTCCCAAATGTCTAATTGATATTTAATATTTTCCGTAGGTACTGCTGCAATGGAGACCACTTCACAATTTGTATCTTCTGGCTTTTTTCATGAAATGTTCAATGCAACTATTTACAGGAAAATTTAAATTTTCCACACTATTGTTGACAGTAGTTCATTTCCATTTAGTATAGGGAAAATTTCCTTGAAAAGATTTGTCATTACTCTTAACACTCCGAGCAACAAATTTCTCTGTCAGAATTTTTTATTGCTCATTAATTTTTTTGCGGTTTATAACTTCTGATTAATATCCATTATCAGCTTTTATATACATCTGCATATTTAAAACAAGAGCACCAGTAGGTAATAGTAGCTAAAGAAAATGTGTGGAGGAATGAGCATGAAAACTCTTTGTACATCCTGGTTGACTATCACCTAGTTCAACACGTTGACCTACTGGATTTTCTAAACATTTTTTTTTCCTGCCTTTTTCTCTTTCCTGGAAATTGTGGCACTCCTCAGTAGTAGTTTGTTTCCATGAAAAATTCCATTTCTGACTGATTGAAATTTTCATGTAAAATAATATTTTAGACAAAATTTCCTAACAAGTTCCAATACTAGTAGTCTGATAATTGAATGGGGGGAAACACCCAGCTTCTCCCTTCTTTCCTTTATACACTTAGAAAATGCCTGTTTCGCTCTAGTCCGTTCACCAAACAGCCTTCATCTCTTGTCATTCGGACAGAACGGGTCTGGAAGCAGTAGGGGTCAAAAAAGGTACCATTTGCCTGGTTGAGTCAGATCCACTGTGCTGTGTCCTGACAGCTATCCACAATGTAAAGCCGTCACCCTGTCTCTCAAAACCAACACTCGCTGTCCTTTTTCCCCTCTGTGTTCAGGATACTTTCTCTCCAGCTCTGCTCTCTGTGCCTCTCCCTGGGTCATTATTTATTTGCAGCCTTCTTAATGTGGTATTCCTCTTTCTGGTTTCAGCTGCTAGCTTTACTTACTAACCAATCTCTTATCCTTATTTTAGTTCCCCCTTTTCTGCAAATTTCAGGTGCCCAAATTCTTCAATTCTCGTTGCTTTCTCTCTCCTGAAAGCTTTACATACTTTTATTCTTATCTAGGCTTTTTAAATATATCTTTCTCTTTTATACACTTTTCCTTTTTGGTAAGACATACTTCCTTCAGATTCACCCCTACTTTCCTTATCTAGATTTTAATGAAAGCTATGGTTTGGATCTGCATTACCTGCATCTCTGGCTTTTTCAAAATGAAGTTTTGTTTTATTCACTGAAATGTGTTTATTCACACAGTTGTAAATGTATTCACATAATTTTTTATTCAGTCAAAGATACGTATCACACATTAAAAAAATGTTAAAAAGGGTTATATATTCATATATTTCCTAACTCTTGGTCTTTTTTTGCAAGTTTTGGCCCTCTCCCATCAGCCATGTTTGCTTTCCTTTCTGGGCATGCAAACAAAGCTACTGTCTACGGCAGTTTCTGTGTCTTCAACTCCCTTCTGAGTTCCTTTCTGTCTTCAGCTGCTGACAATCAGTTCCTCACACCTCCTTTTCTGAGGCTCCTGCATTCATTAATATTTAGTATTGCCTTTGATCCTAAGGTATCCTGTCAGCTTGAATAAAGCCAGGCAAAAAAAAAAAAAAATCCATCGATGAATTCTCCCTCACTGTGTTCCCTTATGGAGACCTGACTCTATCGTATTTTCTTTCTCTTAACTGCATTGTTTAATTTAATTCTGAGAAGCAAACTGGGATAATTTTAAACACGAAGTGAGGAACACTAGAAAGTCATAAAAGAGAATCTTATCTTCATTCCAAAAGCCAGGTAATTGTAGAAAAGATCGGCACATTTCTGTAAAACAGCTTCAAGCAAAGTGAAAACAAATAAATAAAAATGCAATTATTCATGACATTTCATTTCTTGTTTTGTTCTGTATGTCATTTCACTATTCATGCAGATAAACTTATTCATCTATGCAAGAACACTTAATGACACCCAAACAGATGTTTCATGTCTTGCTATAAAACATAACAATTTCAGTTAGTAATATGTGAAAGTGGAGACAAATCCATAAACATGAATCCTGCAATTTGTGGAGCTTAGGATTTTGCATTGGGCTTGAGGGTGCATGTACAATCCTGTTGAGTTCACTGAGCACCTAAACAGCCATGAAACCCCATGTTGCATCCTTTGACAAGAGCTGTTCTTAAGGAATAACATCACCGAGTATGAGATACACTTTTTTTTTTTTCTGCTGTGTGATCAATGTATTTTGTACAAAATCTGTTTTAATACATGGATTTTCTTGGAGAACTTTGTCTGAAATCTGTATCCTCCCAGGAGATAAAAGTTTATAGCATTATTTGTCACATTATGTGTTTACTACAAACAGTTTAAGATTAAAGGCATATTTATTGTAAGTACTGAAGCAATGAATTAGATGTTGCATGTTTCATCTATACTTGTCATGATGCTATAGAGCTTGTTAGCAGTCTAGAATATACAGTGATTTAATGCTGAGTTCACATTCAGTTTTCTATTTCAGGCTTAGGATTTACAATTATCTTGTCATCGTATTTCAAAACGGCAGAACATTGACTCCTTACGAAAAAATAATCCAAACAAAAACCATCTACTTAATGACTTAATAAGTAAGTATCTGTGTAAGAAGCAATGATCACTTCTAAAGGAAAAGCTTTTTCGTCATGTTGTCCTGCTCAGATGTCTCCCTTATAAAACAAGCAGCAAATTCATTACCTGAACAAATAGCTGAGTCAAGAGATATGAATTTGGTCCATGAATTGTATGCCTATGATAGACAAACTTAATGTAACTTCAAGTAACATTTTCTGACTTATTTTGGTGATTAGTTCCCCCACCCATGCACTGTAGGAAGTTACAAACCTTACATATTTGCTGTTAATTTTGCAAAGTACTTCGCTTTTCTTGGCTATATTGTATACAGTAAGGATAGCTAAGTACTATCGGTTTTGTTTGCACTTGCAAGTCAGTTTAGTTATTGTATTCTTATACATTTTATGACACAGATGAGATCCCACAAATCATTCTTCTGCTGCAAGTTAAACCACACATTTCTGTGACTGTAGATTCATAGGTCAACCACTGCTAGCCAGTGTTATCATTTTAGCAATTATTATCCATAAAAACAAAGTATTCCAAACATGCTAAGTTATCACTGGATCTCAGTGTTTCCTGCGGTGCTTGTCTTTGAATATTCACTTAAATTTTCAAATAAATGTCTCTAGTAGGACAAATCCCTGATGGCTACTAGGGTTTACTCTGGATATGTGAACTTCCTGATTGTATGTGTAATCAACATACGAACACAGGAATGATGGCTGAAAGGGGAAGAAGCATTACCAGGCAGTCATGGAGAGCAGGTTTTACATTTTCCAGCAGAACAACTTTTCTGAAACCTTTGTGCCAGTGTTGAAGTGGTATGAACTCATGAAGGAAGGATGAAGCAGAAGAAGCGATTAGGGGATTCACTCAGGAGGCGTCACTTGAATCCGGAAAGGATGCTGGTAGTAGAACGGGTGGTCCAGTATGGTGCCACTCATACCAGATGTGTACAGCTGAGAGTGATAGCAGTTTGTCAGGCCCCAGCTTTCTCAATTCACCTCTGATCCTGGTTTTCAGCACCATAGATGGCCACATGAAGAAACACCCAGGATAAGAACCACGTCTGTGGTGGGAAACAAGGATGTGGGGCTAACAGCAGGAAAAGGAACAGAAAGCTGCAACTACAAAATGTCTGTGCCCAGGACGGCCTTCTTTAACCCAAAGCAGACAGTAATCCTGTCACCTTTGTGTGGGACTGGGTCAAAAAGCCTTGCCCAGACTGGATGTGAAATGACTCACAGGGAAGAAAAGCAAGGTGTGGGAGACAAGGAATGAACACTGAAGAAGGGCCTGGGGGCTTTATACTAAAGTCTGTCTGCGCTGTAATTCACAAGTGTGTTGAAACCTCAAGCAATTCAACCTTCACTTGTATTCTGTTTTTCACCTATATTCATATGTCTTATAATTTGCTGCAATGGGTACTGTTGCCATATCGGACAGGGAGATGAAAGGATGATTTATTGAGCGTGGGATAATTATGAAGTTCCTGATGTAATCAGCTGCTCTCAATTGGTACTATCTGCATTTTTTTACTAGGACATAATGATAGGATTTTGTCTTCACTGGCCCTTTTTTCAATTAATTTTACATGAAGGATCCTTCAGGCTCTTTCCTTCTCACACATCTTACATCCTTCATGATAAACAGTGGGGGAGAGGGGAGAAGAACATTATATAAGTTCTGGTGCCCTCTTTTTGTATTGCAAAAGCTATACCAGTTCCTCTTTGACACTCAATATTAGCACAACAAGGAGAATAGCATCAGTAGAAAACGTCGGAGCAAGGACCAGAGTTACAGTAAAAAGGTCAGCAGACCGTGGCTTTTGGTTACAATTGCTGATAAATTCCTTTTTTAAAAAGATGAAACTTCCTTTCTGAGAACCTCTTTATCTGCCTAGATGCTTGCGCTTTTTGCATGATAAATATGAAAAAACATACACAGTCATGAAACAGGCTGGACTTTCTTTCGTCCTGTACAGTGAAAGTGCCAGTTAGATTTTGTCCTTAAAATATTTTGTCCATATTTGCTCCATATTCTTAAGACAGACTGTCAATTAGAGCATCTGAAAAAAACTGACTCTTTAAATATAATAGTCTAAATAGCTTTTATCGTTTTCACAGAAATAAGGGTAAAATGGGCAGATGTCAATACATATCAAGAGGTTTAACTGTTCATAACAGGTTTAAGCAATGAAATGCACTTTTTTAATAGGAAATACTTGAAAATGAAAAAAAAAAGGGAAAATATTTGAGATACTTAAAAATGAAATACACTTTTAACTTTAGTGCATTTTTCAGTTTTCCTGATCAGCAATGATCAGCTGGTGAAGGGTCTGGAGGACAAACCTTATGAGGAACGACTGAGGGATCTGGGGTTGTTTAGCCTGGAGAAGAGGAGGCTGAGGGGAGACCTTATCACCCTCTACAACTACCTGAAAGAAGGTTTTAGAGAGATGGGAGCTGACCTCTTCTCCCTGGCGACAAGTGATAGGACAAGAGGAAACGGGTTCAAGTTATGTCAGGGCAGGTTTAGATTGGATATTAGGAAGCATTTTTTCACTGAAAGGGTTATTAAACATTGGAATAAGCTGCCCAGAGAGGTGGTGGATTCACCATCCCTGGAGGTGTTTAAGAAAAGGGTAGATGAGGTGCTTAGGGACATGGTTTAGGAGTGGTGGTGTTTTTATCAGGGTAGGTTAATGGTTGGACTTGATGATCTTAAAGGTCCCTTCCAACCTCACTGATTCTATGATTCTATGATTCTATGATGACACATCTACCATGGAGTCTCATTTAATTAATGTTTTACTGTTGGATGAACAGGGCCAGACCCTGCCTAAAGCTTTTGAAGAGGTATGAAATAGAAATGTGATATTTTTATGACCCATGATAAGGCTGTGTGATATACACTGGAAAGAGTAAGGTCCCTCAATGATTTCTGGAAGTGCTAGTACACCGTCTTAGGATCTTGTTTGCAAAGACACATATGTATGTGAGGAAGAGAAGGCGTGAGAGAAAGAAGGGATACTTTCAGTCCATATTTTCACATCTGGCCTCCTGGGGCTGATGCCTGTCCTGGCCACCTCCCCAGTCTTTGCTGGAGCAAGCCCCAGGCAGGTATTCACCTCCCCCTCCCTTTTTCTCTTTGCCTGAGGAAAGGATGGGAGCTGCAATCCCACGCAGGGCTCATTCTGGATAAATCCAAAAAGGTTTGTTAGATTGTGCAGACCTCAAAGGGAGGTCTTGGACTCAAAGGGGTTTCTCTGTGTTATGGGAATATATTTAATTTTCCGTTCTGTTTTTATCTCTATCACACTCTTTAGGATCTTATACTGACAGGCAGCTGTTGTTTTACTAAATTAAGGGTACTGGGAAATGGGGGAATCTTCTAGGAAGTATACAGAGGACCTGCCAAAGCAGATGATTGGGTGTAATTAAGATAAGCATACAGAAGTAAATAGGACAAATAGTAAGGTTATTGTGAAAAATCCAAATACGGTGCTTTGATTCAAACATCAGGAGAACATGGACTAACTTTAATTTTAACCACTTTGGGGATGAACTTCAAAAGGGACATCGCTACATTAACAAAAGAACCACCCCACTCTTTTTTCTATCGGATTTAGATAAAAGGTGTTTCATTCATCCTCCTCTGCTAACAATCGCGTTCCTGTCAAATGCAAAACATGGATACTGGCCTTGGGTCAAATATGACTAACTCGTATTTACAATATTATATAACTGGAGGGGTACTTAATATTCTGAATATCCTCAGCTGTTCAAGTAAAAATTGCAACAAATCTGGATTAACAGAAGGAAGGTTCCTGAAGTGTCCTCGACAGTGGTAGCAAACATCAACAAGCTTTACTTTTGCTACTTACGATTGCGTATCAAAAATGTAAAGGCACATAAGTTACTTCCCGGAAGGTCAAATCCTCTTGATTCTTGGATTTAAGTAATTTAGTCCAGAGTAATGAATTTCAAATTTTAATTGGGAAGGGATAGATTTCTAATATTTTCCTAATTAAAATCTTTTAACTTGAAAAATAAAATTCTTGTTCTCACACAAATTAATCTTGAAATAGCAATGTGTAGCCTGGTTGTAAAATGTTTGCTTTAATTGTGGATCATCTGGCAAATAAAGAAAATCATGTTAGAGTCAGATTTTAAATAAGTGCATAATGTTTCTTTGACCATTTTTTAACAGTGGTATGATTGAGACTAAATTCTGGTTTTGTTTTAAAAAGCTGAAAATTTCCTCAGGACAGACATTCTGAAAACTGCGTATGATGACAAAGAAAACCCCTTTACATCACTGGTTCTGTGATTCACATAAATAGAGAGGGTCTTTGGGGAGTGTGAGAAGGTCCAGAATCTCAGGTGGCCTGACTCAGTTTGTGAGAAAAAATGTAATCAGTTTGATTAACAGTAGTAAAAAGTCTCAGGCTAGTTCAGAGTAGAAACTTAGATTTCCTTCCCCCAGAAAGCAGAAGGGAAATTTTGTCTCAAGCAAATGTTTAACTTCAGTTTGTAATTCCAGAAGAATTTCATATATTGTAAAAACTCTAATAACAGCTAGTGAAGATGGGAAACATGTTACAGACAGTTGCTCTATGGACCATCTTCAGAGAGAAAGCAGGGCACAAAACAGGGCAATTTTATGCTAATTTTATGTAAACTATTTGTACTCAAAGAATGGATAATCATTCAGGGTTTTGTTTTCATGAAATGTGTTCACCTGTAGGTGGTACATTGTCAAAACTTAAAAATCTGAAGGTGTGTTGCTTTTGCTACTTTATTCCAAAAAGTCAAGAGTTGAGAATAGCAGAAGGGAGTACTTGGATGTTTAAGGAGACACATAGCATTTTTTTTCTTTAAACCTGCTCTTTGTTTTGAAGCTCATGTTCAAGTGATGCTAAAATTTAAGACTTTAATTCTATAATTCTCTGTTATCTTTCAGAGATAGAACTAGATCTGTGAAGGATGGGAACTCTAAGTCAGCATTAGAATTAGCACTGGCATAAAACTATGTTTTATTTATATCGCTGCAATCAAAAATTAATACAGTTTGAAATATGGCAATGAGACAAAAGAGAATAGGTAAAATGAGAAAGCATCCCTCAATGACTGTCAAAGATTCAGTTCCAGTCTCCTTTACTCATGTATTTAGTATCTTGTGAAAGCCTTTATATACTAATTAATAACATACAGTTAATTCTGGATTTGGCAAGAGGTTTGAAATGTTGAATCTTGAATGCTGAGGACCCAATCCTCTACTTCACTGCTCATCATTAGGTTTAGTGGAGCTGCAAGATGCTGATTCAAAGTGGCTGCATCTTCCAGGTACTCCACATACCTGGAAGGAATGCATGAGGTATGGGGCATTTGGAAGATGTCCATCTTCTGCTTTTGCTTTTCTGTGTTATGCTTTCATGGCTTAAAGCTGACCTTGGAAAGGAAGGGAATGATTTCTGAGAGTGTTTAAGAAGCAAATTCTCCTCTTTTTTTTTTTCTGTTTCTATCCCGGTGCAATATTTAAATGTCTCTAGAATTATTAAAGCTGTGACTGCCATTGACTCCTTGGTTTAAATTGGTTGTATTCACTACTCTAGGGTTCTCATTAGTTGGATGTTGTATTACACTTTATTTTCTTAATTTGCTATTTGTGGCAGGGTGCATATTTGAGTCTAATTTGGAGGATTCAAAAGCTGTCTTTGCAGAGGATTTTTTCCAGACCTGCACAGTATCATACTATCACAGTCCATCTGTGTAGGACGTTGATCCCGTGACAGAACAGAATAATTTCTAAACTAAAACTAAATGTGTTTTCCTCAGGCATGATGAATTCATACCTTTTCTTTTCCTTCCCTAATGCTTCCTGCCTACTGATAGCTGAATAAAAGTATATGAGATATCTGAGTGAGCAGAACACAAAGAGAAAACACTTCCCAGCTGCAAGGAAATATGAAGGAATAGCCTTAGAGTAACCCCGTTGGAGTGTCTCTGGATTTTTACTGGGTGCGATGAAAATCAAAATCCTGTCTGTGCAAAAGGAGTCCTCTTCAATGTAAATTCCTCAGCTGCCAGCAAACAGCTCTTTGTGTATCTGAAGTAGTCTCAAGCTACTGATGAATTCTTTAGGGCAACTGGAGACCTGTTCATGTGATTTCATAAGGATGAGCAGCCCACAGGTGTGGTAGTGGCTGCCAAACTTTTTCACCACTGATTTCCTAAAAAGACAGATGTCCTCATACCAGTGGTACATCTGCTACATTGTACAGGAAACTGGAAGGCGAGGACTTCTCAGTTTCACATATAGGACATTTAGAGGCATTCTATGCAAGTAAAGCAGTGATTTTATTTTATGGTAAAATCAGTAGTGTCCATCATTGTGCTATTGGCATTCTGATGAGGTAGCTTAAGGAAATCTAACAACCTACTCAAATGTGAAGGTGAGATGAAGAACCTACTATCTTGCTAATTTGGTACATGTAGCCCTGCTATAGCACATTTGGCCTCACAGCCATCCAACTTGTGAAAAAAAAAAAAAAAAAATGAAATGAAAGGTTAAAGGAGAGGGAGGTGGGACCAGAATGCAAGCAGAAGTTATATTGGCTTGGGTATTACTACCTTGGCAAAGGGCAGCCAGTGAGACTTCATAATCTACTGTCTTAGATTAGCTGTTGCCAGTTTATCTTCAATAAAGCGCTTTTTTGATAGTAGCATAACTCTGTGGTGTTTTTATGTAAGTAAACTGGCCTTGGAGGAGATAATTCAAGATGTGGTTGCCTTCTCGCGCTCATGAGCATAGAGCAAGTCTTGCAACTGTTAGGGCCTGTCTATATCCTCTGCAACAGCGAACACTCAAATTGATTTGCTTGTGAATCAAAAGGGTTGAAGGGCTGATGAATGAAGGTGCAGAGACAGCCAAGCTGGCTTTGTGTGTCCCATAGCAGAGGGTCTAGTCTGAGGGGCATGATGTCTGAGGCAGTAAACACCACGAGATAAGGCTTACTATACGCAGCACTGTTCTGCTTGGAGGCAGGTGTTCTGCTTCAAGATTTGACATATTATGTCCCCATAGCACTGTAATATAATGTAATTCTAGAATTATATTAGCTTCTTGATGGAGGAAAATGAAGCATAAAGATCGTGTAATTTTCCCAAGGCAAGGCAGTGCCAAAGCTAGGAACAGAATAATAATAGGCAACGGTATTGTAGGAATTGTAGGAATATCACAATTTGGATTGTCCACTGTACTGCAGGAGGCCAAAATGCTTAAATACCGACACCACGCATAATTACACGTAACAATGTTAGCCCCACACCTGTTGACCTGTTGTCCTACAACTCCCAGGGCTGAGGTACCCCCTGCCCAAGTAGTGGTAAGGGAGAAGGGCTGAAGCAGTACCTTGAGTCCTCTCCTTGCAGTTGGTGGTGTTCCCCCTTCCCTGGCAGTGCTGGAGCACAACCCAGGTGTTTGCACATGTGGGTGCTGGTGGACCCCATGCTATGGGTAGATGGGAGATAGAGCTGAAGTGGGCAGCAGATGCTGGAGTTGGAGGAGATCCCAGCACCGGCTTGCCCTCTGGCTGTTTCCGCCCAAAAGCAAGTCCCTTAGAGGTTGGCACATGTGTCCAGCTGGATCAAATCATTTGGTGAACCAGAGCTCAATAAGAAAAGATTGAGCAAAGTGCAACTTCCCTTATTGCCAACCCTCTTCTGCCCACTGACCCCTCATGAAGGAGATTGCAAAGGCTTGGCTGACACCTCTGTACTTCTTGTAGGAACTTGTCTGGTGAATGTTCAAACGGCATCGTTTCTCATTTGAACCGAGCTCAGGCAGGACAGCCCTTTCACCCCCACTGGCACACGTGAAATGAGTAAGAAGGCGGTGAGCTGTGTGGGACCAAGCAGCCCACTAGAGATCTACTTCCTTTGATATCCACGCTCTGACCCACCACTCTCCTAGTCATTGAGAAAGGACAGAAGAAAATACTCAGAGGAGTGAAGGGGAGGAGGAAAAATGGAGGGGAGAATGGGTTTTTACGAACATTTGGGGCATTTCATGTCTCAGTTTCAGTCTCAAATCAACTCTTAACATATCCCCGAGACTGTGTGGCCCATTAGCCAGTTGCCCAGCTTCCCCAGCATGTCTCTGTTTCTCTTCCATTTCCCACCTTCCCCAGTGCTGATAATAAAAGTGCTGTGTTGCTACTACAAAGCATCATGTAATGAAAAGATACTTATAGTTGTGGTTGCCAGACGACCACATTCAGTCTGATCAAGGAAAAAGTCTTTCTAAGGGAAAAACATTTCTGAGGAAATTCCTTGTCCCTCATTTTTCACTGTGACCCTGTATGAAAACCAGAAAAATTAGTTTGAGACATCAGTAAAGCCCATTTTCTCCTTGGACAGTAATTACAAAAGGAGCTGTATTTCTCATTCCATCTCGTTCTGTTCTTGTGTCACGATACAAACCTAGGTGTCAGTGCCTAGTTTAGAAAACAAAACACGATTGTCAACAAACCATTGCAGTTTTGATGGTCCCGTAAGGGTCATTGCTTCAGTTGTGCGTTATTAACTGGTATCCTGTAATCTTCCCCTGACCTTTCGTAAGGGGATGGCACCCGCTGCACACAGCTAAGCTGTTGGCTGTCATTATTCCCACACACTAAAACTAGGTACCAAACTCAACTGGTGATTTAACAATACGTTTTGAAAAGAGAGCTCTTTGTCGTGTGTAATAATGAGTGTTTCTGCTGCCTGCACAAAGTCAGAGGTTCTAAAATACTTTACCAGAATGGAAGGAATAATCATTCCCCTGACCTGAAGTCTGATATGCTGGATGCTACCGAGTTGTCTGGGCTTCAAGTATCTTTTTAAAACTTTATGTTTTCTTTAGCAATAAGAGGGTGTAATTACCATGGTTACTTTTCCTTATACCTTCTTAAAATTACATGTGTTTTAAAATAATATTCTAGTTAAGTTAAGGCCAGATTCCACTATTTATTTCTTCTGCTGAATAACCTCTTAAGCTATAACTGATCTCATGTAAATCAACAGCCCAATTCTTGGAATGAAGAAGTAAATGATGGGGGAAATCATGAAGAAATTTGTTGTTCAGAACTTAATCTTGTGAGTGCCGTTTCTACAATGACAAATTCCTTAAAGTTTAAGTGTTCTGCATCTGCCAGCTGTGCCAGATATGTTGTGGTAAGTCATTTCCAGACAAGCATGAAGACTTTTGCTCCCAAAATTTTGAGAAAATATGATGTTGTACCCATAGATTTCCTTTAGAAGACCTGTGTTTCCTGTGTGAAAGTATCATCAATGCCATGAGAGAATACTCTAAGACCATCCATCACCTTGCCTGAAGAGTTTCATTTAGAGACAAATTTGCTAAACTCACATCACAAAAAAAAAACCCAAGATAATGTTGCTGAAATTAACTAACACAGCAAAGAATTTGAAGTGAGGGGTAAATGGAGAAAGTGTGGAAAAAACAATTAAAGCTGTGTATGTTTTGCATCGTTTAACATTACCTGTGACTGGACTCAACGCTGAGTTCCCCAGCATATTATTGGTCATGAACAAAATTACAGTGCACCGTTCTTTAGATTTTTACATGTGTTATTTTAGCCTCTAGAATACATACAGTTTTCATTTAGCTTTCTATTCAGCAACGGTACAATAGCAAGGAATGCAGTCAGTTCCTCGCTAGTTACCAAATATTGGTATTACTCATTTAATCTAACAATTTACTTTTTCTCTAGCACCAGCTGTTGCTGTTTTCTCAGAGCTTGTCTTTAAGCTAAATGCTCAAGCCACCAGCAGGAATACTGCAGGAAACATTTGAGAGACAAGCTTGTTGAGGAGTTGCTGATCCCAAAACAGGCTGTAAGTGAATTCGCATAGACGAATTAAATGACCCATATCAACTTCTAGTGCTAACAAATAGTATCGCGGAAATGACAGGAAGCATATTTCTACCCCTTAACCATTAATGAAGCTACACAAGTAAATTAGGTTATGCCACTCCATCTTCATAAATTGCTGATTCAATAAATCACACTTGAGAAACAGCTGAGTAATTACAGGATGATGCTTGAAGCAATAGAGGCCTCATTTGCATATTAACAGACATTTGTTGCAATAATTTCTGTCATGGGCTGGTAAATGTTAGACGTGATTAATTCTGTGAGCACTGCGGTTTGACTTCTGCAGTGCACGGGAAGAACCGACATACCAAAGTCTGCAAGTGTGGTACGTGTGTGCTCCTCCACAAAAGCAGTAAGGCACCCAGGTCTAATTAGCACCAGGAACCTACCCGGCTACAGACTCCTTGGAGAATATTTTTCCTCAGGGTCTTATCATGCAAAAGGTCTTGTGAAGCAGGCTCAAAGGACTGGAAGAAAAGGGAAAACAAAACCATGAAATCTTCTAAGCACCAAGGAAGGCAGAGTTCCTTCTTTTCAAATGTCTACATAGACACAGAGAGAAGATGAAACAATTTTCCATACAGGTTTTAGGCTGATTTTATTTTATTTGCAAACTACTTCACCTAGAAGGCAGAGCAGCATATGTCATGTAAAGTTTCTAATGAGTGTTTTACCTGAGGATTTTGCTTGGTTTTATTTGTTCGCACTGGTGGTAACAGAGAACTCAGTGGCATTTCTGCCACTCTGCTTGGGGAATCTGGGGCCATAACACACCTAATTCACCTTAGTGAAAGTCAGTTTGCTCTCTAACGATTATGTGTTCTTCCTGTGTACTTAGAATTGCTTAGGAGAAAAATTCAATAGTTCCTTAACCAATCTAACATTGCACCCTTTTGTGCCAATAAATAGTCACTTAGGGCACAACAAGAGGTAGAAATGTGTATCAATAGAAACTGGAAGCTGACTTGCCTCATGGGCCAAAACGATGAAACGTTACCTGACCTCTCCATAAAGGTGTTGCAGCTGAACTGAAATACAAAGTTCTCAGAACTGATTGCATAGCTGTGTCCTGTTTCAGTTCCAGCAAATTAAGAGTCCTCCACGTTAATGAAAAATAACCTAATAGGATTTACTGAGCAATATGACCTAGCAGGCAACGCTGCTTGCAGGAGAATGCTATCCTATCAGTTTTCTCACACCACCTTCAAAAATTTCCATGGGATAGTCACCTTTCGCCTTAAAGCTTTACATGCTTGCTTACTCCTCCCCGCTCCCTATTTATGGCTCCGTGTGTCTTGGGAGGTCCACCTCTCTAAGGAGACCAGCCTTTCTATGGGTCTTCTGTGATTGGAATGGGTGGGGGATCAGGGCACCCCCAGGATTATTTCTTTTCCACTTCTTTCACGGAAAGGGACTCTTTAGACATTTAGACAGTAAACTGTCTAAATAGGTATGATGTTAATCCACACCAGAACTGTTCCCTGGTCCTAAACCCCTTTCTGAATAAAAGAGAAACAAGGAGCCTCATTTTCATGGAGCTGGTTGCTCCCATGTCTCTTCATCACCAGAGCATGTATTTAGGCACCTCCAGCCTGGGGAAGAAGGGTGACTCAGAGCACCTGCAAGACGCCCTCAGCCTCCTCCTCTCAGCAAGGGTTCAGTGCCCCTGAAGCGCAATATACATACTGAGTAGGGGCTGCCTTGAACCAGTCAATAGGAATGGTAGGCAGAAGGGCGAGTCTGATCTCTCTCCTTTCTCTGAAGCATGCATCACAGGCACAAGTATGAGGCCTCTGCCCCTTTGAGATCTAAACAATGACGCTGGTGTACTGAAGTTGGTTGCAAAGAGCAATCCCCATCTAAAGAGGATGTGGAGACTCCTTCTTGAATAAGTCTCTAGTGTTGTTTCTGTGCTACTTAACACTCCCTTGTTCTGATGGAAAGAGTTTGCTTCTGTAGTAAAAAATAAGGCTCCAGAATCAGAGATCCTCCTAATGAGGGTGAGGTGTTATATCCTATCAATTCCTAAGCTATAATGCGCTTTGTGGTGCTGTCAACGCAAGCTCTCTTCAGCAGCTCCATCCAGAAAAATACAAGACTTTTCATTTGTTAGAGAAATGTGTCTGTAGCGTAGGGCTTTGCCGTCTTCCAAGTGGTAATAATGCAATACATTCTGCAAAAGAGAACAAGGAGAATTGACTTGGGACCTAATTACTGCAAGAAGGGACAATTGCCTTACAGAGCAAAAAATCTTACTGCGATACCTAACAGAAGCATATCATAAATTGGTTGTGCCTGCTTTTTGTGGGCTTTTTTTTTTTTTTGTTTGGGGAGTTTGGGGTTTTTTGGGGAGTGGAGTTTGATATCTTGGCTTTGATAGCAAAGATCTAAATGTTTAGGGACGTCTGTGTTTTATATAATACTATCACAGTAGTAGTCATCAGAGGCAACTGAGTTGGGAATGTCTTGATTAAAAAAAAAAAAGAAACAGAGGAGCAAAAGAATTAAAGAACATCGCATTTTGAGGCAACACCTCACATTTCTTCAAGAGTCTTACTCTGCTCATGAGGATCTTCCTCTGAAGTCACCAGAGATATTAGCAGCAGCAGGATCAAAAGTCAAGATTTTTCCACTGTGGATAGTAACAAAAATGTTCTTTTTCTAATGGCTAAAGTGACTCCTGTGATTCTCAATATTTATATTCCCTTTTAATTCATTTGTTGGCTTATGGACTCAGAGTCACAAATCACAGAGTGCCTGAGCACTGGGGTTCATATTTAACTTTCAGAATTAGCTGAAAGATGGATAAAAACTCATTTGGTGAGACAGCTTCATTTCACTCAAATCATTCATCTCAGAGTACATTGTTGAGCTGTCTAGACAAATGACAGAAGTCTTTTTTTCTTTTTCTATTTTTTTTTTCTCTCGGTATATCTTTTCACCAAGACAGACGTACAAATGCCAAAGTAGACACTAAACAGCATTGGGAAGATCTCTGACGGTCCCTAAAGTAACATAGACTGATGAGTAAAGTATAGCAAACCAGAAATATTGTGTAAATATCAAGAACATAGTATTAATCAAATTGTCATGGACTACTGCTGTTACTGGATTAATTCTCCAACGGAGTTGGTACCACAGATGATAGGCAAGGGGAAAAAAACATGTATTCTGTTAAGCTCCCCACTTTTGAGAGATACAGCATCACAAGCCCACAGATATGCAAAGATAAGCAGGTATAAAGACCCTTCCCTTCTGGAAATAGGCAGAAGTTCAGAGAGTTCAGACAGTCTAACACAGTTCATTTGTGATTTACAAAATATCTACTTTATTCCTACTTTTTAATATAGGCAATGAAACTCCAAGGGGAGAATTTGCTTCTATCAAAAAAGGGGTCTCCTAAAAATGAACAGAATTCTCTGTTCCTCTCATTACCTAGACTTCAAAAATGCAGTCTAGTCTTTGAAATCTCTAAAACTCCACTCTCTTTGCTTCCTCATTTTTTGCCATTGTCCAAGCTAATTAGGTAAAAGCAATCCTATCACAGAAGTAAACAAAGCAGCAGATTAAGTGTTCAAATCAATTGAAACACGGAGCTGAAGTCACAATAAATGCAAGGACCATGCAGCCCAACTTCTTGTGACACTAGTAACTTAAGAAGACAAAAGGATAATACAAGAAGAATAAAATAATTTGAGTTTGGTGGGTATAATTTTTTACTTTGTGAAATTATATTTAACATTTTTTACTCAACAGTTAATTATATATTAAACAGCAATAAATTGCTGTGTTAGTGCAGATACTCTCTTATTGTCGAGGATGTTGAGCCAGGTTTTGCTGTTTTTTGAGTTTCATAAGTTGCATAATACAGTTTATTATACAGTTAATGCTGTTTCATGCTGTTTCACAAATTGCATAATACAGTTTAATGCCATGCTTCTTTTTTGAAAGATGTATCTCTTGAGATCCATATTTGAGTGTTTGTTGGGTCAAGATTAACGGGAAACGTATATAAAGTATAGCTGCCCCAAACCACAGACAGGGAAGACATTTACTGTTGCTTCATACCCTCCCAGGTTTAAAACGTAATAAGCCATGTTGTTGCTAGATGCGCCAACTCCGTTTTATATCAGGAACTTTCTGCAAAAAAGTGTTTTCATAAGCAATATATATATGTATATATAAGAAAGCGACCCAAGCAACAAAGCGGAGATGATATATCAGCATGGACATAAAATCAGTTACAGCTCGTTAGCTTTTGGGGGGGGGGGGGTGTTCTGTGGTGTTTTAATGAGCAAGACGTGTGATTCCCATGTATTAGGGAAGAGCACATCCCTTCCTGTTTCCATTTCTGCTCGGTGAGCTGCCCACAGCGGCTCGGCCAGCAGCCGCCCCAAGCAGCGGCAGGGTGCACGTCAGCGGGGACCAGGCAGCCACCGTCGTGCCTGCAAGCCTGTGATGGGCACCTGGAGCCTGGGTGCAACTGTGGGCAAATCTGAGCAGAAAAATAAGGATATCGCAGGAAAATCATTAGCAAAGTTCCTCTCAGATTGGTCACTGCTATGTGGTCTTTCACTGTTCGGTCTTTTTTAGGTTAGGGAGCAGGGGCAGGAGGACCGCTGCTCTGGGATTATTTATTCTGGGGATGCAAAACCAAATTGTTCTGGACTATGACAGCCTTAGTCATCATAGAGTTACCATCACCTGCTTCCCGCTGACTCCAAACTCTTTCATTTGGCAATATTCTTGAGTTCCCAGGCAGGTGCTGGAGCACAGGATATTAGTTACGCTCACGTATATTAAATTCCATTGTTGAACTTAAATTTCATTTCCTCACCCACCTTCAGTTCTTCTGTCTTTATTCTTGTCCTAATCCTCATTTAAGGAATGTCAAGTCAATGGCAAATTATGCCATCTTGCAGTCCTCTTCCTTTCTCCCAACTTTTGCAAAAATGCATTCAGCACCATTAATCACAGGATTTTGGACGCTCCCAGGTAGCTTGCCAATGGATTCACCTCAGTTTCCTGACTACTTCTTCACCACTATCAGCCTGACAGATGGGGGCTCATCACGTCAGAGAGATCTATCTGCCAGATACCTCCCAGTGGGAATCCCTCTTCTTTGCAGCGGTGTTACATTTCTACTTCTGTCTCTGAGAAAGTCCTCCAGAAGACTGATTTGATTTTGCTCAGTTTAAAGGCACCAGAAGTATTTTGATGAAGACATTTAAGAAGGAATATTTCCCTGCGATCTTTGGATTAGTTTCTGTTTTAGACTCCCAGCTTTTGGCATGCAGAGCCCTGACCCCCGATGGAGAGACATTGGTACCATTAAGGTCTATACCCACATACATTTACCTGAATTTATCTCCTTACATTTTATCTCTGGTAATGCATAAATTAATAGCCGTGCACATATCTCCTAAATTTTTAATAAGTTATTAAACTAGATAAATTATCATTTAAAGCCATCATTAAACAACAAGTGAACATTTTAATAAGTGCAGCCAGTAATTTATGTTGGTGTGAATTGGTCCACAGTCTTTATTGCACCACTAACTCCAGCTATTAACAATACCAGCCTGTCTCATACAGACTGACATCTTCTGGCAGCAGAAGCCTAATGCTAGAAATCTTGTGTTTCATTCTGCATACATTAAAAATTTGAAATAATTGAGACAAAGCAAGACTGTGTGCTTGAAAATGTAGATAAGAAGATTTTTTTTTTTAAATATATATCAAATTCAACAAGAAAAATCATGAAGACAAGCACTTCAGAAAGATAGGTGTGGAGTGGTGAGGGGGAAACGTTCTGTGTTTATACCAGACTTCGGACAAATAACTCCTGGGTGCAATACCTCACTCACTAAACTAGGTCTTTCCTATGACATTGTGAAAATGAAAATCACCTAAATTTATTGGTATGCTCCAGCTGTTTCGTGGCAGTCCAGCCCTAAATCTCTCTTAATGCTTAGAAATTGCTAGTGAATCTGTCCCAGTTACTCTCCGTACAATATAACTGTTTTGCTGCACAGTTTGTTTAAAGATTTGTGACAAAAATTAATTAACTTGAAAAGGATTTAGTAGCAATCAGTTCCCTACATGCACACACACTTTGGTGAAGAAAGTATAGAGACAAGTGGGTCTTAAAAGCCGGGAAACAAGGTTTGGTTTCAGCAGGTCTCTTTTCTGAGGTCTGTGAGAGTTCTGTGAGAAAAAGAGGGCTGGAGACCTTTAAACAATAGGCTGAAAGTACCTCTAGTCATAAGTTGTAGTGATAAAGCTTGTGCTGTTAAGGATGACCACAATACTGCAAATTAAATCTTGGTGGTGAAGAACATTGCTTCCTACCTTACAAGGCAGAAATTAAAGGTTTTCATGAAATCTCTCTCCAAGCAAAAGGAAACATAATAATCCTGTAAGTCCCAAGGGCTCTCTACCTATCTCTGAATGGAGAAGAACAAAAGACAAATACATGATATTTCTTTAGATTGAAGCTATAAGTGGGAAAATGAAGTTTGAGTGGCTTGAAAATAATGGAAAGAAAGTCTTGATTTAAGAAGAGTTAGAGGCCTTAGGGAGGCTTATAAAAAGGTTTAAATTTCCAAGCCTATCCAACTCAATTAATCTTTCAAGCATGAAGGATTTTAGAGATCTTCAGGTGCAACTATAATAAAGTTTATGCAGAACTAATGATCTCCTGTAGAAATTATCTCTGTATGGGGTAAGGTACACACAACAGAGCATCATACAGCTTTACTCCTCTGGGAAACCAAAAACTGTAATCTTATAATGTGACAGATAATTTATCAGTATCCCAAAACACTCTCATACTGAGATCAGGTTGAATGTATACAATACTAAGCTTCTTATGTTATCCTTGGATTCATTTACTTCCAATTTTGGGGTTTTTTTGCAACTTTGTTTTACCTTTATTTATACCAATGAGAGATCTGGGTACTGAAAATTGATTGGGGCTCTCAAATATTGTGAGTTTGTGTGGTGTTTTTTATAATGGAACTCAGTTTGCTCATGTTTTAAGCACTATCAATATATAAATGTAATATATTAATGGCAATCTGATGCCTTTTCTTTCCCTCACATAAATTAATATATTTCTGTGAGGAGTCTCTTCATTCCGTTTGGCTCCACTCATAAATTTTAATATGAGATATGATGGTAAGATGTAGAGATTTATGTGAAATGACTAAGTGCTTTCAGTCTATTTCCAGTGCAAAGTGTGTGTGGCATAAAAACAGTTGTAAGTGTCCTAAATTTTGACAGACTTTGAAGGCAGGGTGAGGGATCATTACACCCATCACTGGAGGTGATCCTGCTACCACAAGGCCGACGCACACGTCTCAGAGGCAAGAAGAATATGTGCATTTTCCTGGGGAAGACGGTGGCCTGCCAGGTAAAAGCAGCTGGCAGTACGGAGAGGGCGAGACAGACCATGCAGCAACAGCCTAACGAACTCAATCACCTTTGCTAGCTTATTGAAAAGCTTTTCTTCTTTGAATAAGTTGGAGGCAATTCTAGGGATATCCACAAATGACCTAATTTTCCACTGCTTTGGTGAAGGTGAGCGCAGGCGTATGCATGAGCCATGTAAAGACCTGCAATGTGGTTTACAAGCCTGAACGTATTTCCAGTCAGAGGAGAATAAGGGCTCCGGTGCCGTAAAAAGCCTAGATTATTCTGTCCAGCCAAATTCTTTACTGCTTGAATCGTGCTGTCTCGTCTGGTGCTTGTCATAGTTACAAAACTTTTTCCTGAGGAATAAATAAAATTCTGCCTCACCTTTTAGAGGACCAGAAGTCTTCCTTTAAACTATTTATGTCCTCTGCAGTCTGCTGAGCAACAGAGCAGACACATATAAATTTTAAAGAACATTTCACAAATACCTCACAACTTTTCAAAATTATATTGTAAAAGCCTGACATGTTTTAGCTGTTGACTTTGCAAATATTTTTGTTTAACCATTATTCTTCAGGATGGTGGCAAATATCCTAGTTTAGAGCCTCGTTCCAAGAACAGATAATAGAATTTCTTGCTACTATTTGCATCTTCACTTCCCTAGGGATTTTCAAAGAAAAGGAATTGAGTATCACGATATTGTAAGTATATCCTGCCTTTACTCACTTTACAAGATACTCTGCCTTTCTGCCTGATAACCTCTCTTTCCAGAAAAGGACAGCATGGTCATCATGGTAGATGTTACTGGTATGACACTCAGCACTGGGAAAATTTGCAGTGTTGCCATTTACATATCGGACACTCATGATGACTGGTTTTGTTTGTGCATTGGCAAGTTTAAATAAACAACAATAGTCATGGTAATAAAAAGTTAATTTTTGAAAGGAAAGTGTGAGGCTGCATATGGAAGGAAATAAGGAAATTCAAGAGTAAACCTTTGTTTTATTAAAACTTCCATATAGGAATTTTTGTAATGCTTTTCGAGGCAAGTATAGTAGTAAAGAAGAACATGCCAAGTTTTGGATTTTGTTCCAGCAAACCTCGGAACTCATCAGTACGATCTGTTTCTTTTGGAGAGTATCCATATTCTGTTTTTCCTTCAACAAGCTACTTACTTTTTTGCCCTCTCAGAACTCCGTTCATCTGCTACATCTTAGGCAGCGAGTATGCGAAACTGCCTGTTTAAAGCTTCTTTGTTTTACACTCTGTGTCCCCTCATTGCAGGATGGGAGTGGATCAAGTGGTGTTCCTGAGCCCACTCTCTGCGTGAGGAGGCCACCCCTCAGAAAGCCGGACGCTTTCCCTCTGCCCCCAGCATTACGCATCCCACCTCTGTAGCTGCTTCCCATCTCCACGGCTGAAGTGGGATGCAACCGCTTGCTGCCGTAGAACACCCTGCCCCAGTACTCTTGTGCGAAAGTGAGCAGTGGCACGGCTGCGCTCTGAGCCTTAGCCTGCTGGTACTGTACTGCCGGATTTGTTTGCCTGACTCGTGATGTAAAGCGACCTCTTCCAGCAATCTCAGGTTTGAAGAAGCTGAGGGGAAATAAACATTACCGAGAGCTGGCAACCCTGACAAAGAGGCTGTTAAGTCCGCACTAGGGGATGAAATAAGAGCTCTGTCCTCTGATCCGAAGGAGCAGACAAGGCTTGTGGCGAAGGTAGAAATAAGGCTGAAGATTATCTCTTGTTTGAGGGTGGGGTTTTTAAACACACAAAAAAAAAAAAAAAAGGGGGGGGGGAAGAGCAAGAGTTGTCAGAGCAATTGACTGTTCTCTTTGAAAACTCACATCTAATAAAATATAGCTCACGTTAGTGGTTAGTTATTCTGTATTCCTCTATGATGACTGAGGATATTGTCATAGGATTCTTACCTTGTTGATCGTCTTTCATAAAAAAATTATTCCTGGATGATACTAGGATGAACTGTGTTACTTCGATAGTTTTTTTAGAGGCAGATCTATGCTTAAGAGGTCCTATAATCTATTTTACAGAGTTGAAAAGTTAAGCTTTATTTCTCTAACTGAGAGGATGCTGCTGGTCTTCCTGGCTCCTGAACCAATTCCTATCAAATAATGACAAAGTACTTTAATCTTGCTTTTCTTATTCATTTATTTACCTCCATTGATTCACTTGCTTTCTCAAGCTTCTGACTTTGTAATGTGTCACTATTTTTATATGCTGTATATTTTTAATGGCTAAATATTGATGTACAACATTTCATCTACATAGGTGTGAAATTATACCTAACAGTGGTACTGTGATATCCTGCTTCTTGAACTGGAAAATATTACACACTGAATTCATTCTAGGTATAATATGGTAAATGTGAGGAACCTGAACCCATTCGTATTCAATTTACAACTCAAAGCCTCTCCAAAACAGCAAGGAAGTCCAAGAATGCAGGGAAAACTGCATCTTCTTCCCAATGCCCTTATAAAAATTTGCAAAAAGTTTTGCAAAATCCTGAGGAATTTTTAGCATGCTTGATTAAATACAGGGTATGGCAGTTGTCAGTACTGGTTTTTGCAACAGCTTTTGCAAGCCCGAGGAAGACGAACAAGACAGGCACTTCTACATTTAAAAGGAATTCCTGTGTTATTATGCCCATTTCTAGACTGCTGAGTGCAAGCGTGCTACAAAATAACACTACAACAGTTTGCAATAATACGTCTACCTCACTGTAACATCTGGCGATGCCAGCATGTGTTTTGGGCAGAGAAACATTTAAGTGGTCGATACTCTAAGGCTCACTCCTGCAGCCCTGAAATGTCAGAATCTCAACACGGTTTTAAAATAAAAACGCAACCGTTTTATGTTGTTAAAAGCTGTTCTATGTGCAAACTTGCAGACGGCCTGGGGATGAGGAAGGACTTTTCCAGTGGTTGAAATGAGGAGGTTGCCATCCTGTGGATGCTTTCCATCACTCTGCCCCCAGGTGCCTCCCAAGGGCGCAGGCACGGAGTGACACCAGAAGCCAAAGTGGTCCTGCCCCACCTGGAACTGGAAGTGCAGGAGAAGGCAGTGCAGGTGGGTGAGGTGGTGATGTCCCTGCAAACCCACAGCCCCAGGTGCGTGGGGCAGTGCTGTGTGCTGGGAGCCCAGCACTGCGCTTCGGGTCCTGCGCTCTGGGGGACAGGGAAAGGGCTGATTGCAGCCCCACTTCAGCAACCCGGTCTGCTCCTCATCTGCCCGTCTCTCTTTTGCTGAAATATTAAAAAGGTCATGTTGTGTTTAGGCTGTCGGTTCTGCAGAAATCAGATCGCAAGGCAGCGTCATAGTTTTCCCAGCTGAATTGCAAGCTCTGAGAGGAGTAAGTAGAGCTTAGTTTGTGGATTTGAGTAGGGTTTTTTGATTGTGTTGATTTGGGTTTATTTTTTTTTCCTCCCTTTTTTTTTTTTTTTTTATCAATACAGGACTGGAAAATTTGTAAATGTCTTTATAAATTAATCTTTTAGATTTGGCCTTTTATACCACTATTGTAAAAAGGAAAGTCCCCACGTGAGTCAGTAAATCATTAATGAAATTGAATAAGTTGGTGCGTGATGAATTGGTAAAATAGCTCCACTGATTAATTTATCCTTGGGTTTGCCATTAACATCAGCCAACACAGTAAATATCAGCTGAGCTAAAGCTTACAAAAATATTGGCCTTTAGTGCAAAAGGAAGTTGCCAGCTATGCTGAGTGATTTTTCTATAAGGCAGATGTGGATGCTACAAACAAGCAAATGGCTTCTTTGCCACACTGATGATATATTTGCATCACACATTATTATTTTCCCATTACAATAAGAAACAGTAAAAGAAGACATACTCCGAGGAAGTGAGGTATTGGGAGGGATGGTATTTGAACAGAATAACACTAGGCTGAGAACCAAAACATGCAATTACTCAATTAAAGGAAGAAATCAAGAGGATTCCTTTTCCACTTGATTACAGGTTAGGAGATGCTTTGTTATACAAAGGGTTACCAGTCCAGACCTGGTGCTAGGATGGTAATTCTTATGTACGAATCCTTCATGAAATTGAGTCAGAAGCAAGATAACTGATTTCTAACCTGAACTTAATTTCAAGTGAACATATTTCATTCATCAGCTTGACACTAAATGCAGACATAAAGGGCCAAAATCTGCCTTTTGAAGGAAAAGGCATCACAGGTTGCAAAGGAAAATCTTGTGTAGCAGCAGGACTCTCTCACCTGATAGCACTGAAAGCTGTCACAGAGCTTGTTACGATCTCTTCATTTAAGGAAAAAAATATTGCCCAGATCAACAAAAGACATTCTCTATTTTGTACTTTGCTTTGTACTGACTCTTACGATTTCAAGTCTAAAATTCATAGCCGATTTACAGTCATATCATTTTGTGTCAACACTGACCTCTCCTCTCTCCTTAATGTTTACCTCCCAATATATTTATAAACTGCAATAGTATCACCTCTCGACCTTCATTTTGTTAGGTGAAAAAAAGCTAAGCACTTCTATTCTCTTGTGTAAGACAGGCTTTTTATTCCCCTTTCTATCTCCACAGTCACTCCATGCATCTGTTCCAGCTGGAGGAAATGTTGCTTGAAGGTGAATAAGGTCTGGCATGAATGAGGTTTTCCAAAAACTTAAACAAAAGCATTAATATTTCTCTGTTGCTCTGGAAAATACCTTACCTCACACTCTAAGATCGTAATAGGTTTGTGTTTTTGTTTTTTTTTGTAGAGCCAAAAGAGCACAGCTCAAAGTTATTATGTCATCCACAAATCTACTGAGCATTTATTCTTCCCTTTTTACTTCCAATGAGTGCCCAACTTACAGCAAAACTTGCCAGTTTGCAAATGTAAATACCTACTCCTGAAATAGACACTGGAAACAGGATTAAAGGAAAATGAGGTGTCTGTGGTTCATGGCTATGAACGCTTTTCTCAGCTTCTTTCTCACTTTGGTGACCTTCAATCCCCTTGGGTATCTTCTTCCTCAATGTGCTTTAGTGGCTGTCAAAATCAGATTCACCATCTGCCCAGGCAGGGAACTGGGAAGTGGAAGTCACAAGTGCAACATGCAGAAGCTCTCCAGAGCCATCAAATAGCCCCACTGGAGCTCCCAGCTGGCTTTCCATGGGGTCTTCTGATGATATTTTGGGACATAGATTGTACATTGCTGTTAAAGCAGAAAGCAGGTACATTTCAGAAGGACCATCCTTCAGAAGTGATGTAGATGTAACTATTAGAGGCCTCTTTGTGCTGGCCATTGAGAGTGGTGTTTGGAGGAGATGTTGCCACTGTGAGCAGCTACTTTCCTTTCAAACGTCAATGGAGCAGCTCTTGCGATGCTGCTGACCACAGTAATTAGGCCTGCACATCACCTCACTCATACGTACCCTGGGAACATCTGAAGTTCTTTGTTTTATGTACTTCATGCCTCAAAGGCCAGAATCAAAAAATCTACCTCCTGCTTAAAGCCTCCTGAAATAAAAAAAATAAGTCTTTCTCTGAAACCCCAAATGATCAAAAATCTAAAGCATTTAGATATAGTTGTATAGCAAACACAGAGAAACAGGACTGAAATACACAATATGAGACACTGTGATTTTCTTCAAAACAAAGCTGATGACTAAATCTACAAATTGTCCTCAGCTGCTCAAGCACTAGGAAACCATCCATGTCTCCTATGAGTTCAAACAGAATTAGGCAACACCACAGGTATCTTGGTATTTTCAGTTTCCGATGATAAATATTTTTTGTGAAATGCAAATTAACCATCTCCATTATTATTTATATCGTGTCTATATTTTGCCATATCCTACCATCACTTGCCATGGCTTGCAGTTCTGCGCTATAACACTTATGCTACGCATTAGGGTGAGCACATTATTCACACATTATTCACCGCGGATCATTCTTTCAACTCTGATAATCTTATTGATGTGCATGACTCTGACTTAACTCATTTGGTATTGGTTTTTGAAATAGCACACACATAACCATGTGTGTATATATTAAAGAAGATGGGAAGAAAGGGAAAGGGAGATTAAGGATAAAGAGGAGGGAGACAGCAGAACTTAAAGATCAAGCTACAGCTCATAGTATTTAGTGAGCATTCCAGAAAAATAAATGTGCACTGGGCTAAGATTCACTAGCCACGCACAGGCAATGAATACTGCCATGTTTTGCAGTAGCTTCCAAGATACTGCAGTTACAGTTTTGGTTAACTGCAATATTATTATTATCTAAACACACAATGGTATTATCAACACGCTTTTCTGTTGCTGCTGTTCGTGCCACTTAACATTGTCACAAACAACTTTTGAAAGTGCCGGGTGTCATTACAAGCCTGAAATAATAAAAAAGCCAGTAATAACATGACTTGTAAAATAGCAGTGTACTGAGGAAGATATAAAAGGAAATAATATTTTTTCTTCCACGAGGAGACTTGAAACAGCCAAGGTGTGTCACAGGTGTCACTTTAGCTCCTGTGCCTATATCCATAGACTGCTGTAAAAGCCTTATATGCACATTGCATTGATAAAGAGTAATTCCGTAAACTGCTTATTGGCACTGAAGAAGGAAGAACAGAAGCAAAGTTTGCAATCACTATGGAAACCGCCTCTCTGGTTTCTGTGTTGGCACTGGCACATCTGTCAGGGACAGCAGCTGTTCTAGAGGATTCCTTCCAACAAAGCTCTTCCTGAGACGTGTGTCTGGGACCGGGCCCAGGGCTGCAGGGTTTATTTCAACAAGAAGCCGACAGTCTACACAAGCATGATTTTATTCTTCACTCTGCCCTTGTGAGGCAACTCTATGTTTTCTCTTCAGTGTTTGAAGAACTTGCAGAGTAAAACACCTGGAGTGGTGACATGCAAATCTTTTCTGTTATGTGGCTCATAGCCCAGATGTGAACCATAATGGCAATAGATGTGTGCCATAACAGCAAATGAAGAAAGACTCCAGCTAGCAGATAATGGAGAGCTTGGCGCTTCTGCAGCCTGCTATGTGTCTCTTAAAAACCTATCACTGCTGAATTTAGGGGTTTGGCACAAATTATTTGTATAGTAAGTTTTTTTCTTACTCTGCTTTATGCAGGAGATGCCACTTTGTTTTCACAGTATCACAGTATGCTAGGGATTGGAAGGGACCTCAAAAGATCATCTAGTCCAATCCCCCTGTCGGAACAGGAACACCTAGATGAGGTTGCACAGGAAGGCGTCCAGGCGAGTTTTGAATGTCTCCAGAGAAGGAGACTCCACAACCTCCCTGGGCAGCCTGTTCCAGTGCTCTGTCACCCTCACTGAGAAGAAGTTTCTTCTCAAATTGAAGTGGAACCTCTTGTGTTCCAGCTTGAATCCATTACCCCTTGTCCTATCATTGGTTGCTACTGAGAAGAGCCTGGCTCCATCCTCATGACATTCCCCCTTTATATATTTATAAACGCTAATAAGATCACCCCTCAGTCTCCTCTTCTCCAAACTAAAGAGACCCAGCTCCCTCAGTCTTTCCTCATAAGGGAGATGCTCCACTCCCTTAATCATCTTAGTTGCCCTACGCTGGACTCTCTCCAGCAGCTCTCTGTCCTCCTTGAACTGAGGGGCCCAGAACTGGACATCAGTGCTCCAGCACAGACTCACTAGTGCAGCGTGCCTACTATATACATCAGCATATCAAAGTACTTTCTGGCATCGGCCTCAGCAGAACTGTTCTACGCGGAAGTGGAGGGCAGCGTGTCTGAGGGTGGCACCGTGCGAAGGGAAACCATCCTTCAGCAAAGGCATAGACACTCTTATGGCTTGCATGTGAAGGCAGATGGGAATTTTCATGAACCAGACTCTTGTTAAGATAGTATTTGTCTTTAAATACCCAAGTCAAGTTGAAGTTTGTCTTGTTTAATTTGGAATACGTTACCTTAAATAAATCAGTCTTTAGAGCAATGAATAGACATATTGAAAGAAAAGTACATTCTCAAGTATGATTTTCCAGTGCCAATGACATCCACGGGGCTGCTGAGATAAATGGTGAAGTCTCATGAAACCCTGTTTACTTGGTAGATATTAGGTCAATTTTTTTAATTCTGGGAAACCTTTCGAAATCTGGCCATGATCTTTGCTTCCAGTGATAATGGGCCATGGTATGTTTTGTATCACACAAACTCTTCACTGTTTGTAGTATCTTTCAAAAGAAAACCTTTTAAAAGAATATCTTGGGGGTGAAGGTAGGGTGCATAACATCCCTGTAGCAATGCAGCAATTGCTCATTAAAGAATGTAAGGCTACAAAAAAGACTTAAATTTAAGCTGGTGCAAACCAGCCCAGATTGGCTGTCTTGACAGATACAGTTATAATTTAATGTAAATAATAGGTGAAAACAAGAGGAAAGAAGAGTCACACAACCAACTTGTTCATCACAGACCTCCACAAAATGCTCTGTGGTTTCCCTTTCAAGAACTGGAGTTACATTTACAATCTCTTCCCTTATTTATATATTAGGAATGTGTATTTTCTTTTCTTGAGGAAGTATGTGCCTAAGTTTCTAAAATAAAGTGGCACATCCGAGAAAGAAGATTGTTGTATTTTCTGATCCTGATGTACTTTTTTAATTGTACTCTGAGCTAATATTGCAATAGCTGGTTGGAAAGAAATTTCCAAGCCTTTGCTTTTATGATTTATATTGCACCAGAATCCCTACTCTGCTATAACAAACAATTACTTCTTACTTTTGTTTATATATAATTGACTTCAGAGAGAAGGCATTATTAATTTTTCAGCTAACAGTTTATGTAATTAATGGTGCATTTATATCAATGTACATACAAACAGTAGTGTTCTCACATTTAATCATTGAAAGCTACTAGGGTGGCACGTTTTGCAGTGGTTGGAAAGAATTCAGGCATGAAGATCATTGAATTGTTGTTTGATAGCTAAATCTTTTTAAATGCTTTATCACATTTATTAGTGCTCTGAATTCAAATGGAAAGCCTATTTCTTTGGGAAATCACTGGAAAGGAAAAATGGGAGGTGGAAAAAGATACCTTCTTGCCTGCCAGAATACTTACTTTTGTTATGGAAGAAAGGAAAAAGACAGAAGGTACGTTGTGTTTTGCTGAATGTTTTAATTGCAAATATTAGAATAAAATAAGTCCTTTTTGATGGTATTTTGCCATTGCTACAGGGGGCTATTCCGATGACAAACTTCATGAAGGAAGACCTTATCTGTTAAAGGGAGGTAGTCTGAAAAGATCTTAAGTTTAATTACCATGTTCACTATCTGTAGGGGTTGCCCTAGCATAAGTGGGATCTTTAGGTCAGCAACACCTACATGTTTAAATTCCATTTCTCAGTAGTCCTGGACCGGCATTTTGTATTCCGCACGCAAAAGGACGTGGAATGAGGCACTCGGCAAACACAGTGCTGGGCTGGAGCGCAGACACGCACAAAGGTAGTTCTGATGAGTTTATTTAGCAGTGGAATGACATCAAGATCCAAGCTGCTGCAGGGCATGGTCACGCTTCACTCTCAGGAGCAAGTACTGCCAAAGGAAGTTCAAAGAGCCATGTTTACAACCACGAAACAAGTTCCCTACTGATTTCAGTACCTGACATTGCACAGATATACAAACGCAGTGCACATTGTCCCATCTGTCCCTCCTCCTTGCTATCTGTAGCAGCAGCGCGACGAGTACCGTACTCCCTTCTCCCGACACGCCAGCAGTCCTGCGGTATGATAGTAGTGAGGACGATTCAGGGACAGGGGAGGAGGAAATTAAAGCCCTATCTTAAACTTTCTTACTTACCACAACCACTGGAGTGTGTAATTGTTCCCCGATGCACACTTGCCTCAGGTAAACGCAGATGAAAGTCAGAGAGAGTAGTTTGTCTTCCCAAAGCTACACGAAAAAGTGAATGTTGCAGGCATGGGTTTAACTCAGGAGATCCTGGACTGCCTGTGTCTTGTGGACAGTGTTGTGCTCTTCTGTATGCTGGCATGTACAGCTGGCTTCAATTGCTATTTTATTATTCTGCAAAGATGTTGTGCAATACTGCAAACAATCAAAATGTTTGGAATGTATTTCCAGCTCGGCAGGCTTTTTACAGGAGGTGAAATTAGCCACCGGAGTTAGGTCTCTGTAAACACTCACTGCTGGAGAACCAAAGCACCACAAAGGGCGTTTGTATTCTTTCTGATACCAGCGTTTTCCAGAAGTGTTACTCACAGGAATGAAAATGTCCCAAAGCACAGAAGTACATTTCTTCAGAAAGACTGGAAGTAATTTGGTTGCAGAATTTCAGAGATGTTGCAGGAACTAGGCTGCCCAGAAGGAATTGACTTATCAGATTTTGCAGACCCTTGGGAAAACAGGAAATTAGCTTTCATTCAATCGAATTATCATGTTATACCATCCCCTTTTCTTCATTCGGATTACCTTCAGGAATCCTCAGAATTGCTATAATATTCATTTTCTGATTAGTTTGATTACAGTCTAAAAACTGTCATTATTACACAAAAAAGAAATTCTTTCCTTTGGACTGCTTGCTCAGGTTTTCCATTGCTGAACCACTGTGTAACCATGGCAAGTTTACCAGCACATTATCACACCCTGTACGACCTTTATATCCATATGTTTCAACTCACTGTATGTCAGATTTAGCGTTCCACTTCGACTCCATGGATTGACACCTTTTCCGAAAACCTGCTTTGTTCTGGCCTCATCTTATGAGGCCTTTCATTACATATGTGTTGCTTACCAGACCTACTGCTTTTGTTGTAACAGTTTTTCTTTTGTGTTAAACACACTGGTGTTCCGTAGTTTCTCATTGCTAAGACTGTTCTTGTCAGGTAGATCTTTACTCCGATTTTCTTCCTGTTTTTTCCCTTCAAGTTTACTATTTCTCCACACCGAGTATCTTTGGGCACTGAGAATGAACTGTGCTTTTCTCCCTGCTGAGGGCTGTATAAACCTTAGCCCTCATGACATCTGCCAGTTAGAAAATGTTTAATGGAGATTTTTTCCCAATAGCACTTAGGCTGTAAAGTACCAGCAAAAACATTAACTTACAGCTACCGATAGCAGTGAAAACACTAAAAGGGTACTGCGCCCAATTTGGTGTCAACAATTCAACAGGTTGTTAAAAAGCTGCAGAAGATTCAGATAAAAGCTGTAAGAATAAATAGAGGGCTGAAAGCTATGTTTTATAGAGAATGGTGTGAGATAATCGATTTGCATAGGCAACAAAGAAAGTTGGAGGTATACACTGAATTTAGGGCCAGCAGGAACAATTAACTCAGGCTGCTTGATCTATGTATTCAGAAAATATTCAAATTGCCCGGCTTCCTTAAATCAAGCCCAAAGACTTTTTCTAGCTAAGCCAGATAGTTCAATCTTCAAAAGGTGTTTGTTACAGATAGTGAATACATGACTCCAATTTAGGACCAACGCCTCTGCAATGGTAAGGAAATGATCAGATAACTTAAGCCAAGATCATTCCAATCCATATCTTCTTCCAATTCCATCCATTCCAAACCATATCTTCTGGTGCAGCAGAAGGCCAAGAAATATTATAAATGAACCTCATGTTCCATCACCATGACAAGGAGAGAAAGTGCCGTCCAACTGGTTAGGTTTGATTATGCGAGCAGACACACCAATGACACAAATTTTCTTCGAAGTAGTAGCCCAAGCGCTCTATTTTTTGTTCCAGATGTTGCCAACCACTGATGATTCAGAGGAGTATGAGAAAACAAATAAACAAAACCAGCAGGAAATTTCTTCCTGACCCCCTGTAAGTAGCTAATTGAAACCCTTAAGCTCTGATTAACATAATCAGGTTAAAGCTTAAGCATTATAAGAATATTGAGACAACAGAAGGTATCCTGAAGCCAGATAGAAAAAAAAAAGTGGGATGAAGATACAGAAACGGGGTGAGATTTCTTAGTTCATAAATAAGGGGATCAAATTTGGATTTACTGACAGTTAGAAAGAAGAACTATGTAGACAGACTGTCATGAAGAAAACCATATCTCTATGAGGTTGCATAAAAAGTTTATTTTAAAGTTTATTTTAAAAATATAGTCTATACCCCTCAAATCTGTTTATTGATAAGCATTTTCACTTTATTTTAGAGTTGAATTTTTCTGACTTCTACTGCTGGACACTGATTCTTGCAATAGCGATAGGGATAATATTGCAAAATGTCTTTTATCCAACATTTGCAGCCTGTATCATAACCAGATTCATCGAGTCTCTCAACTTGTTTAATGCACAGAATAAAACAACCCCCTTCAACAAGACTGTGAGCTCAACAAGGCTAATTTTCAAGTTCACACTCGTGGCTTTTCATTTTAATCCTCTCTTCATATGTCTGCACTTTTCAAGATGTGGTTACTATAGCTGGATATAGTAACCAGTTATGATTTAATGGAAGGCTGCGTGTGCCCCTGCTGGAATAAGGAATTTTTTATGAGCTACTGCCATTCTACCATGTAAGGGTGGAACAAGGACCACAGAGCTGTAAAAGCAGGAAAAATCATTGTTTGCTACAAATGATGGTAGTTAAGCTTTGCAACAATTTAGTTGATGTTGTAATAACTTCTTCATCGGCAAGAATATTGCAGTCGAGGTTGAATGTGTCTCTTGATAGTGCACTCTAGTTCTAACTGTACTATGGAGGAGGTCAACCCAGAGCAGATAGCAGTGGAGCTTTCTGGCTTTATAACCTGTGAGGCAAAACCTACAGGGCCCAGTACCACTCTGCACTGATGGCAGCCCTGCAGCACAGAAGCATGACGAATCTCTCTGCCTGTGGTTGACAAAGGAGGCTGACGTGCCCTGCTAGATGAAGGGCAGTCCCCCTCCTCTTCTGCTTCCTTGTAGACACGTTTGCAGCATTTTATCTGTGAGTGTGCCAAATTCAGTAGAAAAGGGTCATACTTGGTCCTGTGCAAGTGAGGCAAAGACCTATGTCTGTTTTTTAATGAAGATGTCCTGACTGATTTATCATCACTGTGGGCATTGCAGATGAAGAACCAAATGAGGGGTTATTAAGAAATAAAAAGGAAACTAGAAGACAGACTAGTTAGTGTTTCACAGAAAGTTTGTTGATGTGATGAATACAAATGAAAGCTATTAGCTTTAGAGCAAATTATGTTCCAACTGCAATATACGTGCTTTGTTTGCACGTCACTGCAGCTAGAGCTGTCAGCCAAGCTTACTGGTGGATAGGATCATTTTTGAATGTTTTTGCTTCAATAAGAACCTAATTCATGCAAGGGAGACAGAGCACTGACATATTAAGAAATGTTGTGGTGAGATATTAATTTCCCATGGACAACGGAGGCTTACAAACCTTGAGAAGATACATGCCTCAGAGAGGCCCAGAAGTTTGGACTTCCCTTTTTTTTTTTTTTCTCCTTGAAGACATACAATGGGCATATTTTCCTCTCTAACAGTTCTCTTCCATTTCCAAAACAAAAATAGCTTTTTTTTTTTCCCCCTTGTGCTTTCAGTTCCACATACTCCTTCCTCCCTCAAGAACAGGGTAAATGAGATTCCCTGTCTCACATGGGTGTTACTTTCTTTGGTTATCTGGCCAGCACATACCCCATTGGTGGGCCTCTCTTTGCTCCTCATTGCCAGGCATGCACCTCCCTCTCTATTCTGCACAGAATCAAACTCCTTAGAAAACCACTTTCTTACAAACAGCCTTCCTTTAAGCTTGGCGCCGGGTGATTTGATGCAGTCCTCATTTCCCTCTGTGTTTTTTGAGTGCTGACTCTGCTGAAGTGCTGGCTCACTTCAGGGCTACAAGCTGGAGCAAACCAAGTAGCTGCCTTGCAAGGGAGAGAGGGTCTTCTACTCCCAAAGGCTTATGTGGGCAGGAGACCACAAGCACTCATGTGCTTCACTCAGGACACTCCTTCATATATTTCTCTGTTGATCCAAGGCCTACTTTGCCCCCACTTAGGAGGTTCTCGTAAGAGTGTCGTATTAGGACTTCTGAAGCTTCATCCCGCAGAGGACAGAGATACAGAGAAGGGGACTGTGAAATAATAAAAAAAAAAGGTAAACAACAAGTTGTTTTATTCTCTTCTTTCAATGTAAAGGGGCATCAAAATGTCATTTACTTCCCTTTTCACTGTCAAAATGGAGCCATGGAGGCCTGGTGTAACTAAGAGTCAGGCTTTCCAAGTATGTTAATTCAGTAAGTTCGGAAGATTTGTGATTGTAGGAAAGGAGACAGAGTTGTGTGTGGATCATTGTTATAAAGTTGAATATTACATATTTTGACTTATTTAAATTTAATGAACCCCAGAAAGCACTTTTAGTGTTTACTTTTTCCTCGTTTGATTCTAATTAACCTTTCCCATGATTCAGATGTCTGACAAATGCGGAGGGCTGCAGGGCTAAGTGCTTTTTTCCCATGATTGACTTTAATTAAGCTTGCTCTGGGCTTGAAACCCTTGTAAAGTTAGAGAACTTTATTTTAATTGCCTTCTGCCAGATTTACTTATGCTAGACAAATATTATAAATCAAATACTAACACTATTAGAAGAACGAAGAACTGACTTACAAAGTAGTAGTCTGCCATAGTGAAATGCTTTATACTCTAAATCTGAATAGAAAGTGCTATGGTGGGACAAAAATGACTGATTTCATGGAGGAAACTTATGGAGCATTAACAGCTTTTCCTTTTCTGCCGGGTAGGTACATTAAGACACCAAGTTTCAAACTAACGTTATTCTTCTCCAGTTTCAGTGGTAATAAGTCATATTAATTCATACTAGAAATTATTAAGTGGATACTCCAAGAACTTATTTAATGCTTTGGACTGCTCACCAGGTCTCTGTTGCAGCTGTTGGAATGAGTCAGTTCAATCTTAATTAGGGGACTTTGTCACCTAAATCACATGGCATTTCTACTCCTTGAGTCTGTCCTAAAAGAGTCATCAGGAGAACCAGACAAACAGTCAAGCAGCAATACTTGTACAAATAAATACTGATTTTATTATTCAAAATATTGCACACAGAAACACGTTCCAACAGTTTTTTACAGAGATAAGTGAAAAATCATCCATAACTTTTAAGTGATATGAAGTTTTTATCCAAACAAATGTTTGTAAGCTTTTTTTAGTGCTTCTTGTCAAATGATAGAATATTAAGTTAAAATTCTGTCAGTTCATGGATGAGGAACATCCCCACTATGGAAATAAATGGCAAATCTTATTTTCATTCTATATTGCATTGCTACAAACTGAACTGTGAGTTGTAGAGAGGTATCCTGAGTTGCACAAAGGCAATATACTGCACGTTTTTGCTCCTTTTCCATCATACAGTATGTTCTGAAGGGTCAGCTGCGCTGTATTTAGAGTTGCACTTCTCCTATACAATCTCCTGACGCTTGGTGGGAGTGGTGTGGCTCTCATGGCAGAGTGCCATTCTGAGAAAACCTTTTGCACTTGCTTTGGCTGAAAGTGCTTCACGTTAATAGAAAAATTTCTGGGTAAATTTTGCTGGAAAGAAGCCTAACAAAACTGCCTTTGTACTTAATTACAGTATAGCAGTGGTCTTGAAATAAGGGTCAACCTTTTCCTCCAGTAACCAGCATCCTGAAAACAGATGTCAACAGAGGTTAACCATGGTGTCTCCATCTTGATGGCTCTGTGTTTCCTTCCATTTTTTTCTCCCTTTTCTAAGACAATGCAGAATACTCTAAATCATAATCAAAATTATTATGAACGTGGCTTAGACCGACTTAATTCCCAAAACAGAATCTTTGCATCTGGGCCTACAAAGAAATGCCTAAATATTTAAACCTATTACATTAATATGATAAATATATGCATAAATATACGTATGCATCTGTATATTTATATACTCAACCGTTTAAAAAAACTATTTTACCTGAATACAGGTCCTGCACAAAGTAGCAGACGGGTGGCTCTGTTAGCTCTATTTATCCAGCTAATGTGTATTGCCAAAGCCGTTGCAGCAAAAGGGTCTCCATGGGGATCACCTTTGGCTTAGAAAGAATAATTACGGTTCTGTACCCTGCTGATACTCAGCTTCCAAGAGTGCTAATAAAAACACTGTACCAAGGTGGTAACTTTCAAATCCGAGCCCAGGAAGCCAACCTAAAATCAGGTGCAAGAACCTGCACAAAGCTGTTAAGCCAGGAGGACAACTGTTAGCTTCCATGCGGCCTGCACGGATGGTGGTTCAATTCCTGAGTTTGACATATTTAGCAATCCTGTTGGAGGACTCCAGAGGGTTTTCAAGGTAAGCAAAGATACACGATGAGACACACACAATGTGGGATTCCACACTTGGTGCAAAAAGCCATTTGTTTTAAAAATAGTAAGAGCCCTCTAAATAGCAGAGTATTATTTAAAAAAATGAGATATAAAATATTTGATGTACTGTGGCTTTTTTATGCTTCTGTGTCTTTGTTTAGTCACAATCACAGTTATTCATGGGAAGATATCTACAGCCATTTCCTAGTTTTAATTAATTCTATTTTACATCCTGACACTTTAACTTGCTCTTGATCAGCTTCTAGGCGATCTGTTTGACATGCCTATCTTTAATTCAGAGTAATTGCCAAATCAGTTTGCAATTTATCAGAAATGTGAAGAATAACTCCAGCCAGAAAGAGCTATTTTTCTTTGAGAGTGAAAGTAAGCTATTACAAAAGGGCCTGGGAGATTTAAGAAAAATGGAAATGTCATCTGAAATTTCTGAGTGGGAGACCCCCTTCAGATTTCTAGCAAGAATTTTAAGTAATTTCTGCATTCCATAAACATTACAATGATCTGACTTGAATGAAAAGAGTTGCCTACATTCTGTTGCCTTATTTAGACTAAGTTGAAAATCCTGCAATCTATTACAGTCTATCATATGTGCTTGTTTTGTGGAGAAGCTTTTGATGGCATGCTTTTACTGGGTGAGAGTGTTGACAATTGGTATTGGTCTTCAACGACACTTGTAATTTCAAAGTAAACAGTAATGCGTCTGCCTCAAAATTTGCTTGACATAATTTTTAAAAATTCTGCATAAAACTGATAATAACTGAAAAAAAGAGCTTATTTTCTCAGCTTGTTCACTGTATACAAATTCCCAGGTAGGGTCACATTTCCTCCCTAGTGAGTCATTGTTATTTGTGTGTAACTCTTTTGCCAGCTGCCAACAGTGGGAACAAGAACCCTATGCAGAAAGGTCTTTCTCTGAAACTGATTAGACTATGACCTGTGCACATTTATGTTTCTTCTTCTGGATCTGGGAAATTAAACTAGAGCTGAAGCTGGGCCAAACAATTTAATGAATTGTAAGGTTGTTTGGTTTTTGTTTTTTGTTTTTTAAAAAAATGTAGGAAAAAAAGGCAAATCTAAGACAATTTTGCAACTTAGTGAAGCTGGGTCAAAACCGGCATGAAGTTTTGATACAGAAGAAGAAATGGAGGAAATACTTTCTAGCAACCATTTTGTTTCAAAATTTGCACCATGTAATGTTGTAGCTTTTCAAAGAAAATATTTTTTCAATTTGAAATTCACTAATTTCTTTAAGGTTATTAAAAAAAAAGCACAAACCCAAACCAAAACACTAGTGGCGTGAAAATATAACACTGAAGATTTCTCCAGAATGTATTTTCCTTCACATTTTGGTTGGGACACTGAGCAGAAAATCGATTAGTCACACAGAAGCTCTCTCATGGGCAGGATTTGGTTATATTCAGGGTCATGAGCATTGCTTAAACCATGCAACCAGAAAGTCTGCCTAGTGAGAGCACAGAAGGGATGAAACTATGTATATTGGTATTTTTAAAGACTGAGCGGAGCAAAGTATGTAGGGCCTGTGACCGATGGCACAGCCGCAATGTATTCATTACCCAGCTGGTAGACACTAAGAATATAGACAGGCAGCAATTCCCTGTGACACTCACAGTTTGACTTACTGGTAATTAGAGGTGATGGGGACTGCTGCCACTTCTCTCCACTCCAGCGAGGTCTATGCTTTCTCCTCTAATATGGGCTATCCCTCCTCCTTTTCTATGCTGTCAGCACAATCCCTTTTTGATCCTTGCTGCAAAGTGAGCCGTACCCTGCTGCACCTTCCGTCAGCGCCCCATTGCTTATCAGAGCACAGCGCAATTCGGTCTACCACACGCGCTACTTGAAAAGACCAGACTAGCTAAAGTTAGAACTGTGGGGCACAGGGGCACAACGGTGTTTCTGTGGAGAAAAGAGATGAAAATCGATCCCTCGTGTCCCAAGATTTCATTTGTCTTTCATTTGTATTACTTGTGGCTAGATTGTTCCTTCCTTTCCAGGGAAAAAACCCAAACAAACAAACAAAAAAGAAGGTAGAAAACACACTGAAAATAATGAAGGAGCATTCAAGAAAACATACTGAAAGGGAACATGATGTACACATTGTTTTTAGTTACGTGAGGTGTTTTTCTTTTTTTTTAATTTCTTCCTGAAAGTAGTGATTATTTGACAAAACACAAAAAGGTGAATTTGTTCAAAACACTTCCTTGTCCCTGGATTAGTGGGTTAAAAGAATACTGGTTGTTGCTAAGATTTGGCTCATATGAAACTAACCTTCATAAAGAAACCCCCATATTGCTGCAGCTGGCTCGATAATGTCTGCTCCTGTGTTTGTCATTACCAAGCAAAGAGACCTGCCAAATTATTCAAAAGTGTATTGCAGTCCCAGCACCTCTTATTATTCCTTGCGCTCCTTGCTCCCATTCATTTCATGTTGTTCTGGTACAGGAGGATATAATGAAGAAGTTACATAACTAATTAAAGCAGATGTATTTTTAATAAAGACTTTGGGAATGATTTTTTGAGACTATAGAAATTAAATTCTCAAGTGTATATCAACACTATAAAAAAATTGTTTGATTTATTTGTTTTGGCTTTGAAGAGGGCTGTTCTCATACGGATTTTCCCAAAGACTTAAGGTCTTGTCTTGGGTTACTGGCACTTAATGTAGATAAGCCATGACTATTGAAGCACGCTGTCAGATCAGACGCAAAGGTGTAACTAATGTAACAATCAAAGGGTTTAAAGAACTGACAGACCGCTTCTGCAAGATTTTATAATCTGTTTTATTCATAACTTTATTAAGATGTAAGTATAGCTTCATTTTTATCACAGAGTGTATAAATGCAGTGGTTGGCAGCCAAAAATGGAGAATTGAAGGAGGGCTCATTGAAATCATTGAAAAGACTCACACTGGCTCCACTGATCGTGGATGAATTTTAAGAACCACATAGACATTTTAAGAACCACAGCTCATTGAAATCATTGAAAAGACTCACACTGGCTCCACTGATCGTGGATGAATTTTAAGAACCACATAGACATCCTATTGTGATTAATTGTTTTAATTAAAAAGTTTGTAATTAACATCTGAAGATTTATAATGTGTACCGGGAAGAAGGGTTAAGAAAACTAGGAAAAAATATTTGTGATGTAAATCAAGGTTTTTGTTATTCTGGAAGTGAGGAAGGAAAGATTTGAAAATGCCCTTCTTTTTTACCAGAAATCCTGAGTAAAAAACCTTCAGTTTCTCACAATTTGATTTTTCAGGTTGGATGGCTGGTGATTTCTTTCCCCACTCTTTATATTTCTTTCCTTTCTTCTTGATTTCTTTTCTCTATCTTCTTCTTGGAGGAGATCAGAAGGGAATAATAAAGGAGATAAAAGGAAAGCTACATTTTGGGATCAGATTTCACAACCAAAGAGAAAGCTCAATGGATTTTTTTTCCCCCATGGAAATATTTGTGAAAAGAGAAATGACAAAGATTTCCACAATCATTACCTACATAAAAAATCATCATTATAATAGCAGCGGAAGCAGTGGTATTTGAAGAAAAATCTCCCTCCCTAGTCACTTGTTAGGAGATAAATTTCTACAAAACATCAAAGGCCAAATTCAAAGAATAGTAAATATGCTTATTTTTGAGCTGCCATGCTTTGAGTTCTCTTTATATATATATATATTCAAAATGTTCATCTGCATTGGAAATGCAACCAATGATAGGACAAGGGGTAATGGATTCAAGCTGGAACACAAGAGGTTCCACTTCAATTTGAGAAGAAACTTCTTCTCAGTGAGGGTGACAGAGCACTGGAACAGGCTGCCCAGGGAGGTTGTGGAGTCTCCTTCTCTGGAGACATTCAAAACTCGCCTGGACGCCTTCCTGTGCAACCTCATCTAGGTGTTCCTGCTCCGACAGGGGGATTGGACTAGATGATCTTTTGAGGTCCCTTCCAATCCCTAGCACACTGTGATACTGTGATACTGTGAAAGTTTGGTCTCAAATAGCTACTTTGCCATAAAATATACATTTAGGTTGCACATTTTCAGATTTGGCAGACTGACCCCAGGAGGAATTTCTCCTCCCTTCTTTTAGACCCATAAATGCTGCTCTGCATGTTCTGTTTGTCTGGAGCATTGAATCTCTTGCTCACAGCTGACCAGTAATGGGGAAAAGCTGGGATGAGATTAACTTTGCAAGAGTGTACCTCAACCTTGGGCAGCTCAGTAGTGACTGATTGATGATCTATGTGGGGACCCAAACGCTCTTTTTCCCTATATGAATGATGTTGACAGTACTCAGCAAGGATTTCCACTTTTTGATCATGGAGTTGTCTTTTCTGTGGCCTGTGGTTGTCTAAACTTGGAAATACCAAGGGACCGTGTGATGAGCAATGGGGGGGCTGTAATCAGTCTCCGTGTACATGTATGTATATGGATGTAGCTCCCATGCACAGACACAGAAGAAACCGTGAAGTTTCAGGTACTTTCTTCTTGTGAAATAGCTCCAGGGTGACTGAGATGAATCAAATGGCTTGAAAGAACAAAAGTTCAGGGAAATAGGTTCAGCAGTAAGCCCAGTGATTTATGAGCAATGTGAAGGATTTACCACATTCTTGCATCAGTTCACATGATAAATTTGCTTTGGTCACTGCCTTCTGACTCACCATGAGAACTAATTTGCAAACCTGAGATATCTGAATTGTAAATTATTCTGTTTATTATTCATGATGAATAGAAAATCATTGTATTAACATTCCCCCCCTTTTTTTTTTCATTTAAGATTTGAGATTGATTGAAAATGAAAGTTGTTAAGGTAAGTCTTTGAGTTCTACATAACTTGGCATATATAATTTTCTTCTATTCTCTATTCCTGACATTGCCTTTCAGCCTTCTGTCATTTGAACTGTTCTTTTTTTCCCAACTCTTCAAATATACAGCAGTCTGATTTCCAAAACAGAGAAACATTTCGAATTCTTGTAAAATCTGAGATTTCTTTGCCTGGTTACAGCTGCAATTTCGTCATGGTTTATGTTGCAAAACGTTGTTCTTTTTTTGTTTTGCTGTTCCAATGCTTCTACCTTCGCTTTCTGCTGGTTCTTGTACCGTGAAATGTGTGCTGATTAGCACCAAGACTGGAAAAAATGATTCAAAAGCGAAATGATTCAAAAAGGCCACTCAGTTTTCTCTGAAATGTTTTGGGAAGTCTGTAGCAGGAGCACGTATGTCACCTCCCGCCATATGTATAAATTGCTTCAACTCATTTCCTAGTTGCAATGTGAGTTGTATTTCTAAGGAGTATGTTTTAATTTCTAGTTATTATTTTAAAGGTCAGCCAGCCCAGACAAGCAGCATACCAATGACATGAGTTAATCATTTAGCTATCAGAAAATAATGGTGTTCATACACATGAAATACAGGGACAGCATCACACTGGCAATCATTTTCCTCCGGAAAGCAATATTAAACTTTCATGTGGGTCCAGCTGTGATAATCAGGAAGTTGAGTGGAATGTGAACTTGCAAGCGTGTAAGATACTCCCTGGCAATTTCATGTGTATCCCACGATATTTCACACAATTGTGGTAAATGCAAGGCACTTTGCACATCCTTCATTAAGGGACGACAGCCTTTCATCTGCCAGTACGTAATGGAGAATCGTGGCAGCAACTTCACAACTCAGCTTTGCTCCTGGTAACTTGTTATTCTACCTGTATTCTAAGAAGATGGGCAGAAATATCTCAATAATCCCACCATCTGGGAGGACAGGATTGGTTAGACACTGGCATTTTGTGAATGCCTGGACAAAAGTGAGTTAGAACCTCCTAAATCCCACAGCTCTTGCAAAAGGAACTATGAATTACTTCTTTTTATGTTCTTTCTACTTCAGGATCCAGCCTGAAAAACTGGGAATACACATCATGCATTAATAGCACACTGCCTTTTTGATCAATCAAAGCTGCTTTGGTCAAGTTTTTAAAAAATGACTAACCAACCCCATTTTCAGAAAGTGCCAAGTACTGACTCTGAAATAATAGGCCAAGCAAGGTACTTGAAGCAGCAGATGTCCAGAATGAGGCACGGGGAATTCCTGATCACCTCTGAAAAACTTGGCTAATTTTCTGGAGCCACCTCAAAAAACTATATGGAAAACAGATATGGTTTTTGTAATACAGGGCATCACACAATGGCTAATCATTTGCCTGTCTGCTGCCCACTGCTCCGATAGTGAAACTCACTCCTTGGACAGGGCAGGCAGCAATATTGATGTTGTTCCCCACTAAAATAACAGCTCTAAAATCTAGCGGAGGTTTCATAGGAGCCCTGTGAGCTTCCTGACATTTCCATTCCCAGCCAGCCTTGGCAATACTAAAGCTATTTCTCTTTTCTGGGCTAATAATAATCACTTTGTTTGCAATTCAGACAAATGAATTGATGGCCAGCAAAGTGAGATGCCCAAAGGAAGGGCATAAGGATCATGACAGAAAAATCACCAGAACAGACACAAACCCTTGCAGAAGTGATGACCTGAAGGAAATGTATTTGGCAGGGAAGTTGAAACTATGGCAAGAGGAGAATATGATGCTAAGTGAAAAGGGAATCCAGAACACTGGATGACAACCCAGAACTGTGCAAAAGGCACCAGTGAATAATTACAGGCATAAACTGATACTGAGCGAGCACAAACTGGAAAACTGGAGCTTTCCCTTTAATTATGTGCTTTCATGTATTTCTGGAAAGGCTTTGCTTCATGTTTCCCTCTATGGTGACCACTTATTCCCCAAAAGACTGGGTCAAAATCCCTTTCCCGGTAGGTAGTGGTGCAGCTGTTTAACCACAGGCAATAACATTTGCAATGAATGCTGCAGTTAATGGAGATCCTCGCATTTCCCACCAAAGACCACTCTGCTGATTCACCTTGAACTTCTGCCAGGGGCCCATGGGGAACAGTAACTCTTCTGTGATCCCTTCCAATAGGGTGATAACTTTAACCTATCGTGCTCTTCCACACAAGCAAGGAGGATTATCTGCAATGGAAACAGTGACCTGAAGGAACAGAGGGAACGACTGTGTTTCAGGAAAATATGGACCTGCTGTGAAGGTAAGTGTCTAAAAAGTGTGGAAGGACACCATCAAATGACAGAGACTATAATAAAACTGTAATAATACAGAGGGGACTTCTGTCTGCTAAAAAAATTACTTGCTATATTGCTTATAATTAAAGACAGACAAAAAGCATACGACCGCCTAAGCAATTCAAGCATCTTATGAGCTTTGATAAACAGTTTCTGTAGACCTTGTGCAAATACTGATTAACTTTGAAAATGCTGTTCTCCCCAGTGGACAAATGTTCAACTGCTGAAGTCAAGAGACAATCAAGGACGGCAGATTGCATGCTGAGTGCTACTGAAGGGTTGTGAGTGAAGATACACATGATGACATGTTGAAGACATCAAATAACTCTCCTTAACTCTCTCGGTGGCAGAAGCCTCTTTTTGACAAAGCTGCATTGTGTCTGGAGAAACAGTGAGGAAGTACCTCAGCCAGTCAGTCTCTCCTGGGACTTGGTACACTCACAGAAAGGCACACAGTTTGGACATTTGAGGTGGTTGCGGCTTGAAGTTGACCTGATGTTACCTTGATGGTTTCTGTAGCTTTAGTCACTCGGTACAATAAAAGGCCCACTAAAAATGTGGATCCTGAATGTCAGGCTAGCCTTTTCTTCCTCAAACTGTACCAGTGCACAGAGGACAACCCTACAGCCACAGGACTTCTGCAGCACAGGGGAAATGTTCAGTTCAGGGACCAAGTTAGGGCCCAAAAGACACTTCTCTGTTGTAGTGGAAAAGTTTATATCCTTCCTACATGCTTAATATTATGATGAGGACCCTGTGGTACTCTTTCCTTAATAATAGTATATATGGTAGATTATTACAATGGCTATAGGAATGACTAAAGTTTCAGTTACTACTCCTAGTTCATGCTTTTGCATGGTTTTAATTTTGGGAGCTGGAAATAGCTAAGTCAGCTCTCACTTTAGTTTCCAGTCTTGTCTGTGTGCTCTGCAGTAGGAACTGAGGCTGACAAACAGTTCTGAAAAAGTGGTGGAGGAGCTTAATTTGCAAATGACTATTTAAAAAATAATTATGTATGCGATAGATGGAAGAAAAAAGTCATGAAAATATTCTCATATGTCTTGGTATGGCTGAAACCCTCTCTTAATAAACCCTAGATTTTATGCAAAGTTAACCTGTTAGCATCCTGACAATTGCTGTCGAAAATAAAGGTAAAACATTACTTCTGGTTCCAATTCTTCAATGTCCTGAATTATTAGTGGGAGCTGGGGAAGAATGAAAAACTGAGCCCCAGAAGGTGATGAATATTTCTATGAGAAGTGCTAAGCAATTGGAATAAATCATTATGAAAAGTGGGCAATGTGTGAAACAGGCAACAAATAACTGGAGGGCACTCTGCTGCTGGTCAGTACGAAAGTCGGTTGGTAACCATGGCAACCAGGAGTCCAAATTTACAGCATTGCTATCAACAAATATTGAAGGGTAACTTACAGCACTTTCCTCATTCAAGCGATATTACCTGCTTTCCCCGCTGTGTCCTACAGACACGTCCTCTGACCCCAGGCTTCTTCCTTCACAGGGACAATCTGCAACAGGGCCAGTTAAGCTCTGCAAGTATGCATCCCTCCTCCGTGTCAAGCAGGCTGGCACACATCACGCATTGTCTCTTTGGCTATTTGGTACTATGTTTCCTCCCAGATATGTGTGGCAAATAATAAAAATTTCTTCAGGCAATGAGGTGAATTTTTTTCTGAATTCTGAGACCAAGCAGAGTTTTGTCTGAGACATTTTGCGTCCTCTCTCGTATGCTGTGGTCACAAACAGAAGTCCTCCAGGAGAATGCTGCTCAAGAACTACTAGAAAGTTGGTGTCATTTTTCAGCTGAAACTCTCAGAATCTATTTCTGAACAATCTCTGTTGGAAAGTAAATATGCATTCACCAAGTGAATTTAGTTGCGTAAGAAAAGTCAATATGCCTGCCTTTTCCTCTCAGGATTACGTTGTAAGAAACAAACAAATTTTTCTGGATATAGAACACATAGAGACAGGATTGAGTGACCTACTTGTGGTCACCGTATCAAAGCATTTGAACAAATATTCTGGAATAAATGTAAGAAAAATTTAGTATCCTCTTTTCTTTCTTTGTCCATGTGCTCCTGAAGTGCCACATGTACCGGTGTCTTAAGTGAAACCATTACAGGTACTTTGCCTGTAAACGTACATTATCTAAAGCATATGGGATTCTTTTAAATTTAACATCAATTCTGAACTCATATTTTTCTCTTGGTTTTGTTTTTGTTGTTGTTGGGTTTTTTCCTTCTTGGCCTGTAATACTATTTATATCAGAAATTGTTACCTCTTTTCATCAAACAGCTCTCCAAATAACAAAACTATGAATAGGAGCCATGTCCCGGGTAATCTGCATTACGAAGTCTCAGTTTGTGGACTGGGAGTAGTGATGTGTTTTCATAATAATATGTATCTTGCAACCAGCTGATGAATTCAGCAGAGATATGCGCTGTGCCAGACATATTTTCCACGACTGCTTTGTTTCTATTTATAGTGATGAAGACAAAGAGAGAAAGAAAGATTTTTTTTACAGGCTAATAAGTTTTTGATAACACTGAGATTTTAACACTATGTTTTGGAAATTATAGGACATATAAAGGATCATCATTGGGTTTGGTTTTCTGGCATAGTACATTGAAATTACCTATATTTGAGTTAGTGTGAAGCCAAAAAAAGAATGAACACTCAAACAATTGCTGTTTAGTACTGTAATTTAATCTTCATAGTGAATTTTTAATCTTGCTGCTGCACAAATTGTTATAAACATTAAATCGTCCAGCCAGATGGAAATTTGCTATATAGCAGGAGTGTGTTTTTCATGGAATGTAATGGTAAAAAGGAAAAACATTTGTAATTATACTTCTGATTTTTCGACTAACATTCATCAATACCCATAATACTTCATTAGAGATCCAGTGCCTAGTACCTCCCCTGAACAGGTTCTCAACACTTGTCATTCTGTACCTATGTTTGCCTCTATGGTATAGAAGCTACTCCTATATTTTATTGGAGAAAAGAGACATTTCATTGTAGTTTAACAGCTATCAAATTCACGATCTTTTGTGATTTTTTTTTTACTTGAATGTCAAGCAGATTCCATAATCTCGTCCCACCGGCTGGCTTTTGTGCTCTAGAAGTTTCCTCAACATCATCAAATGGAGTTTGGAGGTGCTTGCTTCAGCAGTTGTTGATTCCGTCCTTAAAGTCAAGTATACTAGTGTAAAATGTGCTAAATATTGTTTCAGACCCTAAATGCTGATTTGATAAAACACAAAAGCTGTGAAGGAGAAATGCAAGCTATATATCCCCTGAAATGTTTGGGTTTGGGGGATATCCATATTTGGTATTGTGTGGGTTTTTTCCTATTTTACTTATAGAATAGCTTCTGAACCCATGCTGGGATACACTTTTACACCTTTATCCCAAGCACTGTCTACCTCCCAATATGCTCTACAGGTGCTTTTTACCATGTTCTTCAGGGAGTCCCTGTGAAAGCACAACTTTCATATGACCGAAACACCTTCTTTGTGGAACTAGTCTCTATTATCCTGACTAGGGGAAGCAGATGAATTCCAGCGTGGGAAAAATTAAAGAATATCAACAGACCTGTACCGTATTCCAGCCCCATTTATTCTAGAGGTAATTTTGTCTCCAAATAAGTGAAAAATAAAGAAGCAGTAAATAGTTTGTCTTGCTTCTGGCCTTGCAAATCTCTCAACAGGATACCAATATAATTTATTTATGATACTTTTTTGGTAGACTGAATAAACCCATTAAAAGAGAAAAATGTAAAAGACAGTGTAGAGATTTAGCAGGAGGGTTTTTTTCAGAACTTTGATAGAAGTTTTAAGTCATAAAGACATTGACTCACCGCAGACTCTCCTTCCCACAGAAAAATGTCCTGGGACATCTTGGTGGTAAGAGTGGGAGGGATCTGTGGGAGCCTCTAGCGCTTCCCCTGCCAGACCCCACGTCTTGTATCCTCCACCTGTGATGTGCCACTGAGCCCAGGCCAAGCTATTATGGTGGCTCTTCCTTCCTCTGATGGATGCAAGGCTAGACAAGAAGGTGGCTCCCTGGGACATATATTTTTCATGCAGACCTGGAAGGGAATCTGCCCAGCCATTAAAGAAGTTACTTCTGAGCACCCAGCTGGCGGTTTCAAGAGCCTGGGTTGTGACTGTTGTTTGACTGGAGCAAAGGAGGAACACATCTGATGAGGACCATGAAACTTCTTTCCATAGTTGGCACCCACCAGATACTCAGCTGCGGAACAACAGCGTGGCTGGGGATGTGCTGATGCTTTGACCTTGCATTTTCTTTTTCCCTCCAAAAGCATAGAAAACCCCTAAAGGCTAAGTATCAAAATATTTCAAAGCCTTTTGTCCCTCTCTCTTTTCATTCTCACCGTGGCCCATCCTGTATGTGTGTTATATTGATAGGTTATGAATGGATGCAACTTCAGCATATATTAAGAAGGACAAAACAGTATTTTATACAAGACCAGTGAGTTTCATCTCCGTATTTGACATACTGGATAACAACATTTTCTTTCATGTATTCACAGAATCACAGAATCACAGAATGGTAGGGGTTGGAAGGGACCTCTAGAGATCATCTAGCCCAACCCCCCTGATTTCAGGTTCACCTACAGCAGGTTGGACAGGAATGCATCCAGGTGGGTTTTGAATATCTCCTGAAAAGGAGACTCCACAACCTCTCTGGGCAGCCTGTTCCAGTGCTCTGCCACCCTCAAAGTAAAGAAGTTTCACCTCACGTTGAGATGGAATTTCCTGTGTTCCTGTTTGTGCTCATTGCCCCTTGTCCTGTCGCTGGGCACCACTGAAAAGAGTCTGGCCCAAATGTCGTGACACCCACCCTTTAGATATTTATAAGCATTGATGAGGTCCCCTTCTCATCTGCAGGCTTCTCCAGGTCTTGTCTTCTCCTGGCTAAACAGAGCCAGGTGTCTCAACCTTTCCTCAGAGGTGCTCCATTCCCTTGATCATCTTTGTAGCCCTCCACTGGACTCTATCCAGTAGTTCCCCATCTTTCTTGAACCGGGGAGCCCAGTACTGGACACAGTACTCCAGATGTGGCCTCACCAGGGCAGAGTAGTGGGGGAGGATAACCTCCCTCGACTTGTTGGCCACACTCTTTTTAATGCACCCCAGGAGACCATTGGCCCTCTTGGCCACAAGGGCTCATTGCTGGCTCATGGCCAACTTCTTGTCCACCAGGTCCCTCTCTACAGAGCTGCTTTCCAGCAGGTCAGTCCCTAACCTGTACCAGTGCATGGGGTTATTCCTCCCTGGGTGCAGAACCCCTACACTTGCCTTTGTCGAACCTCATTAGATTCCTCTCCACCCAACTCTCTAGCCTGTCCAGTGTATATATGTAGCGTAATGTGTAATATTCAGTGAAGTATGTATTAGCTGTTTTTTAAAATTAAATGCTCTTCATTCTTTTTCATAGGTGTCTTTTCTTCAATCTAGTCACACTACTAGTGCCCTGACAGACCCTTCTGGCACTACCTCAGGTATCTTGAAAAACAAGAATCAAGCCCTTCTGAGTGATTTCCAGGAAGTACAGCTGAGCCCAATGTAGCTGTAGGAGTTGCCTGAGGTAAGGTGGAGAAGCAAAGTCTTGTTGGGAGCTTGCAATGATGTGAAGTAGCTGTTTCTAAAGGGCAGTGGAAATGGGTAGGGGTGCACAAAAGGACTACCTCATCTGATACTGTGTGCAGAGACCCCGATTTCACCTGTTGTTCAAAAGCAAACATAACGTGAAGTACACAGAGAGCATTAGGCTGTTTGCTGAATCAAGACCCTGCACCATTAGATTAAAAAATACATTTTTTTCTTCCGAGTACTGCTGCTTTGATTCCTGTTTGTAAGCCCAGCTCATAGAAAGAAAATCTCCCTCTATTTATATCCGGAGGCTGACACCTTTTCATATAATTTTTATTTGACTGTTTCTGAATAAGAGCAGGCCAGTATATAGTGCAAAGACATTTCTGTCTCCCAGTTCCCTTTCTCATATGACTGAAGCAATCAGTTCAGCACAGCATGACGGAGAAAGGGCAAATTGAACAGCTGATTCAGAGGTGAGATGAGGACAAAGGTATGTTTGAATTGGGGGGGGGGGGGGAGAGGGGCTTGAGTTAACTTTTATGAAGCTTTCATGAATAGTAAACTTTTTTCTTGTTTTCAAACTCAGCTTGTTTTCCTGAGCATGAATGATTCACTGGCAAATTTGTTTGCGGCTACTTTAATAGTTAGCAATAACAATTCATTATATTAATTCCTCGCAATTACTAGCTTTTCTCAAAGATATCAGATAGTTGAACACGTGCTACATATCTGTTGATTTTGTTGATCAAAAAATATTTAATATATCCTGTACCAACACAGTATGGAAAACACAGCTTTGACTCAGCAGAGATTTTAGTAGTAAACAGCTCAGTATAATTACTTAAACAGGTTTTAATCTGCTTGGTCATGAAATATTCATGGTCATACCTAAGAATAAATGTCAGTACTGTGACAACTTCTTATGATATCTAGGACGTTACCTGTGAATTTTTTGAGCAAGTATTTACTTGCACATACTTAAGTAACGTTTCTGCCTGTAGTAATGTGCTAAGCAGCTTTGTGTGTGGTTATCATGCCCATTCCTGGAGCAAAAATCCTCTTGACTGAGATTATGATCGTTGGTGTTCACTGGATCTCATCACTGACTTTTGGAAAACCAAGGCTACTGCTTATTTGTGAGTAGGGATTTGACATTTGAGCCCTGTAAAAAACTTGCTTGATATTCACCATCTTACAGTTGCATGTAAACTTAGTTCAACACAGAGCTCTTTCTTGCCTTGAAGGCAAAGTCTGCTACACAGGCCTCATATCCTTTAACAAAAGAGAGTAAAGGTAGAAGTTTTATAAAAATATAAAAAATAAAAAGGCTGCATATGTGTCAGGGATTTATTAATTTTGTTGAATTTTATATGCATTATTAAATTGCGTGTTTACTTCCAGATGTAAATAGTGCACTCAGTAGGCAGGAAGGTTTCACGTAGGGAGCATGGAGGTCTGCAATTGACTGCTTAGCAATAGAGGGCCAGTTCCCAGCTGGAATAAGCTAGAGTACCTCCAGCTGAGCTTTACCCCTACTGCATGTGTCCTAGTGATTATACAGCTCCAGGAATTCACATAGGCCAGTGTCAGGGAGAGGGCATGAGAGTAAATGGACCTTTGCTCTAATTCAGTGCAGCCATTTTTATGTGAATGGTAAATATGACTATTTTCCACTATTATTATATTGTTATTAATGGTGAATTATTGTTATTGTTAATGCAAAAGCCTAGATAGACAAATCTTAGGCATACGTTCTGCCCCATGGGTCACCTTTTGCCAGTTGAGGTATCACGGCAGCACTGGGACTGGGCTTAGCAAGTACAGCACAGCTTTCCCCTGCACACATGCATCATGGGAGCTGCGCTTGTGGCATCCTTACCCTTTAAAGTATCAGTGAGTGGTTGATGAGACCCCTCTGGTACCTACTTGTTGATGCTGGAAATGATTTGGTACTGCTCTAGTGGGCTCCAACCTGAACCTGCTGCGAGTGCAGCACACACCAGCGACAGTGGCACGTGGAGCGAGGTTTGCATCCTTCCCAGCCCGGGCATTTGCAGGTATGATCCCCATCTGAAAGCTCTGTGTGAATAACACAAAATGCTGGGTCACATCCCACTCACCTTCCCTCTGGCCATCAGCAGGTGAAACAGGCATCAGAATGGGGCGCAGTGTTTCTACGTGGAGTCTATTCACTTAGTACATCAGCTAACTGCGAGCCTGCGGTTATGAACACGTTCAGAGTAGCAATGGGGAAGCAAGTTATCATCATCTCAACCTTAGTAAATATTGATCAGAGTCTGATGTTCTAACTCTGATAAGATAGCTTCATCCACCAGTGGTTTTACTTGAATTCGGAAGAGTTTCTTTTAGGTATAGCATAAATGATATATGGTGTTACTCCATAGAAGTAAGGATATCAGAATCTGACCAATGGTTTGCTAATGATGTGTTGATAATGAAACAGAAAAACACTTCTTCAGATCTACATTGAATTGTCCTTTTTGGGTAAGACCAATTGGCCACATATCTGTATAACACTCAAGTCTCATGGGAGACTATGTTTTGTTGAAAGTTTCTACCGCATGTCAGAGGAGCTTTGTGCTTATTAATTAGCATCTTGAGAAGACTATTTCAAGAACGTGTGTAGGAGTGGTCAGTTAATTAGGGAATATCAGAAACCTTATATCAACATAGTTTGGATGTACATTAGTTTTTTGATGCCTGTTGCTTCATCCAGACACAGCGTTTACTGTAATACTTGACCTAGCTCTCAGCTTCAGAAGCTGAGGCTACAGAGCCTCTTCATATCTCAGCCAATTTACCGATAAGTTGGATGTTACACAGTTATCAAAAGCATCAACAGTAAAAATAGAAAAAGAAATAGAAATATTAAGGGAATGTTATGTTCAAGTAGACTGGTCAGTAACATTACATTTACATCATGAATATGCAAGTTAATTAATAAAAAGAAAAGTGTATCACTAATACTGACCACAGATATTTTTTTTTTTTTTACTGTTTTAATTCCATAATTAAATTTGTTATGTTAATTCATTGGCTAGGATTATTCCTTTTGCTGGCAGTGAAGAACAGGTGAGCACCTGCTAAATTTTAGGGTATAATAGAGCCCTGGCACAAATCTTCTATGTTTTTTGTCTTCCTCCTCAAAAGCAGATCCTTTGTACAGGGGATTCTAGCAGATAGAAAGGTATCATAAGTGAGATTGTATATTTAGAAAGGTATCATAAGTGAGATTGTTTATTTCTCGTGTTAGACCTACCAAGATCTGTATCATAGTGATCTAGTTGTTATGTTAACATCTCAGGTAATGGCTTCAGAGATATATCATCCCATGTTTTTATGGAAACTTTTAGTACTATGAAGGAATTTGCCCTTTTTATTTAACTGTCTTTTTATTGTTCTCCTTCATTGCTTCCTAAAGTATAAAAAAGTTCCCCTTAGCTACTCACAGAGTCTCATATTCTTCTTCCATGCAATCATTTAAATAAAAGCAGGAAAACACGAAAGATTCACCATTATAATTTCTTGTTATCTTTTATAAGTAAGAAAAGGAATTCAATAGTAGAGCAGATTGGATACATGAGCAGGAAACTCCAGCCCAGTAGAAGCAAACACAGGCATTTTACTACAGCATCGCCACTGTTATAACAACTTCGCTGCTCATGTGTTCTGCTCCTATAACAGCCCCCTGCCTCTAGTGTTCCTTGTTTCTGCCTCCAGCATAGTGTTTGTTCTTTGCAGGTACAGCTTAATTCATTGTCAGGGAATGGTACTTTTGAAGGAGGATGGATTATGTGAGGTGCAGTTTATGTGTGAAAGCATATGAATATCAGGAAGTGATCCTTGAACCTATGGGCAGTCTGACACAAGAACGTGAAGGAATAGAGACCAGGAGGCAACATCAGACGGAGCAGGCAGGGAGAGGGGAGACTGGGGTGGAAGGGAAAGAAGATATAGAAGAAAGGAGGTCAAAGGTAATTTTTGTCTTCCCCATTCTAACATCCCCAAGGCAAAGGGTTTACTCTGTCTGTGACCTACAGTATGCATCATTTTAAAATCTTGTATTTCACTAAAATTAAAACTTTTGTGAATACCAAAACTGAAGAAAAGTGCCCCACTGTCTAGGTTCTCAGATTCTTGACACTGATGCTCATAGTTTCCTACAGGAAGCTTATTCTCATGTGGGGTGTTGATACAGGAAAATATTTACAGAAACCACAAACCTAAATCTTTAATTTATACATCAAATCAGAAGATACTAATAATTTTTTTCTATTGTTTAAATTAATATTATTATTGTAGAAAGTATTTTCTAGTTAGTACAATTCTTAATTTGAAAGTATCACATCTGAGGGCATTTAAGGAATCCCGCTTCCATCCTTTGGTCAGTGTTAGTTAGAAGCACTGTAAACTGATGAAAAGAGATTTCTTTTCAGTCTGGCTGTGCACAATGTTTTTTCATGAACACATTTTTTTTCCAAGCATCAGGTTCAGACTTTTAAGGAAATATTTTCATTCCCAGTAAGAAGTCAAGCACTTAACAGCCTGTTGACTTTGAAAAATTCTGAGAATTAATTAAATGGATTATTGGATGGACTTGAATCAAGAACAAACTATTTTGACTCAAAGTTCAATCATTTCTTTTCACAGCGGTTAGTTGTTTTTAACTTAAGGATATGGTCCAATGAGTTTATAGAAACCTATGAAAGATCAGTTAACTACACAGGTATCTGTGGGATAATGTATTAACCTAGGCTATCAGCATGTCATTAGGACAAACAAATAGAAAAGTTTTAATAACTTCAAGACATGATAGAATCATAGAATCATTTATGTTGGAAAAGACATTAAGAGCATCAAGTCCAACCATAAACCCAACACTGCCAAGTCCACTGCAAGATGGGTTCTAAAAAAGCTTGGAAATGTGAAGTACAGCATTGACAAACTAAATATAAAAATTGTGAATAAAACAAAGTAATTATGAGAATATGCATAACAGGCTACTAGAATGTTAATTACATAGGACAGGAAAAAATACTTATGTGCCCATCTCTATTCCTAGCTAAATAAACATCGTAATCTCTTATGTGATTTTCTATAAATGTAAACTTTGTAGGAAAAAGGCCAAATAAAGTAGCAAAATTGTTTTTTTTCTTAATCTCAAATGCTTTAATAGTCAAAAGATAACACGTAAAATATGGAAATCAGGATAAGGAAACAGCAAAGAGGCACGAAGGGACAAATCCCTAGATTGAATATGCGCTAGAGATATATTTATTTTAAAATAGGTCACCTTTGCATCACTTCATTGATAAATGCTGCCATTATTAAGTGTTTTGATAGTGCCTAAGAATATCAACTCAGAACTGAAGTACATGAACAGCTTTTCAGAAACATAATAAAAAATCCTATCCCTTCCACAAGGTACTTACTATCCATCTGCAGACAGCAAGAAAGGTAAACAGACAAGTAGGATGGGAATAAAAGAAGAGAATGAGGTGAAAGTATCAAGAGAGTTCAGCAGAAAAGGGGTGTTTCAATGCTTACTTCACTTCTTTAGTACTAAGACATATCAAGTATAGCTCTGCTCATGTTTGGTAGGTAGTACTCAGAAGGCACATAACCCCTGTTTTCTGCTGCCACGTATTCACTCTGTAATCCTGTACAAAGCTATTAAATTTCCCTTCTAATCAACATAGCAGCTCTTTCAAAAATTTTTGAATCTCATATCAACCTAGAAATAAATGTTGATAGCAATAAGCCTTTTGGAAGAGGTTCCCATCCCACAGCTGAAAAGCATGACACTATATAGTGTGTCCCGCTGGTGGTCCATATAGTGTGAGCACAGAAGTTTATTGGATAGCTTCCAAACTAGCAAGGCACTGTATATTGTATTATTGTGTATTAATATATGTAGTAATACATATAGTAATGTAAGTATCATTATAGTATAGAATATAAATAGATCACAAGAAAGAGCATTCTGGATGAATATAATCCTTTGCAAGTACCATCCGTTCAAAAAGAGTTCTGATACAATTGTCCACTGCAGAATATGAAGGAAAGGTATAAAAGGTGTGCAGCATTGCTACAAATTATTTTATAGATAGTTAGTTTGAGTATTAGTAATTGCTAGGTTATCCCATTGAAACAATATCTGTAATCATATTCTAGCCCTACACATAATAAGTAGTAGACTGCTTGACCTATAACCCATGTGATGTAGAAAAAGAGGCACCCAACATTATGCTCTAAATATCCTCACTGAAAGTTGTTGACATGCAGGTTCTTTGCAAGACCTTTTATATTTCCCTTAACAATGATATAGTGGGAAGCATTTTGATGGGAGAACATATTTTTCCTGCTGAGTTATCACCTCTTCTTCTGAGTATCGGTAAACTTCTTACTGATTACTGTCTGAAAGGCATGATCTGCTGTATGCTTGCATGCTTGGAATTAGACAAAGGGCACCTAGAACAAGAAATGGGAATGCTTTCTGGTTGTCTATGCCTCTGAATCAAAACAAGTAAAAGTGTAGATTGTATTGTCCCCATTTAATAACTGTCACATAGTACCGAAAGATCTCATCTTTGAAATCGTTAACATAAGTTCCTGTCATGATGAGATATAGGTAAGAGGTATTTTAGCCTGATATGCCTGTGCCCAACACACAACAGAAGACAACAATCTGTCTGCTGACGTTTCTCTTTGAAATGAACGTGGTCCTATTTGCACATCCCTGAAAAATTCAATGCAACAGACTGCGCTTCTGAACAGATATGCTTCCCTTGGTCTAATCTGAACTGGTGATTTTTTCCCTCTTCAGGTAACTGTGAGACAAGTCAAATGTTTTGTCCAGACACTTAAGATTTTACATCTTTAAAAATCATTACTTGGTCCCAGATTGACTGAAAGTTAATAAAAAAGTGTCACTATCTGCCTTTTTAACAGATCCTTATAACAATCAGGAGAAAATGCTTCTTCTACTTTAAATGAGCCAACACGGCTTCTTGGAGTAGTCTATCTCGATAGCCCACTGACTGGGCATGACTAAGAAACTCACTTTAGAAACAGTGATTAGATCCTTTATCAAAGGAGTGTGAAGATAGTGATTGATCCAATAAAAGAACAAGCACACAACATGGTTTAGGTCTGGAGGAGGGAGGAGGATGTCCCTTGATTCCAGGTACTTTTCACCACCTTCATAAGGATATGTGCGAATCTGAGGGGGTAAATGATAATCATGGTCTCTATCTCTACTGGCCATTAACTGGTGAGGGTGAGGTATGAGGGAGCTCTTGGGCTCCAGATGCTCCTCTGATGTAGGTGGTGTGTAAACCCTAGCACGGCTCATGAGAGAAATGGCCCTGTAACATCTGAAGGATTTGGACCTTCACTGTGCTTCTTCATCTGTCCCCTCATTTCTCCTCACAGCAAGGAGAGCTGGATTCATCATCAGTATGATTCATACTCTGACAGTCAGTGGGTTCATTGCCCGGCAAAAGTTCACTTAGATGCCTAAGTGGGCAAATTAAATATTTCAGGGAGATTTCTCTTCAGAACTTCAACACTAACAAAAGTCATCACCCACCTCTTTGGATGGATTTCCGTCATCTTATTCTTGTATTCCTGCATGTTGCCATCTATGATTCTGTACTACAAACTTGTCTTCAGAATATAGGCTAGATTAATAATATTTGATTCTAAAGTGACTGAGCATGGAAAACTAGAATTGGAAGAAAAATAAGTATTTCAGAACATAACTGAAGTCTTCTCTGAAATACTGTGGACCAAATGTTGTTTTGATTTAGGAATACAGGAAAAACATGCTGGGTTCTACTGAAACTTTGAGGTACACAGGTAAAATGACAATTGTATAGTATCCAGACTACCCTGCATACCCGTAATACCTTGGCTACTAGATGATCCTATCAACTTCACATGTACAAAGTAATAAAAAACATATTTGGAGTACTACAAAAATGAAAGTCTCCTTGGATTTTTTTGACAATTGCCAAAGGATGTTCAACATAATCTTCATAACTTCTGGTCCAGTGAGAGAAGAATCTTTCATTAGGATGCATCTTAAGTACCAAACAATAGAGGGCTGTACTCTAGATGAGTACACCTGAATCCCAACATTGAGACCTTATTAAAACAAAATTTTATGAACAGGTGTCACACGTTTGGTTTCCATCCAAAGACATTTTTCAGATGGTTCTGAGTGAGTAAAAGCCTGAAAATTAAAATGGAAGCTGATTTATAATATTTTCTGTGTCAGTTATTGCAGACGTGTCTGCTATTATAATAATGACCCTGTTCCATACTTAACTATATATATTGGGTGGTAAAAGGTGTTGGATGTGTAGGTTCCAAAAAGAGAAATACATCTTTTATATTCAAAAACGGCTACATGCACTTCCAAATTTAACCATTTTTCAAAGCTTTAATTACCATATCAAGTCAATCGGTAAGAAGGGAGGATGGCAGGTGTAACGAATTAGATAACTGAAAGAAAAGGAATCAGATTATTAAGAAGAAGAATTCTTTAATGAATCTACTTGCTATTCTGCAGGAAGAGAGCATCTGGATACTTGCAGAAATAAAACATATGGTAATGTATTTGTAAGATGGTGAGATACATATTCTTTTAAATATGTTGAAAAATATGGCAGCTAATGTACACTTTTTTATAAATGTCTATAAATATTTATCAATGAAATATATTGAAACATATACTTGTCAAGTACATGTTTTCTCTTTGGAAAGAGAATTCATAATGTGAAATGCTTGGTAATCTTCCTAGATGACTCAGAGGAACAAGTTTTCTGAGCAGAATGATAAGTCTATGACTTCTGTTGACTTCAACAAGAGATGGATTTTCATTTTAAAAGTACAGAAGTAATACTGCATTGTTTCTGTAACTCACATTGAAAACCGTCATCAGTTAGTCACCCTTATGCGGGTACTCTTGATTACATCCGGAACTGCAGTAACTATCCAGACAGACAAAAAGGCTCTTTTCAAATATGCTGGCAGAGAGGAAAATTTCTTCCTTCTATAGCCAAGACTACAGTCCTCCCAGTCAGTTCTGACTGATAGGTCCCCATTCTGCTGGGAAGCAGTCAGTTTATCTTCATCCTTGCTCAAAATCAGAAAAGAGGCTGGCAAGATGAAAGGAGGATGGAGAGATGATTGTTTACCAATTTGCCATTGTAGTGGGGAAGTGTTTGTCTGTGGGATACTGACTGTCAGAGTGATTTGTAGACGAAGCTAAAGTTAATGAGTCTCTCCTTGATCCCCGTAGAGGCTGTTTAGAAATAAATGGCTCCTCCTTTTCACTCAAAACAAACCAAGTAAAGATGTTCCTCTGTTTGTGGTTTCCTAAGGCTGAATGTAGGAAAAAGATTGTCAGATTGTCTTGTCCCACATCTAAACAATAACCTTATGGGGATTCTGAGATAATTTCCCCTTAGTTACTCTTTCTGTCCGGGTAGGAGAGATTCAAATCAGAAACACATCAGGCTTTATTAAAATCTCCTGATTCTCATGACCCAATTTGAATTTCTGAAATGAAAGTGTCTGTATCTGAGGTGTCCATCTTGACTTAGTAAGTAATGGGAAAATGGGGGCTGTTAGCTCTTCATCTGTCCCTTTCTAAGACACCTACACATCCAACAGTATCCAGATGTACTACTCTTCATTCACTGGGTTCTGTCACTTTTCATGGGTAAGAATGATAATAGGAATGAAAAATCAGGAAGTAAGTCAATAAAACTGTGGTACATCAGTAAGATAGTCAAACATCTTGGAGCAGGAGGAGCCAGAGGAAAATCCACTAGGAAATATGTATTTCTCTTTTTTAAGTCGTAGAAAAAAGGCAACAAATCGAAATTAATCCAGGGATTAAAAGAGCTTTCATGAAAAATATTTCGTCCACTGTGTGTTCCAGAGTATATTCAGTTAGACACATCATCCACCGTGGTAGCTGGTGCAGACAGCCTCAACAAGTCACCTACAAGGTTTTTGTTAATTACCTCCTTCACTCTGCTTTAATGTGGGGGGAGAGATATGGACACGCAAATCATGACTGACTTGCTTTTTATTGCTAGACATGAAAGAGACTTTTCTGCATCCAAGTGCTTTTAGGTAATAGACTTCACACGGCATTGGAAGCCACTAGGAAATATCCCTAAGAAGAAGAAAAAAGAAACCTTCTTAGTCATCAGACTTTCTCATTTTTCCCCGCTCTCTTTTTATTTTTATTCAGCTTTTACACAAACTTTTAGCATTTGTACTGGTTTTGGCTGTGGTGGAGTTCATTTTCTTCTTAGTAGCTCATGTATGGTGCTATGTTTTGGATTTGTGACCAAAACAGTGTTGATGTTTTGGCTGTTGCTGAGCAGTGCTTAGAAGAATCCAGGCCTCCTCTGTTTCTCACCCTGCCCCACCATTGAGCAGGCTGGGGGTGCACACGAAGTTGGGAGGGGACACAGCTGGGACAGGTGACCCCAACTGACCAGAGGGTATCCCATACCATATGACATCATGCTCAGCAATCAAAGCTGGGGGAAAGAGGGAGGAAGAGGAGACATTCAGAGTGATGCCATTTGTCTTCCCAAGTAACCATTATGTGTGACGGCACCCTGCTTTCCTGGCGATGGCTGGACACCTACCTGCCTGCCCATGGGCAGAAGTGAATGAATTCCTTGTTTTGCTTTGCTTTGTTTGCATGCGCAGCTTTTGCTTTGCCTATTAAACTGTCCTGATCTCAACAACAATTTTTCTCACTTTTATCCTTCCGATTCTCTCCCCCACCCCACTGCAGGCACGGGTGTGAGTGAGCGGCTGCATGGGGTTTAACTGCCTGAAAGGGTTAAACCAAAACAGTGTTATATTAATCAGTCCATTTTGGACTGTGGTTTGACTATATACAAAATTCCAACATTATTATTTTTTTTATTTAATGAAAATAACTCCCTTGGAACCTAGATTGTGCTCTGTAATTATACTACTATCCAGAATTTTTAGAATTATGAAAATTGTATATGAAAGTATTCTTTGTGTTTGGCAGTTAATTTTGAACTTCATTATCTTGACAGATTTAATTTTCAAATATAAGTAATTAATCACTTGCCAAAACCAGATTTTTAGTTTAAAGCCATTAGAAATCTGAAAAATGTGTCCAAAGCCAATGCAGTATAATAACTATCTTACTTTTATGTCACTTAAAATACACTTTATGTCACTTAAAGAAAAACTTGATTGGGGAAAAGAAATTACTTCCTGGTTAGAACCACCTGTTTCCATAAAAAAGTTTCTGAATTATTTATATAACCTTTTAAAAGTAATCATGGAAATGCTGATACATCCCCAATGAATCAAGCACACAAAACCTAAGTTAGTGGTGCTGCAGTTCTCTGGAGTGGCCTTTGCTTCCCTAGATGTCACTGTTAGCTGGTAGTCACAGCTGTCTTGTGGGGAGCAGAGTGCCCCATAACATATAGGAGCCCCATCACAGAGCCGTAACCCATGACACCCATATCTGTGCAAACACAGAGCAACGGGACTGGTCCTACCTGGGAAAGGAATCGTATATGAGATGTTAAAAAGCAGTTGGAGGAACCCATAGTATCTTAGTTGTTAACTAACATATAAGATACTCTATTTCCTCTTCTGCATCAAGTGCTTTTAGGTGACAGACTCCACACGGCAGCAGGAACTAGAGGGAAATATCCCCAACAAGAAGGAGAAAGGAAAAAAGTAGGAGAAAGCATGGCCAAAGGAGTGGATTTTGAAGGTGCCATTTCCAGCCATGTTCTAAATGGGTAACAGCAAGATCAGATTGTGTGTGTCAAGTCAAGGAAAGTACATTTCCATAATTGAAAAGTGAACTGGCAGAATGTACACAAATTTCAGTTGTGTGGATGGCTAGAAAAGAGTGTATTTGAGGCTAGAGTTACATTGCAATCACTAGTAAGGCAGTGCAATTTAGTTTATTGGAAAGGTACGTTACAGTTTAAACCAGCTACACCTCAACGAGCTCACTGAAGTGCAAGTGGCAACCTACCATGGCAGTACAGCCATCAGCATGCGTGGACTACCCAAGTATTTGCTTGTATTTGCTTTATATGACACGTTGCAATTGGCCTCAGCGACTGCGAGGGGAAAATTTGTCTCCATATTGAGCTAACGGAGTAAAAATAAAATCAGGATAATATTCTACCACTGGTATTTTTTGAATCTGTTTTCTTTTCTTCTGTAATGCCAAGAGAGGGGATTCTACTACATCTGCACTTCAAGCCATCTGCTTAGCAAATTAAAGGGTAAGTGGAAGAGCTGCTGATATCAGGCAAGTGAGTATCTTGGAGGAATGCTTTTTTATTTTTTTTTCTTTTGAGTGCTGTAGCACACGTTACAATAAACAAATTATAAAAATAAAATAAAGTCTGTTTGTGCTCCAGCGGTTGTAGGTTGCTTCTGTGGAAAGACAAGGAGAGCATAGCATCCTTTTGGTGATTCTCTGCAAGAGTCTCCTGAAAGCCTTGACAAGTCCAGCGGCTTTCCCACAGCTTTCCCACATCCTTGGAAGCAACTCATCAGGCTGGTGGGTTCATGACTCCATTCACAGGAGAGAGCACAGATAGGTGGCTGTGCATAATGATAATAATATACTTACTAATGGATTGTTTCAAAATAAATCCATCCCTCGGGACAAACTGGGATTGCTCCAGCTGTAGATGGTAAGTAAAAAATGTGTTATTGTAATTACTGCTATCAGATTACAAACATGACAGCAAGCACTGGAAAGTATGCAGACCTGCACATTTTGAAATGGGGTAAAGCTGGGTTTAGGTGAAAGTGGGGCATGGCCATGCGAATTAAGTGTTTTGTCTTCCAAGCTGTGTAAAGAACAAGAGTCATATGGGTAGATGCAACAGTGGGAGGTTTGTTCCCAGAGATGTGGTCAAACAGCCCCTACCTCCCCCTTCCACTTTGGCACGTCACTGACAGATGAAGCGATGCTGGGGGAAGGGATGCTGCAGGCTCTTTTCTAGAGTTTTTCACCTGTGTTAACGTGAGCTCTTAACCACCTTAGTGAAAACTGAGTAGGCAGCAATACTACAGGGACCTTCTGGAGCACAGAACCTTTTTTGATCCCTCTGGTCGCATACTCTTAAAGGCAGCTTGGACTCCTCCTCTGCTACAGCACAGTCGGCTCTTGTGTCTTCTGATATGTTGCACTTCATCGCAGCTTTGCACTATGCCTGAGGATAAGTAGTGTTAAAGTATTTCTTTATCCCTATACCAGTGGATGTTAATGCCTTCCTGAACTTCCTACAGGCCATTGAGCTCTATAATATATCTTGACAACTGTCAAAAAATACAGCTTGGTTGCTCATGACTAGGTCACATGGCTCCAAACACAAATCCCTATTTTTATTTTTGACAGGATCTTAAAACCAGGCAGCTAATATAACCAGGATTCCGGTCCAACAGCTTATCCAAGAGTGGAGGATGCAAACCCAGCTTTGTGTAACTCAATTCTTTTTGATGGTTGTTTGGCTGCTTGTATGTGTGTTTTCACTCCTCTGCTGTCTCCTGTGTGCTCTTAATTTTTTATTAGCAGGTAAAAAATCTCTTTTAGTGTGTTACATACAAACTGAGGGGATAGAGCTGTCTTGCCAGGCCAACATTGTACCGAGATGTGCAGAACGAAGGATCAGAAGACCTTGAGATAGTTTGTGCATATAGCTGTTGCATTTTATTATATTTGTGCATATAGCTGTTGCATTTTATTGGTTTGCTGTTAATGAGGTACTATTGAAGAATTTGGAAGCATGGCCTTGAGGGTCATTTAACGTAATGAGTCACCCAAATTTAACCTAATTACAGAAACACATGAAGAAACTAAAGTTCTCTGTTGAACTGCAGAAAGTTGTTTGTGGTGTTTAATACAAGGTGAGATGTCTGCAGGTGCTTGACGAAGAAAGTGACTCAGAGACTCAACAGGAGAAAAGTTAAGCTGCATTCCAAAAAGAGGATACCCATAATTCTGTTGTTTTAACTATTTTCTGAAAAATTTCCAACAATTTAATAGAATTATTTTCTTTATGATATATGAAAAATTATTTAAGATTACGTTTCATTCATGTTCATGGACAGGTATGTGGCAGTGGATGGGGAATGGTGATTTAATTTTGCAGTACAATTCAGCTCTTTTACGTCATTTTGGTGGTACAAACCAAGCCTTAAAAAAAGTTCAATTAAATATCTAATGATTATATCTTCAGGGGGAGAAACTTCACTGTGAATGTGTAGCACCGACCTCCAAGGCCTCTTCCCTAGATACAAGTCACTTGAGGAGGAGCCAAAAATGACTTGTTCTGTTTGGACCATCTCTACTTTCTCATAGCACCTATTGTGGGTCTACTGCAACAACCTGAAGCAGCTCCAGGGACCTTAGCCAGAGCCTCAGGGAAAGGAGGGTGGCAGAGTCGGAGGAAGGAAGCCCAAAGGATGCTTGAATTAAAAGCGTAAATACAATATAACATGACACGTAAACAGAAGTGCCACATACTGGATATTTGAATCCTTGCATAAAGGTAATGGCTCAGCTGTAGCCCTGATTTTCAGCACAAGATACTCATGATATCATGCAGATACTCCAAAAGAGAATGACCTAAAGTGTTGCGAGTTGCTAAAGAAAAGGTTCAAAATCTTATATAGTTTATAATAAGACTGAGGTAGAACACATAGTAGTCTTCAAATCTATAAACAGATGCTGCAAAAAGGGAAACAATCCATTTTCCAGTGTCCAGGGAAATGAATAATAAGCAACTGGCTTAAGGAAAATAAGGTACATTTCTAATTTAAAGGACAATTAAGCCCTGGGAAACATTAAGGCAGATCTTCCATACAGGAAAGGTTTTTAGTAAGAGCCATTTATCAGTTAATAGTTAGTCCCTCTGGATGGATTTTATAACATCTGAAGGTTCTTCCCAGCACTACAACTCACTATTCACCATCTCAGAAGATAGCCTTGGATGCTTCTTATGCCATTGTCTCTGATTATGTATCTTTATGGGGAAATTTAGATGTATATTTTGAAGTCATACAGAGCCAGTCAAAACTATATTCATTTTCATGGTTGTTACTCTGTCTTGCCCAAAAGTTTTTATGCTGTGAACTGTTATGCTAAATGAATGAATGAATGATTCCAATGAGAAAGGAGGAGTTCCTGGATGTTTTTTCCCCCAGTTTTTCAAACAAGGTTTTTATATTGAAACAAGAGTTGAGTCTTTCTATGACAGAGTCAGGGGTTTAAGAATTGGCAAGAGTCCCTCAGTATTTTCAAAATAGTCAGCTTGCTTAGCTCCATGTAGAAGCCTTCTGGGGTATGCTGTCAAGTCTGGAGGGGACGATTTTAACTTTCTGAAGGAACACTCTTTTAAAGCTAAAATGTATGTCATGGAGAAATCATAACAGTTAGTTTGTGACTTAACAAAGCATATGACAGTTGACTCAGCTGTTGTCAGAGATGCACATAGGGGGAAATGCTGCTAACATTTCCCAGAAACATCAGCAACATCTTAAAATGAAGTAAGCCACAGCAAGAAATAAATATTTCCATATTACAAATGTTTCCTGTGAATAATATGTATATTTTTCCCCAGGAGTGCACAGTGATTATCTGTAAAATGTTGTACCTTGTGATAAAGCCGAAGTGGCAGAAAAATATTAAAGAAGGCTCAGGGAAAAGGGTGAGTCATGTGTTCGGCTCAACTAAAAATTCTGGATCTTTGAAAGTGCCCATGAATATTTAATAGCACCATAATAAGATTCTATTTTTCTGCACATTTAAATGAGCAAAGTTGTGGAAGGTTAGCTTTGAACTTGGGAACCTCCTACTTTACAAATAAGTGTGCTGCTTCATGCCTTGGGTTCAAGGCGTTAAAGGATGGCCTGTGCATGTGTACGGATTTCTTTCTCTTGCTGCTTTTTCTGCTGCTTTGGACTCTATCACCTGTCTGTCAGGAGGTGGACTGCTGGAAGTTACAGTTGCTCACCAGTCAGACTTACAATTTTGGTAACAACTGGTTACTGAGGAACTCGCAATTTTCTCGCTTATTAGTCCCTCAATTTTGGTGGAAGTTCAGTTCCAGTATTTGTTAGCAGATCTGATTCAAAGCCTAAGCAAGGAACACACACAAGTATTGCATATGTCTTTCCTTTTCTTCATTTCGCCACTGATCTTAGCTTTGTGAAGGCAGAGCAATGCAAATGTCTTTAGGGAAAAGCAGTTAGGAAAGACATCCCAAATGTACTAGTATTTTATTATTTTTATTGTTTTTTTAGCCTTCTGCATTAGTATCTTAACATAATCTTCTCTCACAGGTGAAAGAAGGAAACTGCCAGGGAAAGCTTCTTGTGGCCTAAATGACTGGAACCAAGACATACTTAACAGTAAGAAACAAACCAGTTTCTTCTCATCAAGTATTTATTGCTGGTTTCTTTGTGACCTCATGTCCCAGGAATGGCGTCGTGCCTGAGGTACAATTCTTCTGAACATTAGAAGTGAGTGTATTTAGCCCTCTCTACTACTGTATTTTCAGTGTAGATATATGACGCAGAATTTCTCCTTGAGTACAGGAATAAATGGAACACAGACTGCAGCTTGTGGCTGTCCCATGTTTAAGAAAACTCACCTACACTGAACATTTTTTGGAACTAAATATTGTTGGAGGAATGAAATCTTTCGATCCTGTAAATTGAGAATTTACGAGTGCAAGCAAACATTTTGCAGGCTTATTCTTCAGTGCTTGGGGGATCTTTTGCTTTTTCTGATGGTAAGTATTTAGACATAAAACAAATGAAACAGGAGCTACAAACTGAGCACAAAATCCTTGTGATGGAAGCAGCAGCAGATCAGTGTTCAGCTACCAGAGCCCTTGAGTTCAGTGAGTATCCAGTAGCAGATATGTTTCTAGTAAAAATCACTGGCTAAAGCAGCAGTTAACGAGACTAACTGCGCTGATATCTCAGGGATTTATGGGTCTGCTTTTTTGACAATAAAGAGATTCGTCAGTAGAACAAAGCTAAGAAATCAGTGCTAAGGCAAATCTGTTTGTCACACAACGTAAATCAGTCATCGGTAGCAGACTCAGGAGGCAAGAAGATTATGTATGATTTAATTAAATAGCATCCAGGAAAATAAAAGACACATTTTACAGTAAGAGTTAAATGAAGAACTAGGTTTGGCTTAATTTCTTGTTCAGATACATCTTGTGACTGAGATAAGTGATTATGGGGTGGAGGCAGAAAGGGGACATGGCCTTCTGCAAATAAGGATATTTAAACCATTTTCTAGTCTGTTGCTGAAATAAATCCCAGTGGTTTTCCCAGCCCAGTACCACTCTCTAACACTAGTGTTTGCAGCAGAGGAATGGAAGGAAGGCTGTGGCTTTGCACTAGTCCTTAAATATTAGAGGTGCTAGTGCTCTGCTTGGGGGGAAGGAGAGAGGGCTAAAATAAAAGTGCGACTGAAGAGTACCCTTGGTTTCCTCAGACCTCTAAATTCCAGCCAAAAAGCCCAGCCTAAAATCAAACATATGTGGAAGCTGAAAGAGTTTGGATTGGACATGTAGAGGCTACCCACATTATCATCCACAACTGGGTCCTGCATTTTGTCAGAAGTGCAGCTCTGGGAATAAATTTCCCTCCTGATGATGGTTTTTAGTTCACATTGCTGTGCAGTCTTGGAGCATACGCACGGAATGCCTTTGGGATGAAAGTAAACTGAACATGCATTGGGAAGTACATTTATCAGGATCAAATGAGAGTTGGTTTGAAATAACCAGTTGTTGCAGTTGCACCATCATCTTGTACAGTAAACCTCCAAAGTTGGAGGTTCTTGTTGTGCTTGAAGACTTCAGAATAACAGTTTGGCTTTAGATCTGGTTCATGGGGAAAACTGGCACTTGGGTCAGATTTGATCTAAAGCCATGACAAAAAATAATGCTTTAGATAATGCAGTTTCTTGGCACACATCTTTTAATAGTACATTGTGCATGTAAGCATATACTATATGCATATTCTTAGCTATTATTTTACTATGTTCTGTTTCTGATTTTTCAAAATAAATGCTTATGCATGGAAACAAAACATGGCTGTATTTCAGCTAAAAGCATCCTACATCATAACAGAGACTTGAGATTGTAAGGAAACATTAACAAGTCATCTTGAGGAGTCTAATAGTTTCATAAAAAGTAATATTAGTTATTTTTTGTATCAACAAAATTTCTGCTTTGTGGTTTGATTTACAAAATTGATATTTGAAACCAACTTTATGTTCATTTTTGTAATGATCTTTTAAATAATCATGAAGAAATTATCTCTAAAACTCTCTGCTGTTGGGTAGTTAATTGGCTATGATTAAATCTACGTATGTTATTAGGATCTGAAATTTTAACACACAAAAAGTTAAAAAAGATGTGACAGAAGCAAGTTATTGTAACAACATACATTGTTCTATTCATTTATCATTACTGTGAGATTAGAAGTAAATAGTATTAAAACTCTAAAATTGTCAAATTAAACTCTAAAGATTTTTATTTTGAATATTTTCCGCTCTTAAGCAATTATGCTTGTGGTTTCTCTCTCTCGGACAAACCACCATTATCTTCAGCCCTCAGATGCAAAGAAAGCACAGAACTGAATTCTGGGAGCTACAAATGGGCTCCCATCTTCAGTAGTCATGAAGATATCAGACAGTTTGGCTCACAGAAAACATAACCCTAATAGCAAAGTGGTATATCATTATAAAGCAAACCACTGTAAGCATAAAATGTCCTTACAATATCCAAATTAAAAGACTGAGTAGCTCAGTCTAGACTTCTCCACTCCTCTGTAAGGGATCTATCTCCATAACCTCACAGAGACGGTCCTCGTTCCCCATGTGTCAACCTGTTTCCCTAATGACACTGATGCAAGCTGTGTTTTACTGCCTGCATCTCCCCTACCTAATCTAATCATTAAAACAGTTGCATGGCAAAGCTTTAGGTTTAGGTTTTCATTCACTGCTCAGATGCACGTTTTTTGCACTTAGCAGATACCAAATTGGTTTACATGTCCAGCAGAGATTTCCTGAGTATACAGAATATCCTGAGTTATTTGTCTCTTTCTTTTGTCTGCATAAAGGCACATCGGGATAACAACAGCCATGGCCAAGCTATGTCTCAGTTTATAATAGCAATTTTGCACCTCAGCAGGAATCCTCTGAAAGACTGCACCTGCAGAGGTTTTCCTGTTTCTTAAAACCAGCTGTAGGTATGGGAGGGACTGGCTCTTGATCCACAAACTGAGTAGAACAAACCTAAGCTATAACACAACAGGGAATACGTATAAGTATATACAAGACAGTATGTTTATCAAAGGATGTACATAGTCTGAAGGCCTAGTGTATATGAAGCAATTGTAAAACTCTCATTTTGCAATAAATCATTTTGATACTTTGCATAAGCGTGAGGATGGTACACTGGCATTCCTACATGATTAAGGTTAAGATAACAGATTTTTTTATTCAAGAGGTACCTGCGTGAGGTAACTTTATGTTCCTGGAGATTTGGACTTGGCTTTTTGTCTAGCTGAGTTTTCTGTTTTTCTGGAAGTTTATCTTGCTGCTAGTTACTCAGCTCAGTGGCATTTGAAGTGTATTGGAGACTATTTCAAGAAAGTCTGTATATGAAACTACCTTGGAACGAATACAATCCTAGCTTCCCTCTGTAGCTGACTTGCTATACAATGGGACACTCTTCTGGTACTCGTCAGTAATGTAACTTTTCAAAGAGTGAGGAGACCGCCTTGACCCTTAGCTTGAACATTGATTCATGAATATAAAACTCATGGGAAAAGGATGGCATTGAGCTTTGCCACAAGTACACCACTGAACGATGGTGGGAACTTTCAGTTTTATAACAATGCCCTTGAAAAACTACTGCTGTACATTTGGCGAAAGTGCACATTTTGGCTTACTGTTTTGTTAAATACCTTCCTTTTTTCTTACATACAAAAGAAGAATCTACACATGAGATTTAATGATGTATGGTAAAAACCTTTCCTCTCCTATACTTTAAGCAAGACTATGTAAAGGTCACACATTGTGTAAGATTTTTAAATCAAAATGCCTAACGTAGTCTCTGTGGGTGGAATTTATCTCACTAACTGACTAAAAGTTAAACATCTTTACTTCCTTTGTAGTCAATGGTGAAAGGTGGGCACCTTTAGAAGAGTGACTCATTTTGTCCAGCGTGTCTGGAAAAGTAGGATAAATTGTCCCCTGAAGATCCTCAGCTCTCTCCATTGACTTCAGAGGAAGCCTAAGAGATAGCTTAGTTGATCTAACTTTTAGACGACAAAAGTAAAGCGAGATAGAGCTGAGATCGGGGCTATCCAAAGCATCCAAAGAGTCAGGAGGAGCAGGGCCTTCATGTGCTTGAACAAATACACAAGTTTTTAATGCTATACTGTCTAAATGAGGAGTCTGGTAGCCTGAAAGCCCTTGAGAGATGGAAAGACAATGCAAAGCCACTCCCATGGCCCTGGTTAAGGGGACCTGGCCAATCAAGAAAAAAGTTGACATGACTTATCTCTCTAGTTACTACAGTGAGCAGCAGCATTCAGGATTAACATGGGCGCACCTCAGTCCTCTCTTTCCCAGGTTTATATCAAGCCCTTTTTCTCAGCATTGAGGTGTCTTCCTCAGTTTATCATTACTCACCAAACAAACCTACTTCCTTGGGAGAAGCAAGCTGAGACATGCACTGTAGGGTGCATACTTTAATCTAGTGGTTAGAATATTCACTTTGAAAATATTCTCCTCCTTTAAGAGTTACCTTAAATGCATTTGCTTTTCCTCCGGATGAGTTTCAAAGTGCTTTCTAAGCTTTGCTGCAGTCATACAGTTCTTTCCTATGGAGTCTGAATGTTAATTAACCCACTGACATGGAGTACACTAAACAGTGTTTGGCACAGAAGACATTTCTGCCTCAGTCTTACTGCTAAGGAAAGGGCTGTGAATCCTGATGATTGCCTAACTACAGGCACCGCAACCAGAAGGACACAATTAGAAAGACAATGGATACCTTCTCAGAAAATACCATAGAGCTCTCCAGTAGCCGTAGCTATTTAGTTCAGCAGCCAGGTGCCCCAAATGGAAATTTTCCAGTCACTGTTTTTAACAGCAAACCCATAGCTGTGCAGAACAGACATTTATACCAAGCTATGGAGCATCTGACAGGTTTTATTGTCAAGATTTGCATAAACTTTTTCACCTTTGAGCCTGCAGCATGTTTGAAAATATTTTCATGATAATTAGCAGCTTTCTATGTGTCCCAAATTATGCCCTAATTCTAATTAGATGTGTCATTAGAGAATCCAAATCTGCTAAATTATCTTTTTGAGTTGATTAACTTTCCCCTTCATATACCTGATTTAAAGTGGGAATCTAATTATCATCTCTTTCCTGATTCAAAGCTGTGAAATATTATATGTTCTTAAATTACTCACCAGGGAATATGCACAGTGATGGTGCTGAATGGCATATTTCACAAGTGTTATACTTGCCATATAAATTATTATTAAATTATATTCCCTGGAGTGTATGCGGTGACATCTGGGGTTGCTTCAGGCATTTGGAGTTCCATGTCTGTTACCAGATCACTATGGTTTCAGGCAGCTAGAGTAATACCATCTGTAAATTAATAAATGTCACCCTTCTGTGCTACTTCCTTTCAATCCACATTCATATCATGGCTTTCATAGTTTGATCTGCTTTCTGCATAATTATCATATAAATACATAAAAAATCACTATTTTTCTGTTGTGTTTTTTTTTTTTAAATGTACAAATGCCATAGAAGGAACTTAAAGTTCTGTTTGTAATAACATGCCGTTATGAAAAGCTATTTTATTCTGTCTTTTCTTTTATAATATGGGGATTTTCTCATTTGTGTCAAATTCCAAAGCAAGCTGTAAGCTGCTGATTACTTGATGATTCACAGACAGTCTCGCCTTCCTGGAAATAAAAGAATTGACTCCCTTTTTAATAGGAATGAGGGTTTCACAAGTGCTTTTCTTAGCAAATAAGAATTTTTAAGGAGAAAAAATGGCAGGAAAATAGCCAGTTTCTTTGTGTAGATCTGACTGAAGGGAAATCCTGTTTCATGTTTTGGAGGAGAACTGTGTTGTTCCTTTAAAGAATGCATATCGGCATGCATTTTAATGAAACTTTACAGTATGTAGCTTCATGTTTAAAGGGTAATTTTAGCACAGCCAAGATAAAATTCAGTCTTTACTTAGAACATACCAGAGAGCAGGCTTAATGCTGTAGTAGAGGCAGTAGGCAAACCCCATCCCTGTGCAAATGCTTACAACCACACTTGTGCACTCAGTCTCTCTGTGTGCCCTCTCCGTACTGCACCTGGGCGAATGCAAGCCATCCTTTCTGCTTGCGCTGGAAGCTGCCACACGTCCACATTATATACTGAGGCTAAGCTATGATCTGGATGAGCTTCAAGAACCCCAAAGGGGAGAAAGTTCAGGCCCAAGCTATTCCATAGTGCAGACCAAAGCACGCAGCTCCCTGTAGGGTTGTCATTTCCCCATACCTAGCTATAGGGTCGCTTCTGTATGTTTCACTTCCTGGAGGTGTATCATGTAATCAGAACACCCCCCAGAGAAGACAATACCACCACCTGCTGCAGAAGCAATGTGAAATCCCATGGCTGAGGTTCCCCCTCCATCCTTCTGGGCTTGAGGTGTAAGTTGAGCAGAAGCCAGGACAGCATAACCATGAACCTTACGCTGTTTGCCTTCATGTCCTCTTCAAAAGAGTGTTATATGGAGATGTAACTTATACAGAAACTATAAACAAAATTATTTAATAATACTGGGATGTCACATGGTGTATTGGGTGTAGGTGGCAAGATGTTGGCAGCAGGGGACTGCAGGGGTGACCTCTGAGAGCGCGAGACACAGCTGAGCCCCTCAGCCAGGCTGGTGGTGCTTCTGGGAAAACGTATTCAAGAAAGAGCAAAATGCTGCAGAAGCAGAAGAGGAGGAAAAACAGAGTGAAAATCAGCATTATGAACATCAAGGTGAGAGAAGGAGGGGGAGGAGGTGCTCCAGGTGCCAGAGCAGAGATTCACCTGCAGGTTGTGGAGAGGACCATGGTGGAGCAGGTTGTCCCCCTGCAGTTCATGGAGGGCCCCCATGCTGGAGCAGGTGGATATTTCCTGAAGGAACTGAAGCCCATGGAGAGCTCACACTGGTGCAGGGAAAAGCGTGAGGAGGAAGGAGTGGCAGAGAGGAGCTGTTATGAATTGACCAGAGTCCCCCATTCCCCATCTCCCTGTGCTGCCCAGGACAGCAGAATGTAGAGAAGTTGGGAGTGAAGGAGTGAAATTGCACCTGAGAAGACAGTGTGGGGGGAAGGTGTTGCTTTAATTTTTGTCTTTGTTTCTCATTACCTAAATCTATTTCAATTGGCAATATTAAATTAATTTTCCCCAAGATGAATCTGTTTTGCTCATGATGGCAGTTGGTAAGTGATCTTCCCAGCTTTATCTTGACCATGAGCTTTTTCATCCTCGTGTCTCTCCCCTCCCTGCTGAGGAAGGGGGGAGTGAGTGAGTGGCTGGGTGGGTGTCTGTCTGGCTGCTAGCTGAAGTCACACCACATGGAGAATTATGTCATTCCCTTTACTCCCTATGGCTTGTTAATCAGCATTTTGGTGTTATACTTGCATAGAATCACAGAATCACAGAATAGTCAGGGTTGGAAGGGACCTCTGGAGATCATCTAGTCCAACCCCCCTGCCAGAGCAGGGTCACCTACAACAGGTTGCACAGGACAGCGTCCAGGCGGGTTTTGAACATCTCCAGAGTGGGAGACTCCACAACCTCTCTGGGCAGCCTGTTCCAGTGCTCCACCACCCTCAAAGTGAAGAAGTTCCTCCTCATATTAAGATGGAACTTCCTATGTTCAAGCTTGTGCCCATTATCCCTCGTCCTATCAATGGGCACCACTGAAAAAAGACTCCTCCCATCCCTCTGGCATCCTCCCTTTAAGTATTTGAAAGCATTAATAAGATCCCCCCTCATTCTTCTTTTCTCTAGACTAAAGAGACCCAAGTTCCTCAGCCTTTCCTCATATGAAAGATGTTCTAATCCCCTAATCATCTTCGTAGCCCTTTGCTGGACCCTCTCCAGCAAATCCCTGTCTTTCTTGAACCAGGGAGCCCAGAACTGGACGCAGTACTCCAGATGCGGCCTCACCAGGGCAGAGTAGAGGGGGAGGATGACCTCCCTCGGCCTGCTGGCCACACTCTTTTTGATGCACCCCAGGATGCCATTGGCCCTCTTGGCCGCCAGGGCACATTGCTGTCTCATGGTCATCCTGTTGTCCACCAGGACTTCCAGGTCCCTTTCCACAGAGCTGCTCTCCAGGAGGTCAGCCCCCAACCTGTACCGATGCGTGGGGTTATTCCTCACAAGATGCAGTACCCTACATTTACCCTTGTTGAATTTCATTAGGTTCCTCCCTGCCCAACTCTCCAGCCTGTCCAGATCACACTGTAAAGTAGCACAGCCTTCTGGTGTGTCAGCCACTCCTCCCAGTTTTGTGTCATCAGCAAACTTGCTGATGGTACACTCTATCCCTTCATCCAGATCATCGATGAATATATTGAACAGGACTGGACCCAGTACTGACCCTTGAGGGACACCACTTGTTACTGACCTCCAACTAGACTCTGCACCACTAACCACAACCCTCTGAGCTCTATCTGTCAGCCGGTTCTCAATCCACCCCACTGTCCATTCATCTAGCCTGTACTTCCTAAGCTTGCATGTGAGGATGATGTGGGAGACAGTGTCGAAAGCCTTGCCAAAGTCAAGGTAGACAACATCCACTGCCCTCCCCTCATCCACCCATCTAGTCACTTCATCATAGAATGCTATCAGATTAGTCAGACACGATTTCCCCTTAGTGAATCCATGTTGACTACTTCTAATAACCTTCTTTTCATCCAGGTGCTTTGAGATGATACCCATCACAAGCTGTTCCATCATCTTTCCAGGGATGGAGGTGAGGCTGACCGGCCTGTAGTTTCCCGGGTCATCCTTCTTGCCCTTTTTGAAGACTGGAGTGACATTAGCTATCCTCCAGTCCTCAGGCACCTCACCTGTCCTCCAGGACCTTTCAAAGATGATGGAGAGCGGCCCAGCTTTCAACTACTTGTGAGCATGATTGCTTCCTCTGCAGTCTATGACTCAAGACATATACCTTTGTTTTAAAATTGTAATACGCTGTCTTCCTCCTGTGTAGACAACATACTTCCTCTGTCATCTGTTAGTTGAAAACTAACCATGCTGTTAGGAAATAGTGGAATTGCAATAGTAAGCCTATATTGACAACAATTTCTGGTTTTGAATCAGATCCTGTTCCCAGGTGAAAATAGGAAAAAAAAAACCAACAAACTCTGCCATGAATTAAGATCACCACCATTTTGGGAAAGCAAGCAAAAGTAACTTCATGGTAAGACAACAAAACTGTACAGAGTGAAAGCCTTTAACACCACGTACCCTGTTCTGGAAAAGAATGTGTGCTGCTATTAAAATGCAATATAGAAGCAAGTTTTACATTCATGGTCTCCAACACACTATGAGGTAAGAGTGGTAACTTGTCAACGGTTGATTTAAGAAAGGATTTACAAGTGGATAATGTAAGGCAGGACATATTTTTAAGGTAATTTTCCCATATACGACAAATGGAAGGGAAGAAAATATGGAAATGTTTAATAGAGAAATAGGTAAGTTACTGATTGAGACTTTCACCACTGTTAGACTAAAATGAATGACTATTTTTACTAGACTTGATTGCCCCATAATTCAATTCTGGATAGTCTGAGTAATTGCAATCTGACTCTAAAATGGAAAATTCAAACTCAAAACTGTTAGCAATGAAACCTTCCTCTTTCACTACTCTTGACAACAGTGGCATTGAAACATGTGGAAAGTCTAAGGTGATTTGGGATGTCCTTGGACTGTGCTGTGAACAAAGAGGTAATGACTGATTCCTTTTGTATAGATTTCAAAGTCTAATTCTAATTAGTTTATTAGATACCAAAAAGAGGAAGAGGGAAATAGGAAGAAAATGTTGAATTATTTACTTATAGAAATTAGTCTAACAAAGCTTGATGGGTTAGACATATATATAATGTGTTTATCTTTGTAATAAATACACACACATCCATATATGTAACTGCCAAGGCTTCCAAATAAAATCCATGCAAACTTATAATTTCTTACCAATTTAACAACTCATTGAGAGAAATAACTAGAACTCATTTTTCCCATGTAACTCCTCTGAAAAAACTGTCACCTCTCTTATCTCATTACTAGTTGCAGATACCTTTTGTTCATTAAAATAATACGTATACAAGACATCACTTTACAACATCACTTGTATTTTATAAACTATCACACAATAGATTTACAGATATTTCCAGTCATTTGAGAATGTTTGTATTAAAATCGGGTTACATGTTTTCACTCTAACTGTGACTTGATCACTTGAGTTCTGGTTTAATTCTGAGAACAACGAAAAATCAGTCTTTCAAAACTGAATATTCTTGCATTGAGAAACAGCAACATGACTGGTTACAATGACAGTTAGAGTGACACGTTAATCAGTTCTTGATAGTTCAGACATTAGAAAATAATAAGACCCTGTCTGTAAAAGGTTGACATAGGCACATAGGTTAAGGTCCATTGTGTTACTGAGAGCAGGGAAGAATTATTCTTCACCAAGAGCAGATATATAGCAGCAGATCAACTGTGAGATTTTTTTTGAGAGCTGAGTGTATTTTAACACATCTGCTAGTATCCTTTTGGAATTAATAAAGTGGAGATTATTATTAAATCGTGTGTGTATCAGCACTTAGTAGATAGTCCTAACAGAATAATGAGTCGACTGTATTATGCAAAGCCTTGTTTTTACATCAAACTTTATGTGGTACCTGAACATCACTAGCCTAAAATTATACGGGGTTGTATTGCAAGGCATCATCCCAAATGAACATTTTTTATAGCTAACCAGAGGGAAAGTAAATGAATGTCATAATTCCCCCTACCTTGTCAAAAAGACTAAGTTAAGGGTGGGCGGGGAGAGGCATAAAATGAAATGCAGAGGGGCACCATCTATAACCTAAGGAGAGGTTTCTGTGTATTCAAAACATCATACCTCTTTAACTAGACTAGTCCGCAAGGATTTACCAGCACCACTATTGTGACTTTAATTTCTCAGCCCTAAAAAGTGTTCTGATTAGGTCAGATGAGAATAGGAAAATGAGGCCATTGTATCCTTGTTTCTGAGCATCATCTGAATTGTCAGGCTATTATTCCTGCAATATCTTTTCTATTATGTCACTCTCCATGCCACCTTCCTTCTTTTTTTCCATTGAAAGCAAAGATACAAAACCAAGCTATGGCTCAGGAAGCATCTCAGCCAACAAATACCGTAAGCTGAAAGGCCTATACAAAGAAAAGCAAAATTATATGCTTGCTATTCTTATATTCCGCCCTACCAACCTCGAGTCTAGATTAGTCTAAAGCTGACCTAAGACTGCCACTCTAACATTAGACATGCTTCCCTTTTGCTTCCCTTTCCTCTTCTATTTTGTTTTTGCTTCAGAAAAAAAACACCTTAGCAAATCAGGAATGTGTCATCCCACAATACACTGCTGTGAGGAGAAAATCCAAGAATACTATGCTTGGCCTGCCTGTTTCCCTGCCAGTTCCAGCTGAAGTTTCATAGGTCCTAGGAAATGTTCACTTTGCAAACAGGTTTCAGCATGCCTCCAGGAAGCTATATTAGAGTCTCCATTAAAATTACATAGGGACATGATTCAGCATTCACTGAAACCTATGAAAATCCTGTCTTACAGTGAATTGACTCTCGATTTTGTCTCATTTTGCCTTTTCTGCAGGCCATAATCTTCTGCCCTATCCAGCCCATTTACTAGGTCTTGCTTTTGCTTTTATTCATAAGCCGTCACCAGGGCACAGAGCTCTTTCATAGCACCGGAGATTAGAGTGGCATGATTCATGAAGCAAACCACAGGACCTAGCAGAAAACTGCAAGCAATCTGGAATCAACAGGGACTATATACGTCATTGAGCTGTGGTACCCTGCTCCATCTGCAGTGCTCAAGAGATAACCGAACCTGAAAAAAGCTCATATTAAAAAGGCACACTGTTGGAGGGGGTGAACAGAGTACTCAGAGGCAAGGATCGAAGTGCTCAAGGAGACACTGGCTTTGCTGGAGCAAAACTTCATGATCATTATGGAGAAAAAATTGGTGATTGGATCTGAGCCGGCCCTAGTAGATCTGATCCAAAGGCCACCAAGATCAGTGGGATTCTTCCCATTTATCTTGATAAAATTGGACCCGGTGCCAGTGCAAGCAGCAATAACAAAAAAGTAGGAACATGTTTCAGTAGAAGGTTGTTTTGGTACCAGTTGTTCTTTTGCATGGTAACAGTCGTTCCTAGATGTCCCTGAAGGGTATACGCATCTATACTGTGACAATGCATGCAGCAAAGTAATTGCTATAGTCCAACAGACTTCTTCTGGGGTAGCCTGATACATGTACTTTTTGTTTTCCCAAAAGCTTTTTACTGTTTCAGGAGATAAACCTTTCTTATTTGTGGTCCATTAGAGTCACATCATTTCCAAGCATATAATAGGAGGGGTTGCCAGTTTATAAATTTAAAAAAGAAAAAAGGAGTTTATTACCTGGTGTTCAGAATAACAGTGTGCTTTGCGGACAGCATTGGCCTTTGTAAAATTGTTCCCTACAGTGGTGTCTTTCAGACTCAGGACCTGATAAAGCCCTTAGCAAAATCCACTTACATGTTGCTTCTGCACATTTGTTCTCTTGAAGCCCGTCCTTAAATAGTTATGGCCTCAGCAAAGAAATTGGATTTGCAAGCCCATTCTTCAGCTGATGTATAGCCAGTTTACTTCCAATAAAAATCAATGGCGTTACCATGATACAAATTGGCTAATAGTAACTCCAATAATTTCTGTGTAGGTGATTGTAGAGGTTTAGTCCTCATCATGGACATGGAGTGCAACATGCTCCAGCCAGAAACCTTTGCAGCAGATATCTTTCCTTGTCTGTGAGAAGAATATAGCAGTTTGACTAGTCTATCCCAAAAGCAAATTACAAATACCTTGAACTAGCCCAGCTGCCTTGGACAGTGCATTTGTGAGGGACAAAGCCCAGGATCACCCCATTCTCCACACCCACTCTCCAGCAGCACACCTCCAGCCTGCTGGTTTGTAGGTTTGGGGTTGTAGGGGGTGTATGTCAGAGATCCTTAAAATCTGTTTCCCCTTTAGCACCCTATTCATATCCAGATGGCTGCAAAGGAGGTGTGAGAATTTCTGCTTCCCTTTAGCATTGTGAATGCACACTCTGTCCAAGTCACAGTCCACAAACAATATATATTCAAAGTAATAGCAGCTGGAAGTATATGGCAATTTTTTTTTGCTGGCTCTTTGTCACAAGTATTTTTGAGGTTATGCTTCTTCTTTATAATATAATTTATTCTTTCCATCATAGAAAACAAATTAACTATGCAGTTAAAAAAGAGAGCACAAGCCAGAACTCAGGACAGACAGCTTCTACCATACATGGTCCCAGTGAGTGATATCTTACTGTATGCATAATCTATTGACTTTTGGAATTGTTAATATATGATGGTATACCATTTTAAAGGTAATTTATTATATAAAATAAAGAAGTAATAATGGAGATCTCTGATGATATCTATTCCTTTGAGATGAAAGAGAAGCTACAATCATTTCTGCTGCCTCAAATTACACTTGTAGGTGGAGATTTATACACAATTATACTGTTTTAATAAACTTTAGCTGTTTGAATCCCAGTATTGGTTTATACCAGCCAGTTTTTATTTATTGCATTATCAGTATGTTTATTGACTGTCTAACATATTTTCAAAACATTTTTTCAAGTGAAACATCTCACAGATTTGACAATGCTAACGGCTCGATCCAAAGCCAGTTAAATGAAAAGAAAAACTCCCCTTTTCTTTAGCAGGGCTTTGGTCTAAGCGCATGTCCAAGTGCTCATTAAAGTTTTATTTATGCTTGTCTTGCAAGTGAGCATCAGACTGAACCCATGGCTTTTCAGCAGAGTACTCACGGACCAAGGATAAGGCTTCAACAGGCAATACAAAGCTATGTGCCTTAGGGAAAATATTTTGTAAATAATATCATTGGACCATATTATGAAACCCTTACTTGCAGTTTTCTGCAGCTTCTTTCCAGCCCAGTTTCACTGAATAGAAAGGGATGACTCATATAGGTGCCCCCCTGCAGAGCAGAAAGTCCCCGAAGGATAAACAAACACTGTCCTGTATACTAAAATGCCTAAACTAACATTAGGTGAGATAGATGTAGAAGCAAGAGTTAATAAGTGCCTGGACTCTATGCCACACTACCACAACTCTTCTACTTTAGCTCCAAACCAATATGTCTGTACAGAGGTACTTTCTCCATACTGAATGACCTGGTACTTTCACCAGCTCATTCAGAGCTAGTTTAGGGATCTCTGTCACACCATGGTAGACACTTCTAGTGGGACCTTTTGCTGCAGATTGGTTTAATAAAAAAAAGAAGAATCTCCCGGCTCTTCATGTGTGTTTCTTTGTAGCAAGTAAAAAGTTATTCTTTACATCAGATATTTGAACCCCACCATATATTGGGACAAGCTTCCCACCCTACTCCTCCACACTTTCCAGATTATAGCCTGCTCAGAGCCCTAACCACTCAGAGTAGCATCACCACCATCCAGTCCAGCAAGAAAGATACTGAAGCCTACAACAGCAAAGTTTTCAGTTCACCTAATCTACGGCTCTGTGAACATGGGCAGATTATTCATGCGGCTGAATGTTAAAGGGAATGTTTATCCATCACAAGGGCTATTACTGGTCCCTTGTGTTATCCAGCCAAATCTGGAAGAAATAAATGCTGGAGCCTGCTTTTTCTCTAACTGCAGGAAAGGAACAGAGAGGAGTCAGGTACCATCACACCTTGTCACGATCTCTGAGTGATGATGAAAGCTGAGCAATGCATCTAATTCCATGAATTGAGTCATGGATAGGTGCCTTCTGAGTTTATCTGTCTTTCTGTCTCCACAAAAGCAGAGAGGGAAGCCAGGCCTCTAGGTTTTACTGACCTGAAGCTTCTACAGACAAGTCAAATCAAATGAGAGGATCTAGGATGTCATAGGGCAGGACACACTGCCATAGGAGTCAGAAAAAGGAATGGAAGGAATAAAAGAAGAAAGGAAGCAGGATGTAAATGAAATTTATTGAATCAGGCTGTTCACTGTGAATCTGGAGTTGTCTAAGAGTTGTCTTATGCTTGATCATCTTTACTCATAATTTTATAAAATTATCACTAGGAAGTGAAAGAAAGCAGGCAAAAAGGGGCTTTTTTCCTTTTCAGTGTCATGATATTTAGCTGCAGCATTGATTTGCTTTCTGAAAAAGTCTGCTGTCATAATAGAATATTTAGTAGGAGACATTATAACCATAAATACTGTATGCTGAATGTTCTCAATTACCTTACTAACCAGGGATGTTATATTAGGACTCAGAGAGTATTCTGGGAACAATTAATTTGTTGATGCTGAAGTCAGATATCGCAGTACAAAGTATTTTACTGTCTCCAGGTTTACTTCTTATGACTGTGGAGACGACTCTTGATTGCAGTTCTCTGATTCACATTGAAGACTACTGATTTTAGAGCAAAGTTACCTTGGGGAATATTGCATACGCTTTCACAGTCCCTCTTCAAAGTAGTGCAAGAAGTCTCATTGCTGAGTTAAAAGCAGACTGACCAGTGAACTTCAATAAGACACTGCCTGAAAGTAATGAACTTATGCTAATGTTTCCCAGCTGGCAGAATTTTTTTCTAAAGCAGATTGGCAGATATGACTGGTAGGTGTACTCCGTGGCTGAAGCACCTCTACTGTCTGTTATAGTACAGTACCAGAAAGTATTTCAGGTGAAGTGCAGCCAATGCTCCCTCACTAAATTCTAGGTGGAGCCCCAAAGGGTACATATTTATTATTTTCTTTCTTCTTTTATTGTTTCCAATTCCTTTTCTTTCTCTTGAGGAATTATTTCCTGTGTATAAATTGAAATCCTAGCTTCTTTAATTCAGCTAGATGTTACCAAAGACAGCCAAGTGAACACTGAATAGAGAGAAAGAATTGTCTTATTTTGATGGTGGTTTATGAAGATAAAGGAATTGATGTTGTTTCTTGGACCCTTACTATCAGAAAGCAACTGGAAATACTTGTTTTTATAGGTTTACAACTATGGTATTCAAGCATTTTCCCAGTCTCACATTGGTATCAGGTTTTCAACTATTGACCTTTAAGGCAACAAGTGTATTTGTGTGGAAAAGTTCTGATGAGTGGGGTTTGTTATTAGCGTCACATTTTACTTGGGATCCTTATTTACACATAATTTATATCATTCTCACATTTGGGAACTTTTATTGTATAAAAGTCTCTGTGAAGAGACACTGAGTACATGATCAGAGTATAAATGTCGTTATCTCTCTGATTTTATGTCTTCAGGTTCATTAAGAAATTTCCCAAATTATCAGTGGGAAATGTCAGAGATGTCAAAAACATCACTTCAGAGTTGTTTGTCCCATTTAATGACACTGTTGCTCCGTTGTCCCCCCAAATTCAGCACCTTCATATGACTTTGCCATTTGTCTTTAGTATAAATATTTTAACATGACTCACAGGGAAGAAATGGGGGGTTATCACAAGTGCTTCTGAATCAGAGCCCTGAGAGAAAAACAGGGCAAGTCTTGTGGTTACACCTTGAGGACCACTGGACTGTAAAGATAATTCTTATATGTTGCACATTTCCAGGCTATATATTCAGAGGACTTTTCCTGCTGCATGCATTACAACCTTCATCAGATTATTGCAGGTGCTCATGTGAGCTTCCCTAACTTTCCCTATGAAACAAAACAAAGGCAAGGTTAGGAAGGAGTTTAGTGGCAGGTCCCAATTTCTCATCATAAGGCCCAAATGTTTCATCTCACAAATAATGCATATCAAAGCAAGAGTTAAGAAGCTATTACGCTTCTGACAGTTCCTTTCTTTTATTTCCTAGAAACTGTGTCTTCAAACTATTAGCATGTTTTTTGAGATCTAAGAAAAATTTTAGCTATTGCATGATATCTGGTTTGTCATTTCAAAACATTGAACATTACACTTTCAAAACACTGCTTATATGTAGAAAACCAGAGTGGTTTTTGTGCACGTGAGACATCAAAAAACGTAGGTTAAGTAAGTGATAGGATGCTTTCTTTCTCTTAAGCCTCACTTACTTCTGCCTTTAAAAAATGTTTTAATTATCTCTATATCCTTTTTAATGCAACCAGGACATCTAGTATTTTATGGAAACAGTTAATTTAATGGCAAGCCATAATGACATTAATATACATTAATTGGGACCATGAGCAAGGAGTACACCTTCATGGCAAAGGCAGCCAGAAGTATCATGCACCGCATTAGGAAAAGGGTCATCAGACCATGGAGGGAGGTGGTCCTTCTTTACTCAGCACTAGTAACACACACCTGGAGTGCTGGGTCCAGTTCTGAGCTCCCCAGTACAAGAAGGACATGGACTTCCTGGTCCAACAAAGGACCATGAAGGTGTTTAAGGTGTTTAAGGGACTGGAGCATCTTTCATATGAGGCTCGGGGAGCTGGGACTAAATGCTGTCTAAGTATCTGATGGAAGGGAATGAAGATGATGGAGTCTGGCTCTTCTCAGTACTGCCCAGAACAAGAAGCAATGGGCAGAAAGTAAAAAATAAAATAAAAAAAAAAAAAAAAGAAATTCCATCTGAGCACATAAAGAAACCTTTTTTTAATGTGAAAGTGGTCAAACAAAGAAGAAGTTGTCCAGAGAGGTTGTGGAGTTTCCATCTTTGGAGATATTAGAAAGCTGTTGGGACACAATCCAGGACAACATGCTCTGAACCTGCTTGAGCAGGGAGGTTGCACCACATAGTCTCAAGATTTCCTTTCCAATCAGAATGATTCTGTGAGTTCAGAAAATGTTTTACATTAATTCATGCCTTACCTTCAACTTGCATTTAAAGTTCTGACAAGTTGTCACAGCACTGTATTTTTTAAATATATGTCATTAGCAATGTGCTGCGTGTAAGCCAAGTGATGCAAAAAATCTGAGGATGTCTCAATGTCTTTGATTTTTAAAATGAGACAGCTTAAAATTAACTGCCACTTTCCAATACAAGTCACACTCATATCCCAGAAGAGATGGAGAACCTTGTTCTGCCAATGGAAGAGGAAAACATTGTTCATAACCTCTCCAAAGAGACTATGACCTTTGCATGACTAAGCTGGCTGGAGAATCTTGGCTATTTATGCAGCTATTTCACACAGAAGATGCCAGCATAGATGATTTTAAATGCATTAGAAGTGAAAAGGTGGAGGAGCAAATATAGCATGAATATTAATTTCAGTTCCTAACCATAATCAGGAGGAATCAAACTCAATAATATAATTTTGGCAGAATTCCACTTTTTCTAGATCTTCCTGTGTCTCGAATGCACCGATAATTAAAGCAAAAAAAATCTGGCATCAGCACAGTGATTGAGAAATGTCTCCCACCCCAGACATATAGTGTATAGCAGATCAGTGTAGCATCGTTTTCAAGGGAAACAAATTCTCTTTAACATCCTAAGAGTTACGAATCTGAACAATATCCAGAACAAGTTGCATTTTCATATGCAGCATCCAACTAAATCTACAAGCTTTACTTTTTTTTTATTTCCTCAGGCTGAAATAAATGAGCAAATTCTGTGTGTAGCACCATGGTAAAGATGCACGTATCTCATCCATCCTGGCTGGGAAGGCAGAGACCCTTCTTGCAGGGTTGGCAGTGACGTGGTGTATCAATCCTTCTCTTAGCATATTTCCTGATGTGTGATGGCTGAAACAATATATGCTTTCATATGTTCGAGCTAAGGCTCTAATGCTTAGAAACTCCCAAGGCTGGTCCCCTACTCTTTGATCCTCCAGCAAGCTGAAATGCATGCTTCCAGAGCCTATTTTCTGCTGGCTGTCAACCTCAGCCACCAGGAAAGTCATCGCGGCGCCCTGAAATGTTATCACCACTGAAATCTCTGCTGTTCAGCACTGGGCTCACTGGGCCATCACAAGCGATATGGCTGAACATTTGAGTCAAGGGAAAGAGCTAGCATTTCTGGAGTTGCTTGGTGAAATATGAAGCTGAGAACAACAGTTTGTGAGCACAGGGCCTGTAAAAAGCAGAAGCTTTATGTGGTCTTGTAAACTGTTTCTTAAAGTATATGGAGAGCGACCTCACAATGACATCAGGCAGCTCTCAACACCCTCTGGTGGATAGCATCAGAGCCCACTGATTTGTAGGGGGCCAGCTCCTGTGATAATTCACATACCAACTCTTCCTTCACTGATGGTGGGTCTATGTTTGCATCAACCTGGATCTTTGTTCTCAAGGCCTAGGCCCAACAGTGCTGGTAAAGACGAGTGTTGAGAACTTCTGCCTTTTCAAGGTTGTTGGTGACTAATTCACCTCTCCTGTTTAACAGCAGGCCAGTATTTTCCTTCTGTTTCTGCTTGTTATTTACGTAGCTGAAGAACTCTTTCCGGTAGTTTTTGACATCTCTGGCCAATTTCAATTCAAGCTGAACTTTTGCTTTTCTAACTGCATCTCTCCATGCCCTGGTAATGCCCTTGTAGTTCTCAACAGGTATTCATCTGCTTTTAGATATCTGCTATGCTTCTCTTTTGGTTATGAGCAGACTCAGAAGCTTGTAGTTAAGCCAAGGGGGTCTCTTCACCTATTTTCCTTACCTTTAAAGAGGATGAACTGGTTTTGTGCTTCCAGGAGAGCGTTCTTGAAAAACTCCCAGCACTCGCTAGCTCCTTTATCTTCCATGGAATCTTCCCACAGAATCCCTTCCAATTCAGCTCTAAGAGAGCTGAAGTTTGCTCTTCTAAAATCTAAAACCTTTGTCCTAGTACTAACCTTCATCATGCTCAGCAGGATCCAAAACTCCCCAACAGCCAAGGCTAAACTAACTGCAATAGTACAAAGCAGGTTTTCTTGGTTTATGAGTAGCAAGTCCAGCAGTGCCTCATTCCTAGTTGGTACAGCTAACATTTGTATGACAAAGCAGTCCTCCATGAATTGCAGGAACTTGATGGATGACATGTGAGCTGCTGTATTGTTCTTCCAATGGTTGAAGTCACCCATAAGAACCAGGTTCTGTTGACTCGAAGCTTGCTTAAGTGACCCAAATATTGCTTTGTTGGCCTTATAATCTTGGTTTGGAGGTCAGTAGCAAATGCTTTCTGTAAGATCCTCCTTGGAGATGACCTCTCTGATCTTGACCCAGAGGCATTCGATAGGGCTTCTACAATCTCTGTAGTGGACTTCCATACATTCAAGGTTCTCCTTAACATAGAGTGCCACTCCTCCTCTTCTTACCTGTCTATCTTTACAAATTCTCCAGTCATGTGAATTGTCTGACCATGTTTCAGTTATTCCTATGATATCATAACTTTCTGACTGGGCGCAGAGACCCAGTTCCTCCTATTTGTTCCACAGGCTGCATGCATTCATATATGTACACTCCAGGTGGCTGGTCTTCTGGTTCTCATCTTGGAAGACAGCTAAGGAACATTTGTTGCTTCCCTGGTCAGCCTGGCTTATTCCCCAGTTCATTGCAATGGTGTGAGCGTTGCCACTTTGAATTCTGCCCTCCAAGTCCTTCAGTTTAAAGCCCATCTCACTAAGTTGACCAACTTGCTGCCAAAGATGCCCTTGCCTCCTCTAGACAGGTGGATCCCATCCCTCCCTAATGGGAGGCATAGTCATGAGAGAATGTCCTGTTGTCATAAAAGCTAAAACCCTCATGATGGCACCAGCCACAAAGCCAGAAATTGATTTGCATTATTGCTGGCTGGACCCATTCCTCTAACTGATAAAATGGAAGAAAAGATAACTTGGGCACCAATGCTTTTTGCTTGCACCCCCCGTGCTTTGGTGTCATTCGTGCCCACATGAAAGAGTAGCAATGGATAGTAGTTTATGCTCTTGACAAGTTGTGGCACCCCCTCAGCAACATCTCAGACCTTAGCTCCCAGAAGGAATACACCAGAGGTCACCTCTCGTGACTCCCTGTCAGGCTGGCAGATGGGCGCTTCAGTGCCCCTTGACAGACAGTCACCCACTACAAGCACTCATTGTTTGTTTTTGCAGTATCTACTGTGTGCTGCTAGTACAGTTTCTCCTTGCTGACCTTGTTTGTGGGTGTCTACAGCTGTTAAAGCTTCATATCTGGTTTTGGTTTTAATGCTGGATGGTGGGGACTGAAGCAGAGACCTGCTTTTGTTGGTTACCAGCGTCCAAGGTGCCTCATTCTCTGTGGTGTCCACCACAGGACAATGGTTCTGAAAACACTTATGTATCTCCATCTCCACCCCTCTAATACTGTGCAGTATTTTGACTGTTTCCTGCAACTCGGCCACCTGACACAACAGATCATCAACCTGTGCACATCTTTTTCAGGTACTTACCTTTTCTCCAGGAGAAGGGTCTGGGCACTCTTTGCAATCTACCCTCTGTACTGGAGCCTCTTTCCTTACCAGTTCCATCTGGGTGGAAGCATCAGACATCTCAGGGAGTTTTTCTGTAGAAATGCTGGTTCTAATTCCAAGGAAAGCACCCACCATCCTGGCAGAGACCTAGAGCTCTTCCCTGGCCTGTGGCCTTTCTCACACACCCTTCTGCATGAACTGCTGCCCACACTGCTGTGCCCTCTTGATCCCTGTTTGCATGCCCTGGTCGCAGATCTCCGTAAGAACGTCTAGATCTCCTGCAGTTGCTCCTGGCAAGGCTCAAGCTGCATTAGTCCCTCTTGCCAGACCTGCTGGCTCCTGGCAGTGCTCTCTGCTCTTCTTTGGCTTTCTCTGGCTCCAGGAACTCCCCCTGTCCTCCTCAATCTAGCACCCAGCCACAGGACTTACCATTGCCGCATCTGCGTACCTTGCCAACTGAGTCCAAGTTCTAGGAATTCTATTATCTATATTGTAATATTAACAAGTATATAAACTTTATTTCATTAAAAAAAAATAAAGCTGTGTGGTGGTAGATATATTTTTCTAAAAGTTTCCAAATGTCTTAGCTATGTGGAAGTAGAAACTAGTGTAGATAATTTAGAAAATTTCTTTTCAATACTCTCTTCTGTAAAACTGGAGAAATGGAAGTGGGGAGAGAGATTGCGAAGCTATTTATTTCCATTCCATATTTACGAATTACTTGGACTGTTTTTTTTTTCTTATAGCTTCCCAATGAATACTCTGTAGGGTGTGCCTGATTCAGGTTTGATTTTATCGGTGCTTCAACAAATGAAACACACTTTATTTGGTAAGTTAAGTCACTGGAATATGGTAAAGTAGAATCAGTTTACTAAGTTGTTATTGTAAGTAGATCTTCTTGTTTTGCAGTTTACAGAAATGAAAAGTAATTCAACTACGTCCTTGTAATTACAAAAAATGTATAACTATCCTAAGTAGAAGGTTACCTGTGTGGAATAACTGAGAATAAGGAAGGTAAGAAGCAACACAACAGTTACTGAAACGTTGTGCTTTGCTTTACACTGCCGGGACTTTTCAGATCCAGGTCCCACAGTCAAAGCAAGTGCTTGTTCTGATTTAATGAATTTCAACCAAACTTCTGTGCACACACAGGGAATTTCCCCTGTAAAGGCAAAAGTGCAGAGCAGCATAAAGTTCGTAGAAGAGCAATTGCACCTCCTCTGTTCTCTCTCTCTCTTCTCCTCTGGAAGAGTCACAGGTTACAAAGGTGCTGGTAAAAGATATCAAAATTTGGGTTCTGGGGCATGAGACACTTGCAGCCCTATTCTTAACATACTTAAAGGCTACCACACTTTGATTTTTACTTGCCGATATCAGAGCAGAATCAAGGACTGCTCTTAGGTCTCTGTCAGGCCCTTTGTCTGCTGGGTCCAAATAAATCTTCTGAAAAAATGCATTCTTGACTTCCTTTTTTATGAGTCCATCACAGGTTATGATAGTGAGTTACCAAAATGATAACAGGTTGTTGAGAATGTCTGCACCACCACACAAACGTGTGGCGTGAAGGGGAATTTTGAGAAAGAGTATGTCAGTGAACACTGAAATACAGCAGATTTGCACCTCTGCTCCTTAGACCTTCATACAAGTATCTCCTAATACTGGCAAAACAACTTGTCTGCAGAAGTAGCCAGAAGGTGTTACGGAACCTTGTTTGAGTGACAGATAGCACAAACACTACTGTTTTTTATTATTTCATGTTATACTGGTAATATTGCAAGCAAATTGTGACTCATCGTTTGTTACAGATGTTGCTGTAGCTATGCCTCTGTCTTTGTCTACCAATATTTCCTCCAGATGTCAAGATTTGCTATGATGGGAAGCGAGCATGTTTGCTTCAATACAGTCACAAATTCTCACAGACGTTATCACCACAATGACACTGCGAAAGACCTAGTCTAGCTCTGGGATCTGGAGCTGCCAGTGGGAAGCAACAAGCTGGTAAAAGCTATGACCGGCTGCAAATCTTACAGCAGGCAGCTAAACCCCGAACACCCTCTCCCTCCACACGTTTCCTCAGACGCTTGCACCATGGGTCAGATGAAAATCTGAGGCGATTAAAGCAGCAATGCCCCAAAGCACACAGTAGACCTAAATAACTGTTTCATAAAGAGCTCATGCAACCTTGTGCCTTTCCCTGGAAGAGGCCAAGAGAACCTTTAATTTGGAGCAGATGATTTCACTAAGCTGTCCGTAGTCATGCCTACGTCTTTGTCCTGTATAGTCACAGTTATTTAGACACCACTGGCAAATATGAGTCCTGAAAATTACTAGTCCCAATGCTTTTACTACTAGTACAGGGCTTTTACTCTATCAATTTAATCTGCTGGCATGTTTGCCAAATTATCTAGATTTGTTGGGTCATTTCGTACTTCTTCAACATCCTAATGATTTTGGCTGTAAATAACAGATCTTCACCAAGAAAAGCTGACTTCTGGCTAGCCATTTTTCCTGGTTAATGCCATATCCATTTTACTACCACCATCGCAATGTCACTCCCCGATGCATGGAAAGCAAGGTATCTTTGCCTGCCATCTTCCCAGTTTCCTCTCTAGACAGAACTTTGCCCGTCACCACATGAGTATTTCATATCCTCAACAGTGCCTAGTGAGGCACGTCGTCAAAACTGCTGTAAAGTCCAGATAATCTTTTACAACCAGTTTTCTTCTGTCTTAACTTGCTATACCTGTTACTTTACCTGGAAAAGTAGGGATCACATATACTTTCGAAGAAGCGATCTAGCATCCTTTAAAACAAAACTTTGACTGAATCTATATGCACAACGGCAATCTGTCTTGGTGATCAGTGTAAAAAGTAGTGCCTGTACTGTTGGAACTCATTGCATTAAGCCACTGCTCTAAAGCATTCCCCAGGCTTCTCAGGGCATTAAATCTCTTACTAGTGACCACTTATATGGTCATTACGGCAAATACCTGTGCTCATCCTGTTAGCAAAGTCTCTTGTGTTAGCTGAAGTATGGACCCAAGCATTGGGTTGGACTCCGAAGATCCCTTCTAACCCCTACCATTCTGTGATTCTGTGCGATTCTGTGTGATTCTGTGATTCATTTTCTCATGATAAATACCGTGCCCTACACTTTTCATTCAAGTATTCTGTAGCTCAGAAACAAACCATCCACACAGCGTCTCCAAGGAGCCCAGCCTACATCATCTGAGCCCTAACCTGCAGAGAACTCACCCCGGGACAGATCTCGCTGTCTGGATGGCAGAAAGGTCTTGGCCCCATGCTGATTTGCCAGGTATGTGTATGGTTTTCCTGTGAGGGTGCTTCAGAGCTCAGCAGCAGTTTGCAGGTTGCATCTGCACATGCGTTAGGATGCAAGTGATGGAGGCATCAGGAGAAGCTGGTCTTGAGTACAGGCTCAGATCTGTGTTTGGCAACATTGCTTATGGAAGTCAGTTCTCATGGTGAAAATAAAGCATATGTTACTGTTAGTAATGAAGTGTATCACAATGTAGTGATGGTTAATTAAAAAAAAAAAAAAAAAAAAGGAACTATTCCAAATATCCAATATAGAAATTTGTAAAAGTCAAAATCCAATATAAGCAACAGTTTTATAAATAATGTTGGCACTAACATAACCTCTAATCTAAAGAATTTTGAGTGAAAATAGTGTGTACCTAAAAAAAAAGAGGAATGATTTTGCAGGCCTAAAAACAAATCTACATGAGGGGAGACCCAGAAAAAACATGGTAGTGTTTTCCAGGAATTTAAAGATGTCATTAGATTTAACACTGAATTTCTTTCACCAAAAGAAGAGACTCTTTTGCACTTAGTTTTTATGCAACAGCATATGTATTTATTGTTCTTTGTCACTTTGACATTGTATTGATACTGGCACAGTTGAAACTGTTTTAATTTCATAATTAGCTGAGTTTCTGTTTTGATTATGTTGTTGTGATAATTAATTTACACTTAAAAATGAAGTTTGCCTTTCATTGAACACCTGATTTTCACTCTAATAGGGTGACAGTTTTCCAGAAAGTTTGTTTCAATTCCTGCTGGTATTGAAAATTTCTAGGAGGATCAGAGAATTCACACTGAGTCAGTCACTACAATAACTTAGCCTCGCTCCCTTGAGTCCAGTAAAGGACTTAGTCCAATATCTGGTCCAGATAAATCTTTACCTTTATACATTAATTTTCTTTAAAATCCAAGTCATCTCAGATTTAGCACTGGATAGCATTGGATCTTGGAAGGCTTTTTTTTTTTTTTTTCTTGGTGAGAATGTTGGAGAAAGAAAATTTGAAAAGAAGATGGGGTAATAAAGGCAATATTACAGAATAGTGGAAGCAGGAGCACACATGGCCGTATACGGTGGACAGAAAGCTGGGTTTGCATAAAGCTACCGAAATAGCACAGAAAATTCATGACATATGGAAGAAAGGATATGAGAGAGCAAAAAAAACCTCTCTTCTCTCAGACCAACTGAGAAATACTTATTTACACCAATTGATTACTTCATCCTTATTACAAATATCGTTTACTATTCATTTAAAGGAGAAGTTTTCAAAAAAGACTGAATATATATTAAAAAATATGCAGCTAACATATCAGAGCCCTGATGAAATTTCTTTAGGCCTCCCCTGAAATGTGCTGTTTTGTTATTGCAAACAATAGAAAGTCTAGACATGAACTGCTAAAGGATCCAGCCAACCCTTCACTGCCATATAATCCTCATGCCTCATTAACCCAAATATAATTTACATAAACTACTGAACCTTGACATTGCCTCCAATAAAATTTGCAAAAATACATGTAAAGGTCAAGATAACAAATTGCAAGTCTATAAAATCAATTTATTATTCAAAGGATACTTTGCCAATAATGTCATGGTAATTTGCTTGCCATGGGAGAAGAAAACTATGACATGAATGAAATTACTCTGTCCCTTAATTGTTCACTTGCAGATTTTCATGCACTGCATTTTAGTATCAGAGAAATATTCTGCATAAGGTAGCATACATTTTCTAGGTGTTGTGCAGTCTCCATTATGACTTAACTTCAGTGTTACATACTCTCTGATGGAGTATGTCACTTCCTTGATGAGTACGTTAAAGGAGGTATGTTATGAGCAAGAACTATGAATTGTTTGGCTTGGGGTACTGCCCAGTTAGTGATATTCATGCCAGAGTTCACCTGGTGGAAATACATTACTGTAAATATCTTTCAGTAACATAATTGAAAATGAAGTCTTCCAGTTTTTCATACTGTATTGTCATCTACACAGGATCTGAAAAAAAAAAACAAAAAACCACCAAACCCAAAACAAAACCAAGAGCAAAATTTTTTGGTAGATAATGTATTTCTCAATATGATTATTACTGTAATTGATTTCAAAATCTAGTCCCTGTCAGATGCAAACACAAAAGTAAATGTCAAGTTATCTTTAGAACTTTTCTAAAACATTCTGGGACCAGAAAAGTGAACATTTTTCAGGCTCCATATTTTGCAAACATCAGAAGTTAAATTTTCACTAAGGTATTGACCTACTGTTTAGCCCATATGTTTGGTGCTTAAAATTGTTGAAAAATAAGATTACATAATGAAAAGTTTAGACACCACTGCCTAGTCTGGCTGTTATTTGAACTGATATTTTGAGACAGTTTCTTAGGGACCAGCCTCCTGTTGTTTCCTGTTTGCATGCAGTATGACTCAGTCTTCATGCCAACTTGAAGCTTTTCTACTTAATTTGGAAAGTTCAAGAATAAGCCTGCTTTTTTGAAAAGGTTGCATGTACCTTATATGCAACAATGCTTTCTTTATTTTTGAGTTAGCACAAAACAAACAAGTACCAAACCAGTTGCTGCTGCTGTTGGACATTCTTGAGGCATCCTTCTTTCACCATTCAAGAGGGTTACATCTACCTGCACTAACAGGATCTGGGTGGTTTGGCTGAGTCTGAAAAGCATCTGAAAAGTCATACCTTTTCCTGCTAGGAAAGGTAGTCAATAGTATACTAAGTATACAGACCTGCCAGGACTGAAGAACCATGAAAGTTCATCAAGGTAGTAAGTGATCTCAATTCCCATTAATGATGAAGGGTTAATAGACATGTGACTCAAATATTACTTGGTCCTTGTTGAGCATGATGTACCTCCCAAGCAGCTAATAAAATGGAAGGATATCACTGTTGTCTATGGAAGCCATTCACTTCATTTTGGTCTGCAGAGAAGCTACTGAAAAAGAGAATGGAAGCGAAGGATGTGCCTCAGAAGCACAAGTCTTGGAGAAATGAATCTTTCTCAGGCAGCATAGTTACAGATTTGTGCCTCATCTCTAATCATCTCCAGCTACAAGCTTAGGGCTCGTCCACGACTTCTCACTCCACCAGGGAGCCAGGATGTAGCTCAGGACTTTGCAAATCACCATGCTCCATATGCTACAGTGTAGAGATAGCCTGTCTTCACAGCCTTAACCTAGAAGTTCACAAGCCTTACACAAACCATTTTTCGGTATTCAGGACACCCATAAAGGTTTTGGTTCCATGTGGACTGTTGGTGCCTAAAGAAATGAGACATCATATTGTAATATCTGCATATCAGAGACCGCACTAAGGCCTCAGATCACCTTGATTCTGGTAAGGCAGATGTCTTTTATACTTCTTGCATTCTGCCAAGTGTGGGTGAAAACAGCCAAAGGGTTGGAACCATACAGGGCAAAGGTAGGAGCGAGACAGACTGACAGACATAGTTATACAGGAATCGCTTTTTTGTAGAAGGCACAAGTCTATAAGAGACAATTTAAAAACTGGCTGAAGTAAAAGCAGAGCAAAGTAAGTAGAAGTGGGATAAGGCAGGACAAAAACCTGAATGGTTCTTTGCCTGTTTTGAAGGTGGAAAAAGTCAGGTTTTGCTAAAATGTGATTTATTAAAACAATATTGTGAAAGCACTTTACATGAAATGGAGGATTCATTCAGTGAGATCTTTTTTAACTTGAAGATTTTTTTAACTTCTTAAAGTAAATAAAAGTTTCAAATTAAGGAAGACAGTTCTTTTATGTAAAGATTTTTTGGAGAACAATTTTTTTCGCTTCTAAATTTTGGTGGTTTTTACTCTGAAGCCTGTGTGGTGAGATTACAGGAATTCATGGGGAAAAGGCTTAGAACAGATCTGGATTTCCAGATCTATCTAAATGGACCCCACACCTTAAAAAAATACCAGAAAGGAAGTGCGTATCACTATTCTGTTCCCTGGTGGGGCACTGTCTCATTCTGGAAGCAACGGTCTGTTAAACTACCTTTACTGATGATAGAATTAGAGATAGAGTCCTTGCAAGCCTGGGTTTTCAGTCGATTAAAAAAATCAATTTTAAATGGCTTCTCTTTTCTTTGTGCTATTTACCCAACACTGTCCTGCAATGGAACATGATACAGTCAGGTACAAATGGAACTCTAAATATTCCTCTTCAAGCCTCTCTAAGGACTCTTTTATAAAACAAAGTTCATAAAGTTGACATCAACAGAAATACTGCCATCTCCCACTGTATTTACCTCTTCTAATAGTGCCCTTCAGAAAGATCCTCTCTATTTCTGATCACCATTTTAACTTTTCTTAGTATCCAACATAATTTTATTTTCAAGTCTGTAAGAATGGAGGTTTTTTTCTTTCTTTTTTTTTTTTTTTTGTCAGGGAGAAGCTAGCTTCATCATTGCATCATGAATATAGCAGAACAGAGACTTTAAAAATATATTCATGTATTTATATTTTCCAGTACAACTTTTCCAATTTCTAAATGCTTTCTTTGTTTTTTAGCTGGAGAAAACTGCTTGCCCATCTTTCTCCTGGACACAACCAAAAGCTGAGCTTGTTAAAACTACAAAAGCTTGGGATGGTCCTGTTTCCTTGTCTGCTGTCTCAGAGCACTATCCTGCAAATGAATTCTTCTCTTCCTTCTGTTCCTTGGCAGCAATCTGAGCTCTGACATTGTCACCTTGTCACCTTCTCTGACAAGCAGAGCCTGGAAGCGCGGTACAGTACATTTTGCTATTGGTGAGCTATTTAGTGAGATAAAGAGGATTACATATACAAGGAGAATTGTGTTTTACAGCCCTTATCTAATTTCCTTCTATACAATAAAGTTGATGTTTCTTCAGGTTAAACATAAGCCTCAGGTAGACCTGTAAGTATAGGAAAAAGCATACAAATAAGCAATCTAATTAGAAATAAATAAAATTCAAACGAGTGCACCCACATCTAATTCAGACCATGCATACTTTAACCTTTTCTCATATACCTCAGACATGCGAGTCATTCATTTTATGACAGGATTTTAGTATGAAGTATTATAAACCCATATCCAGAACCAAAGGTACTTCTTCAGTGTATTTCCTTGGAAAGGCAAAGATGGAAATGATGAGATTGTCTCTAATTAGAGCTCGTTGAACTGTTGTCTGCTCTGTGTGTGTGGCCTAAATAGCTGAGGAGTGCTTTCTGTCCATTTTGTGCTTGCAGGTAATATACGCCCTAGTGACCAGGCCATAGAAACCTTTTAGAAGCGTTCTAAAGAGAATAATTAAAAAAATACAATGAACATTGTCTTATTTTTACACTGTTAATTTCACTCTTGATTAGAGTCTTGCAAAGGCTGTAAATCAGCATTGGAGACGATCAAAGCTTTCTTTCATTGCAGTCATTTCACAGTGGTTTTAACTCTTCTTTAGTCTCCAAGGTAAGCAGGAAACAATGAAGATAAAAGATTTTTTGTTTTGTTTTTCTGCGTGAGAACATAATGTTCTTTTCATTTCTATCAGCTGTTGTGATAACCAGGGATTAATTAAAAAGTCACTTGTTGCTTCTTCTTGTATTCCAAATAGCTTTAATCCCTGAAGTTCCAAAGTAATAAAGACAGCAATATAATCGTGCACACATGGGACAAGAAGAACAGTCCACCTTTGGTCTCATGTCATGCTAAACCACAGAAAATAATAAACCCATAACTTACATAATTCCCCTGCGAGCAGTACTGTATATGGAGAAATGCCGGGGATTCTCATTCTCCATGGCTTCTCCACAGGACTCTCTGGCTATGGACGGCCAATGCCTCACTGTCCAAACAGCTTGTCTTGGAAGGAAGTCACATTTATTTTAGCCAGTAGAAAGAATGTGGGGCTAAAATTAAAAAACAAACAAACAAACAAACAAACAAACAACAACAAAAACCAACCAAACAAAAAACAAACAAAAAACAAACAAACAAAAAAACCCCAACCAAACAAAAAACCAACAAAAAACCAACAAAACCCAACCAACCTGCTGAAAGTTGATAAAGATGTAGATTTTTGAATTGTGGATGAGCACATGTAGCAGACTGTCTGTCTGATGCTTTCACTATGGCCATTTACTGCATAATGTGTAAACTCCTGTCTTCATCCTACTAACATGAAAAAAACACGATAAAATGAAACAGGACAACTCAGGCCATGACTGAGGTGCCTCAAGAGTTGTTCTAACTCCCTAACTTCAGATACACACATTGGGTTTAGCTAGGTTAGGATCAGATCCCAGCAGCAGCATCCCCGTCTGCTCTCAGTCGTGGGAATAAGAGCCCAACAAACAAGTTAGAAAGGAGCTTTGACGCTCCAAAGCCAATTCCCTAATCCAGACACCTGGGTGGCTGAGTCTCCATGGAGCACCTCAAAGTACAGTTGCCTGTGTTTTATTTAAATATATCCTAAGACTTCAAGCCCCAGAGTTTCTTTACTTGTCATCTGGAGTGTACTGGAAAGGCTGTGATGATCCACCAAATGCAAGACATTGAGCAGAAGGAAGGGGAAGAAGTTAAAATTCCTCAAACAGCTGCTCTTTCCAATGGTTTAGAAACAATTCACAAGATGCTGGAGAATCCTGTGCATGCAGAGCTGATCTCCTTCAGATATGATGACACAGCATTGCAGAGTGGTGTGTAGGCAAATCTTAAGCAAACTGGAAAAAACAGGACGAAGCAAGCTAAATGAAGGGGGTTAATTTGATGTCTGAGGTAATATTATGCCAAGAAGTCATAAGATTTTTTCCAGTTACATAATCAACAGCAAATTAAATTCCTTAAGTTCATGGCTTCGGAAATGGTTTTGCTAGTCAACCCTTCAAAACCTCACCAGAGGAGTTATTGATGAAGATATCTCACACAAAATACTTCCCAGTATCTCCCTTCATTTTGACACAGGAGGAAATGCTTTTGACCATGACTGGAAGTGATGTGAACTGGCTCAATTTCCTGCACTATTCACTGCTCATTGACTAAATATTTTAACATGAGGATTGAGACAAAAAATCCCTCTCCAGAAATAGCCAAGAAACCCGTCTCTGGGAAAGATGCTGATATTAAAGAAAGAGAGGAACAATTTGAATCCTCCTAATCTTCTTCCCATCTAATACAAAGTCTTTCTTGTAAACAGAATCATGGAGAGTCAATATCATTTGGCAAAAAAATGTGTCGTAAATGTATTAGACCACAAAGGTTCTGAGCCAAATTACCTGTACATATAACACTATCAAAATTGGTGGGAAAATGGAAGTTTGGCTCTATCTAAACTTAAATCACTTCTAAAGAAGTAGTACCCAGCATCAGCTTATGTAAACCAAACCAAGGACAGAATGCGGGAAGGTCTTCTAGAGAGTCTCAGTCATCAATCTATATTTATAAATTCCAGTAAAACTAAAAACAAAGTTGAAGAGGATCCTCAAAATTGGTTTCGAAATTTCTCTGAAGTCATTTCCGTTTACCAGAGGATGCAGCAGCATTCAGAAAAAGGCAAATTCATCTCCTTTCAATATAGTGGTGAAGCTTTCCGTGGCACTAGTGTTGTCATCCAGTCTTTTGGTAGAATGAAGCATGTTGATGAGTTTGCTGGCTTAAGATTTATGTTTGTCTTCCCAGCAAGTAATGCATGAGACAGTCATTTCTAAATGTACCTGACCAATACTTTCTATAGAAACATTTGTATTAATGACTTCTGAGCTCTTTCATCATACTGCGTACCCAAAAGGAGACCTGGCAGGACAGAACATTTAAATTAAATAATGTCAGTTTGAAGAGTCAGACCAAGAGGGTTGAAACCACTGCTGCCTAAACTATTACTCTTGCAGAATGATAATATCTTATTTTTAGAACATTGAAGCATGTCTCAGCCTGGAGCTCAAACAGCGCTCTAATAGTTATTAATGGCAGCTGTCAGGTATGCATCTATTGACCAAGAATGAGTCACACTGGCCATGCTAGAAGCCCCAGTTAGCTGGAAAGCTGGGCCATTTTTTTCTTATTTTCTTTTATTATTTTTCTTTTTTTTTTTATTAGCTCATTCTTCTGTAAGCAGCATGATAATGAAATATCAGAGTGTTTATCTGCAGTAGCCATTAGGACAAACTAATGAACTTGTTCTGGAGATACAAGCAGGTCATCACCTGCTTTGTCAGTAAATAATACTGTTAAGGAGGCAATTTCCATCACTGTAGGTACTCACCAGTTAATTTAGAAACTACCAGCTTTTAATTAGTAGTGCAGCCAGCATACTGTGTGGCGAAATCTTGCAGAAAGCCCTTCAATTTATTGGGAAGGTAAAGGAATACATTAAAAATACCCTTCTCCCCCTCTAAAGAATGATCTGAAGGACTCTAATACCAATATGATTGACGCTAATGGTTAAAAGGAAATAATTTAAAATTTTATACTTCTTTGTCTCCCAAAATTAAATGACTTTCAGACATATTTCATTTTTATCAGGCTACAGTATTAGCAAATTTAATTTCAAAGCATAATTTTTATGTGCATAGGCTTGACAAATCAGCTGCTGTGGCTGTCTTACAGTAATTAGTATAGGCATTTAATTCATGCTTTCCAAACCAAATAAGGCAACTACAAATAGTATAAAATCTTCAGCAACAGCTCCTGTGAACCCTCAAGATCAAGCAAAGTCTGCTGTTAAGTTTTTATGCAGGAAAGGTCTGCAAGGGCATGAAAGCTGCACAGAAAATCCAGCATATAGCTGCCTGCCTGTTAAACAAAGAGACAGATACAGTGTAGGTCTGCATCCTTCATTTCAGAATGCAATTAAAAATCCTGGCCCTTGCCTAAGATCTGCCAGGGAGAAACTGCTCCGAAGAGATAATGACACTGACAGAGCCAAGGGGAGAGGTCTCAGGAGACCAAGTCGACACCCCGAGGGAACAGCTTTTTGAGACTGAAGACCCCCCCTGCTCTTGCAAGACTCTTCTAACATTGCTGTTTTCAGGTCACCGTTTAGTGGCCATATATTTGCAAATGCCTTTGCAGTAACAAAACAGTAATTTAATGAGTGAGAAAAGTGAGGAAAGAGGAGGAAAAGTGGCAGTGAAGGAAAGGAGAGAGAGAGAGGAGACAGAGAAATCATTAAATGAGGGAGTATTAAGACCCTTTGTTCAGTATTGTACTACCCTTAGCATGAATACACCACCAAGATGGTCTGACAGATCAGACATGCCTAAATACATTAGGCAAGAAAAGATAACAGCTGTGCCTGAGCCACAAACCAGCACATATTCACCATTATTTAATTGTGCTAGGCAACGTCCGGTGAAGTGTAAACATAAATGCACACTAGGACCTCTAGACACAAGGATATGCTCTTCTCTTTCATGGCAAATCAGCTGGTGTCATGCTTAATCATGCTCTTCTGAATGACCAGATTGGCTTCTGCACCTGACCTGTCCTCACCACTGCACTAGCAAAGCTTGCCCTTGAGCAGCTTCTTCTTTGAACATGGTGTGGTAGGAGGCAAAGCGTTCTCTCTCCTTCGGTCTCTGCTTCTGCCCACTAAAAGCCAGCAGTCCCAGATGGGATCCACTTTTCCCACCTGAAAGCTATGGAAAGCACAGGCAATTACATTTTTGCTCTCCTGCTTGTGGACTTTGCTTTTGTCTACGTGCATGTCCCAGTCTGATTTCCAGATTTCAGCTTTTTTCCTCTCTGGAAGCTTCTTGGTATTCCCTGTCCAGAGAAATGGCTGGTGTATGCACTTCTGACCTCTGTCCCTTCTTTCTTTGATATTATGACAGTTAATATGAAAAGTAGTGCTGCTACCTTGGAACAGTCTTTGATGAATCACTAGTAATAACCCAACATTTAATCCTAAAAATTGGGCTACCTGTCAAGTTCGTCTGCAAAGCAATTTCTTTAATTTCCACCGATGGTCCTCTTCTAACAGGGTCATCTCCCCAAGATCAATATCAGCTGAAATGTGATTTGGCTTTGTGGTCTCCAGGGGCATTAGCCTGTCCACTTGCTGTGCTCAAGATATTCCATCTTTTTCTAATGCTTCAGCTGAACACAAAGTGGTAACGACCTGTCCACGGTGGATGTTATTACTGCCTTGCTTCCTAAGCTGCATGCTGGATTGAAGCTGTTGAACATCAGCACACAGGCAATCCTATCTTGAATAACTTGTTCTTCGTCTTTCCAATAAGTCCATGGTGTGCCATTCCGGTATTTTTCAGCAGAAGTTGCATGCCCTTGGTACCTTTCTAGGTCATGTATCTCTTCCTGCCGTTCTATAATTCAGTTGTCTTTCCACCAGTATATGTGTTTACAAAATTTCTCCTGTAAACAAAGATGTGTCTGAAATGCTTTGGTAAATGAGGCTACAAAGGGCCTTCCTACCTCTGCGCTGTGTAGGATGGTCTTCTGTTTTGTCACAAAGCCCTGTACAGAGCATCTTGCTAAACCTCAGAGGAAATGCTTATTTTCCTTGTGTAAATTTCACTTTTTAAATGTAGGATAGTTTCTCCACAACAGCTGTTAACAGTCTTTGGAGTTCTTGACTCAGACAAATAGATGTATTTTGTTCTTAGGTTTATATCAGGGGCTTGAAGTTGATCTTTGTGAAAATAGTTATTCCTCCAGGATCTTATCTTTTGTATGTGACTTATGGACAGGTAACAAAAAGAAAGGTTTTTCCTCCTGCTATTCATTTTTATTGTCAGTTCTGTGGGCCATTTATTCATTTATTCATTTATTTTTGTAACAGTCTCTAACTCTAGTTGACGTTGCTTACAAGTACAAGAAGTTCTTCTTATCTCATGGTGCAGTAGCTGTCTTGCCACGTGTCATGGCTGTTTGCTCCTAGAGGTCACCAGATTGCTTTGAGATGTCCTTCCTGCCCTGATGAATCCCACTAGGATACTTGACTATGAGTCAAGGGCTTTTTTTTCTAATATAAACAATCCAACCATGCACATTTGGAGCTGCTGTTCTTCGATGAAGATATTACGAGACAACAAATAAGCACTGACCGTATGTAAACCTACTTCTAACTCATGTTGCTCTAGTCCAGAAGGCAAAAGAGCTGTGTTACCACAGCACTTAGCCCAATCTCTGCTGAGACCCAATAAGCCGTAGGCACCATTGGGTCATAACCAGGGCTGTACAGTGCATGGGATGCCAGTAGTGGTTCTGCACGGTGCTGCACCACAGAGTGTAGACAGGCTGGCCTACCAGGAGGGATGCAGGGAGGGTTCAAAACAGAGCGCATAGCTCTGATTCTCTTATTAAGATTATGTCCAAGGTCCCCTGTCACAGCTTCAAAGAGCAGGGTTGCAATGTTTCCTAGCCAATGATGATTAAACACCTCAGAAGCATAAGACAGATTCCTTATATGAATCAGAAATTCCTGATTCGTTCCTTCCATATAATAAATCAGGAAGAAATTCTAAAAATTGCAACATTGAATTTCAGGGGAAGTCAAGTTCTGTTAAAACTCAAGCATGAAGATACAGATCTCAGCATAATATTTACTGATACATGAATATAGGGAGAAAGGGAAAGAATTTGCTTCATTACAAGAAGGCTGGAGTTTGAAATTACCTTGAAAATTTAAGAGATGGGAACAGCTTTGGTTTAGCTCCAAAGCTGAAAGAAGGTAACAGTTCCATTTTGTGCCATCATTTGATTTTCCAAATCCTCTTTTCATTCCAGTGTTGAAGTTCTGTAGTGCTTTTAAGGAGACGAGATTGTGCTGGACTACCCTGAGATCCAAAGCTGTACTTCAAAAACATTTGGAAAAGGCTTATGAAACTTGAGACCATTTTGTCTTGGGAGTTTTCAAAATGATTAGGTTGTCAACTAAATTGTAATGACCCTGGCTGGGAGCCCTTGACTCCTTCCTTCAGGGCTGAGCATCTCCTGTAGTTCTCTCTGAAATGGACAGAGTGAAGCTGAAGCCTCAACTTGTGATGATTGTAGCTCTAAAAATGTGAGCGGGTCTCTCACTCTGGTAATTTTTGAGTTGAGAATCTGGACTAAAAAATTTTCCTGTTAAAAACATCCTTTTCAGCTGTTAAACTTCTGTGAAATGTTCTGGCCTCGGCACAATGAAATCATACGAAAAATGTTTCAATCAGATCTTTTCGCAGGCATTATGATGTAGTCTTTAATTATACACATTCTTTTTCTGTTCCCTGGAGCCCCAGCCCATTTTGAAATGATTTGTATTTTATTCATACTTTTATTGTTAGAATGCTTTCCAGGCTGGAAAGCAGCTTTTTAAAGAAAAACAATATAAATAAGGGGAAATGACTGTTGTTTGTTTAATGTATTTTACATAATAACAGTTGGTATGTTTTTAAATAAAAATAAAATACTGGCATTTTTCATACCCACAGAATTACAGGAAAGTTGTGGTGTATCTTTGTTTATAGGCTGAAATTTGTTACATTTAATAAAATTCACCCTTTCCCTTTTCTTTTGTACAGGTATAGGAGCACAATAAATCAAAAGTAATGTTGCAGTATTATAAGCATTTCTAGCAACAATCCCATTCATCTGAAAGCTATTGGATTTTTACTTTGTTGGAGGTATTTCTGTTGTGACTATATATATCAATAGTTAGGTACTATCATTTGAGTAGGTATGAACCATTAATCTACTTTGTACTGTGCATATAAATATGCACATGGGAACATACATACACATCTGCAGTATTTAGGATAGAATTAATCTACATGCCCACCTACCTTTATACTTTATCATTTATAATACACTTTTATACTTGTACCTTTATACTTAGAATCTGCCCTGCATACTCACAGGTATGTTTATGTAACGATACCTCCAAAAAATAAAGCCTTATTTGACTTTTAATGATAGTGAAAAAGATGATAAGCAAAACGTAGCTTTCAATATAGTTTAAAACACACATACCCTTTCTCATAAAGCCTCACTGCTGGGCAGGAATCTGCTAATGCCAAGACTTTTGCCATTTCAGGGCATAAGTTCCGTATTAAACAGACTCTGGTATCCAAGTCTGTACACTGTCAGCAATCGTTTAGTAGTGATAAATGCAGTTTCAGACTGACCACCCCAACCAAGTTGATGGAGCATGCTCTCAGATCCATGGATTCGGCGCAGTGACAGAGCCAGGGCAAGGGGGATCTGGACAAGGAGGTCCCGTACTTCACAACTGGATGGGAAAAATCCAGGGGCTTGCTGGAGCTACAAATGCAGGGGCCTGGATTCATCTGTCCAAAATGGTTCACCACCAGGACTGAGGGATGGTAGAACCAGTTGGCCACCTGTGGGGAAAAGAGACACTGGAGATGAGGTTGGTAGAGCAGGCCAAAGAAACTGGGGGTACTTCTTATTTTCCTAACTCCTCTGGTTCCTCACTCTGGGGTTATGTGAGCATTGGCAGCACATGTCCCATCCTGCCAGCCACCCGTGCTCCACTTACCTTTCTCCTTCTGCTTCAGTGCCTCTGGGCAGTCCACATGCAATAGATTTGTGTAGCTTTGTGTTGCTAGGTTTTTCTATGCCATTTGGGTACAAAAGTCTCTGCTCCTCATGGTGACAGGTCATTGACATTTAGGTCATCAAACCCATGATATAAGGAGTTTCTCCATATAGATATTATACATGGGGTCAAGTTTTCCTGAGATCTTATAGAAGAAAGGTGGTACCATTGTTACAGCATGTAATACAGAAATATCTAGATGCCCAACTCTAGAGAACTGAGGCGCTGTGGGAGGCCAGGTCTACCGAAAACAACACAAAGGGAGAGGGTGGCCTTGGCAACAGAGAGCTTGCAAACTCAATAGAGAAGATCGCTCTTATCACAAATGTGCAACTGAGGCATAGATGGCCTGTGGGAGCTTGAGAGATGATACATGAAATGCTGTAGAAGCAGGAACCAGATTCTGACTACCCCAGTGCTGTTTCATGTCAGACCAGCACTCCTTGCTTACGCTTTGCAGTCAGAATACTTTTTTGTATTTATGATGCAAAAAGAGAGAAAGGGATGAATCTGAGAAAGAAATAAGGATTCCTGAATAAATAAAACAGGAGGAAGACACTTTAAAAGACCCTGAGGAAAGGATACCTTTTCTCTCCTTCCTTGCCCTTTACTGTCAGAAAAAAAAACATTATTTCATTAATGCTTTCGTGCTGATCTTCCCTGCAAAGTCTCATGTTGTTTTGCATGCTCTGAGAGTAATGCACTTTCAGTCTGGGACCAGTGATCCCTTTGAACTCACTTGAAATACAAGAAGACAAATGGAGAAACAGATTTTAATCTTGGCATCTTGGCAGTAGATGGTGATGGGTATTTGAAAATGAAGGATGAACTGTGAAAATTAGAATCATGTTTTCTTTTGTCTGGAGCTCCTTGGTCCCCAAATTATTCATATTCTGAAGCTGATTCATCGTCTTCCTCCTTTTGTTTAATTTTCTTCTCACTGTCTGAATCCAATGGGAAAGAGAAAGAGCACCTTTAAGAATTTTGCTTCCCTGATTAATTCTAACTTTTAACAGGCTAGAACGAATGAGATAGTTTTCCCAGGTGCCCTGATTTTGCATTCTTTCCCTGGGAGCAAAGCCACACTGATAACAGTTGGACAAATTTTTCAGAATGAAACAGGCAGGTGGTGCGTCTGAGATATTGGTCTCTGGTGGGACTGGTCACCAGTGCCATGAAATTTTTCCCTTGATATCCCTTCATCCTGCTGAGAGTTTTGATCATATTAATACATCCTTGAAAATACTAAGAGAGTACCGCAAAAAGTGCTGTCCCCCAAAGGTTTCTCCAGGAGAGAAAGACAGATCTGCTGAGAAGCAACCCTGCAATACCCTCCACATGCTCTCCTACTACAGTTCGCACTTTCCTTGAACTCACCATTTCTACCATAATTTTGTCAACACTCCCACCTCATGAAATTCTAAAATCCAGGTCATTTGAAGTGTGACTTCCTGCCTTCTTATCAGCTGTAAGGAAGAACAAAAGGATCACCCCCAGACTCATCATTTTATTTGTATCTCCTTCACTCCATAAGCTGGTTAAAAGCTGCCTTGATTAAATTATGCTTTCTATGGTTTACCTCTATTTACCTTTATTACAAAAAAAAAGTCTTTGTAGAGAAGCTTCCCTTCACTTTTTTAAGAAATCAATAGTTATCTATTTTCATATGTATGTGTGTACACATATGTATCCTTTGTACCCTGTGCTTTTAATGTCTTTTCCTGTTTACTTTATCTGTAATTGCTCTGTATAGAGTGGTTTGGCTATATTCTGCAGAAAGGGTGCTATCCTATACAATACACTTGTCAGAAAAAGTATTTTCTAACTTTTCCACAGATGTCCGAAGTGGATGATACCAATGGTAGATATTGTTATCTGTCTTTTGAGACAAAGCAGGATAGTGGCAGTAAGTACACACAGAAGTAATGCAAGTCAAACTAATAATTTCCAAAGCTTTATAACCAGTCTAATCCATGTAGTTTCATTTTTCTCACTTGCAAATTCACTTCCTTATTGGATGTTTGAAATATTGTGAACCCAAATCCATATTATTCCTCAAGCTTGTCATTGGCAAATTCAAGGGCATTTAAAACAAACCAATATCGGTGAAATGGCTAGCTAAGCGTCTTCCATTTTCTCCTCAAGGTCTCCTCGTCACCAACACTGTTCATCACTTCTGCTTGGTGGCACCTACGTCAGCAGCAGCAGTTTCTTCACAAAAGAAGTAAAAATGGTGCCTGTTTTCTTCAGAAGTCCATGGGACATTTTCAGCACTCAGCAGGCCCGCCTGCCAGGAACCTGCTTTGTGAGTGGCCGTACACAGTTTTCTCTGTGCTCTCCATAGTCATGCAATGATTTGTGTGAGAGCTAAACGTCATGCAGATGAAAACCTGAGTGAGAATACTCTGTACATCACATCCCACGTAGCTCCTTGGTAGGGGCCAGCCAAATCCAGTTCCTTTTAAGCCCTTTTAAAGGACTGAGTTGCAATTTTAAGGTGCATTGGTTTTGTGGTGACCCTAAACAAAGAAATGATGATAAAAGAAAACGTCCACCACCTTTGGTGTTGAGCAGTGGGTGAGTACAACCATCAAAAAGGCAAAGGAGCTCTAAAGCAGATATCTAAAAGTTTTATATCTAAGTCAGGGCCAGCCACCTTTCCAATACTTCTTTCCACATCACTGGAAAGAAATAACCACTTCCAAAGTACTGTTTATCTCAATCTAAACTGGGTACTCATAAGACAGGTCACCCTCTGGAGTTCCCTGTGTCTTCTTATTGACCATAAGGTGAGCTCAGGGTTATTGTCTTGGGCTTAGATGGCCAATCTGTCAATGTCTAAGTGAAGGAAGATGACCTCAGCTCACACAGCCTAGAGGTAGCTGTACACATATACCCTGTCTACATTACAAAGTGAAGTTATCTGCAGTAAAAGGAGGGCTTCAAGGTTTTGCCCTAAATTTTTGGAGGATGTGTGCTTTGGGGATTTTGTAAAAGCAAGGATAATTAACCTATTGCAAATGACCTGTATGTAGGCTGAGCTGTCAATCTTCTACAGAGCGAAGCATCTTACACACCCACTGGTTTATATAGCCCAACATAACAAGGTCCATGGTTAAATTAATGAATAACACACACAAGATCAGATATGGCATATTTAAAATCTTGTAGGCTGTGCCTGATGGTATTATGTAATGTTAAAAGTTGTGACAAATCCAAGACAATGGTTATTAGGAAGAGGCAAAGAGAAAGCACTTGAGAAAAACCCAAGTTACAGTGTTCTCTCAGATTTCTTGTTTGGATATTGTTTGGGGTGGTTTTTGCTGCACTATACTTGTGGGTGACAAGTGAAAGATTTACAGAGGATTGACAGAAAACTTGCAAAAAACTTACATATCATTTTTGGGATACCCAAGTACAATGTTTCACTACATCTTCTCTCATGGCAAACCTAGACAGTTCTGTTACGAAGATGTTTAATGTGCTAAACTTGGTCCTCCCAACTCTCTGCCTTTCATCATGCTCATCAAGATAGTTCTGCCTCTTGTTTCCGCTGCTGCGTCATGATGTTTCAGTGTGCAAAGTTCCTCATTAGTACAGGCATGGGAGAGAAATGCAACAGAGAAACATCTCCAGTTCATTTACGCAGGTGACATTTCAGCTAAAGGAAAATATTTTCAGTAGTGTTTGAAGCTGGACTGAATGTTTCCGTTTCCAGATTTTGTATGCTCTGCTGGGGATAAGATGTGCTTAAAGCAAAAATAGCGACCCCGCAACAGAGAACTACTGGTTACTGATCTAGTCAGCGCATGTCACGAGGGCCTATTCCGTGAAAAGTTCAGAAGTAAAAAACTGATCATCTTCTCAATTACCAGTACGTCAGGGTCTTTGGGGCATATGAAAGTCATCTAAATTGTCAACAGCTTTTCATGAGATTTAGTGTGCACAGTTAAGCAGTTTACAGGTTAATATTTGAAAAGCTGATTTGACCAAGGGCAATGCTAACATCAGTTTATTTTTTCACCATTTGAATAAAATTAATAGGGAATTTTATGCATAAGCTGTTCAAATCCAGTGAGGAAAGAGATTGTCGCTGTGGCTTTATATTTGTCAGTATAACTCACCCTGCATGCTTTAATTTTACATTTCAAAAGTCTTGCATTTTCTTTACATGCAATATTTTTGGGCAATACAATAAAACTTTTAGGTTTCAACAATTAGGACCTTGACACCTGCTGCAGCTCCAAACCCCGTCCTGGTATCTCTTGTTTCGTGGCCTTCTAAAACTGCCTTGGAATCAGTGCCTACTTTTCTACAAACTCTCCGTGCACTCAAAACATTTTGTGTGGCTTTTTTTGGTAAGTCTAATTTTAAGTCTTCTGATCTTTGATGGATGTACAAATTCATTTAATCAGTCAGTTATCCTGCAATATAGGCATCTGAGTCATAAGCTTTCCACCAGCCTTTGCTTGGTTAAACACCAGATGGATGAAACAGCTGTATAAATCTTTAATCTCTGTGACAGCCTTTCCTTCATTTATTCTTTGACTTATGTGGTTAGTTTCACTTGTGTGTTCTTCCAATTAGGGAGTTAACCAATCTCTGTCATTCGGATCTATTCAACACACTTTGCTTGTCTTTAGCTTAGGGAATTTTACTTTTACATTGATTTTTCAACATATACATTAAATATTTAGCCTGCATTTGAAGTAATATCGATGTCTTTGATATCTTTGTTCATTATCTGTTAATCTATCAACATTGCTGGTATAATTAAAAACACACATTATTATGACACTTCATAAATACAGTCTCTTTCTTTGGAATAGTACTTTCTTGTAAGATAATCTTCTCATCCAAAACTGTTAAATTTATAATCAATGGCTTTTTTTCACACCATTCTGGTTTGCAGTTGCACTATTTCTGCAATCTCACTATTTCGATAAAAATAAGCTGCAAGACAATAGCAGAACTATCCGTTGATGTATACATCCTTTTAAAGGGTTCAAATTACCTTTTTTCTAAATTGCCATCTTTTATGTATAGAAATTTTTAAACTCATTTGAGCTCTGTCTAGAAGAAACCTGACTTAAAAGAAGACTGTTACCATGAGTAAGGGAGCTGATTGTAAGTATGTGTGGTACTAAACCCTGAGGACATCCCCCAGATCAGGTGATATCAAGAACGTTTGCAAGTCCAGCAGAACTGTGCCAAACTAACCTTAAAAAAAGCTGGGATAAGACTTTTAAAGAGACACATAATACATGAAGTGGATCGAGAGACTGCAACATGGGAAATTTTGTGCAAAGCCAGAGAGCTGTTTAATGCATTTGAATATTGGGAAGTCTTATAGGAGGAGGGCGTGAGCTCCTCCAACCATATAGCTTAGAGAGAGGGCAGAAAAAATCCCCTGTGAAGAATGATTTTTTGGGGGGAACAAAGCATGTCCAGCTGGTTGGTCTGGTTAGAGTCAAGAATAATTTGTTTATTTCCCCCCCGTCCCCAAAAGAACTGTTTGGTTTGGCCAGGATCATGGTAACACTGTAATCACTTTGCTACTTAAGCAAAAGGGGAATGAGAGGGAAGTGGTGAATATCGATGCCGAGTTAGGAAAGGCCACTGTGACACCATTGCTCTGTAGGGTGCACCAGCAATGCTTTGTTGGCTGATTTTACTACTCCACCCAGAAATGTAATTTCTGAGTTCAAACAAAATTCCAGTCCAGACCATCAAGGGCACAACCTAAGAAATCCTGAAGCTTTGCAATTGGAAAAGAAATTTGCATATGGAAAAGAGTGGGAATAAAAGGTGATAGAAAAGCAAAAGCTTTCATATCTTATATGAAAAAACATGCCTGTGGCATATATGAAATAAATCTAAAACTCTAAGATGTCACTAGAGAAGCTGAGATGTCAGAGACTCTAGAAGTTATCTGATGCCCCTGAAAGGCTTTAATGCTACTAAGTCCTAAGAGAAGCTTGAAACCATTTCATTTTGAAATATGTTATTCTTTATGTTTCCTCTTTCTTTTGTGTGTGTGTATGTGTGTGTTTAAAGTCTGTGGAATAGAATTGGAGCTGAGAGCAACCTTCCTTAACTAACCCTCTTCTGCATGTGAATACACTGTCTAAAGGAAGTAAAGGGAATGCAGGTGTAAGGACATGTGATGTTTCTCCCTTCTCCTTGGTATTTCAAGGATATGATTTATAATAGCCCCATCATTTCAAGTTTGGCAGCTGACTAAGTTCATGCTCTCTTTCTATTAGCTTTTCAACTGTGTGTGCTTTTATTACCATGTTTCTTATACATGGACACTGGGATTTTTATCAAGGTAGAAGGAATCAGAGTGACCATAGTGTAAAGTAATTTTGTTCAGAGTAGAGACTCTTAGTGATTTCTTCCCTGCACGGTAGCACAAAATGCAGAGTGGTTCATATCCTTGTATAGAAATATAATCTCACAGTAAACAATGCTTTGATGTGTCTGATGTGTTTCAAGCATTTATGAAGTATTTCTAAGCATATTAGCTATGAAATATGAATTCATTCTTAATATAGGATATAACCTTGGACTTCAACTACATTTCTGCACGAAAAGGTCGGTTCATCCTTCCAAGGTGTGTATAAGAGTTAAGTAAGGAATTTTTCTCATTTCAGCTCTGTGGCAATGTAAATTGTCTATACCTGTATAGAAAACTCCCTTTAAACCTCCAGCTTGATATCAATACCTATTTTGCTTGCAGTGTGATGCCAGTTACATGTTCGTTATTTATTTTCCCCTCCATCTGCATGCAAAAAAGTCCTTCCTGTCAATATCAGTTACCCACCTGTAGCCAGCAGAGATTGGATCTCGCCCCATTCCAGCAGCATTTTTCAAACTGCTGTAGCTATGAGATGAAATCTCATTTATTTTATGGCCACAAATTCCAACAGGGAGCAGGAATAATTTCTTCTTCATGGAAACAATTTTTAAGCCTTTGAGACCATCCAACACTGTCTTTCTCCAGGAAGTTAGCTTAAAAGTTTCTTAAAGAAGTTAACTTAAAAGAGAAAGAGTTTTTAAGTGACTTACAAAATTGAATATATGGTTGATGGTAGAGCTTAGCACGTCTGGTCCTCTGTTGCTATGGAACTAGGAAGAATATGAAATCTTTCTCTTTCCTTGATTTCGCTGATATAAGACAGAGTGGCATATGGGAATGCTTTCTGCATTAAGATTTCTAGAATTTTCCTCATGTTTTACCCTTGCAGTTTGAACTGATTGCAGTTTTATTGTTGTTTTAGCACAGACAGAAGGACAATGAAATATTTCATGAGATTTGGGAAATCCTCATTAAGCAAGACAGACTGCTGTACCTCTACTACACATAAAGATGTACTGGAAATTCAGTAATACTTTCCCTGCATATTTTCTGCTTTTAAATTTGATATCTTTTGAAATTGTTATGAAAGGATCAAGATTAAATACATTTTTAATAAAGCCATTGGATTATCTTTGGGCAACATAACTTATGTAGCAACTGTATTACATTCAAGATTTTTATACCCTAGGGACTGACAGGCTTCATTTCAAGAAAACCAAACCCCAAAACTCTGATATTATGTCCAAACAGACAGGAGACTTCAATCCAATTTGTTTAGGGTTACATTTTGCAGGAGTCAATCCTGTGCATTATAATTATCTACAAACCAATGGCAGGACTCCAACAACTTCTGTCTGTACGTTTTTAGTATATATGTATATGCATATTAATGTATACACACACACACACACACATCTAGTGCATGCACAAGCAAAATATTGCTGATAGAGGTCTCAGAGCAAGCCCCTAAGACATGGGCATTTCAGTACGCCACAGCTGGAAGAATAGTCTCCATAGACATTCAGCATTAAAATAAAACAACTTTATTCAGCAGATAGAATAAAGCATTGTACTGCAGAGTAATTCCTTGGAGAGACATTTCATATTTTAGTTTCAAGGAAGTAATTTAGAAGACAACAGCACATCTTATTGGTAATCATCTTGTGAGTCTGTGAATGTGAGCGCTTTGCAGTTCAGTAGTGGGAGAGCAACTGTTTCATTTGCCATGAAACAGAAGGAGGATAATTCCATACTAGGGGAAAAAAAAAAAAAAAAGTAAAGTTTCAGTGTTAGTTGTGTCTTAGAGTTGTTGCTGTAACTGAGAAGAGGTTAAAATGAAACACCTTAAGAGTCTAGGGCAGCTTAGACACAGCCTGTTGCCTGATTGCCTTCAGCTGCCCATTAACAGAAAATCACATATTTATATATTGAACTAAACTTGTGCTTTAAGCGAGCAGAACTGGGTAAAGGTGGGTCATCTTTTACTTGTTCTGTTTCATGGTCTCAACATCAACCAATCTAAGTCACTAAGGTCCATTTACTACATCAATGGAATTAAGCCTCTAAATTTCTTGTTGCAAATGTAAAGACATTAATGTCCAGCTATGCAAAAGTACCTGCCTTGTAGAACTATTAATTGCCCTGCTACAGGAAGACTATGTGACAAATAATACTGTTTACCTATGCAAAGTACTGTTTACCTGTGCAATCAGTTGTCAATTGTCGTCAATACAGTGAATTAGTTGATACAGGTACAAATGGGAGCAAATTATTAGATGATCGACTATCCCTGTTTGTTGCTTATTTTCTATTATGAGTTACTTAACATTTTGTTCTATCGGTGGCCTAAAACATGTAACTTACATCAACTTAAGCAGGAATTTTGAGCAAAGAGATGCTACAAAATAACTTATTTTCAGGGCTTATTTCAATACATCAGAAAATGTATTTTAACATAAAGTTTAACTGTCATCATGCAGGAACGATCCAGCTGGAGCCACACGTGTGATATAAGTACACAGAACACACAGAAGAGTGATGGCAAACACCCCATGAAGCCTATTTGTGATACAGGAAGGACTACAAATCATTGCGAGACCACCCCACAGAGACAGAAAATCCATTTGACGATCAGCATGACTAGACCATATATAACAATGGAACTCTTATCCACACTCCCTTTACTGGAGCCACAACCATTTTCACACCGAGTCTATATTTGCTTTTGTCCATGGTGGGCCTGGCCATGTTACGATAAGCCTACCTTACCTTTCACTCTGACTGTGAAGATCTTTCAGTGATGATAAGGAAACCAGTAAAACTGAGAACAATTTTCCGAAAAGAAAAACATTTTTAAAGAATTAATATTCTTAGCTACCGTGGTCAGACTCCTCATTCAAAAATATCTCAGTCTGAGTAACAGTTCCTAAGCCCTGCTGAGTCACTGCAGATAAATCCCTCCAATAATCAGGGTTTCATGAAAATAAGGTAATGATGTTAATTTGGTTTGAAAAATATTTTGTGATCTTCCGATGAAATGTATTCTGTAATAAGCAGAGAGTTTATTACTCTGAAAGAATAATATTCTTTCAATCTAGTAATATTCTTGAAAATGGAAAAACTTTCCAGACATGCCTTTCTGCAAGTCAGGAACAGAGAGTGTTTCTCCTTTCCCTTGTTTTATCTTGCCTTTTGGAGCCTGTAAGTACCAAAACAGAAAACAGGGTAGACCGTGGTATCCACAGATGCCATTCACACAGGAAGAAGCGCGATGAAGAGGGGATGCCAAAGGACTCCTGAGGAAGCAAAGTGAAAAGTCAAAGAGATCAAGTAGAAACAAACTGCAAGTGCTGCTCACTCCAGCTAAATAAATAGTAGCAATACGTATGGCAGATGATACCAGACTGGATGAAACAAAAAGTGGCATTTTTTCACACCTTGGTTTTTTCAAAACTCACTTCTCAGCCAAAGCAGATAACACTCCAACTGAGAAAAACTGATTTGCTGAGAGTCTTGCCAATATGGAGAGGGGATTTTACATAGAGAAATTCTTGGCAGAATCTCTTATTTCCCCTTAAGGCGCATTACTGGAGTCTAGGCTGAGATGGTATGGATAAGGGAAAGACAATGAAACAGTAGATGACAAAGAGGGAAAAGGAGAAGCAAAAATAAAAATAATATAAGTATTACTAAAATCCCTGTGGATTTTACGTTTGTAATTGTGCCGATTGTCTGTCTTGTAAATAACACAGATATACTAAACTTTCTATGCAAGCGTAAAACCAATACTGATCTGCACTTTACCAGACCAGGTCTTGTCCATGCTTGTCCATTTCTAAAATCGGACAAAGTGTTAGTCTGTAAAGTCTTTAGGGCACAGACTGGTCTCTCTGCCCTAGCTGCTTAGCGAGAGCCACACGCTCTCTGAAGTCTCCGAATGACACTGAAGAAACTGTTCACTCAAAAAGAAGCAAGCAATTCATACACAGGATTATTGTATTACCACCATTTAAGCTTCCGTTCAGCCATGTATGTGCTTTAAATCCATTAATTGTTGTTAATTAGTTCAGACCCTCCTTGTAACACTGCCAGCTTACCTTTGAAGACACACTATTCAAATTCACCACAATGTATCATGAATAAGATTTTTTCCATGGGCTTCATTTTCCTGTCTTCTCTGGCTTTTGTTCTTTCATGCCCAGAGTGAGGATTGCTGCAGCATGCATTCACAAGCTTAGAGGCAGAAAGAGTCTCTAACCTGAACCCTTTAGCAATCACCTTCAGTTTTACTGTTGAATTTCTAGTTTTCAGTTCTGTGAAGCGCCTGGGCTGGGCTGAAATTAATTGTGACTGAAAGAATGGCATTTTCAAAGTTGTTATGACAATCTGCTTCCTTCATTGAGATGCATAAGACCTAGATATTCCATTTTTTTCCAAGGCCACTTGCGTAATTCTTAGAAAATATATTGGCTATGTGGTGGATGACTCAATTGTCCTGGAATAAAATACTGCTTTGACAAATCTACTTGTACTTCTGAGTGTCACTGAGTAAGTGATATTCATTCTTAAAGCAGGCATTTCCTGCCAAATCCCCAATTGAAATTATTAGTTTTAGTTAATAAAAACAGTTCTATGGGGACTTAATTACCATTCTCCATTTTCAAGTCCCCTTTTTAGAATGCCTTAGAGTTAAAAGATCAATTCTCCCTGTTCCAGAGCACCTATCACTTATAGGTCAGGTTAATAAACAGGTCAAAAGTTTATAGTTCTTCTGAAAACAATACCGCTCTTTCAGAGATGAGCTTTTCATTTTGTGCCTTTTTTTCCTTTATTCTTTGAGGGAAAAGAGCCCAAAGAAACTCTGTTAATGATATTTCTTACCCCAGTTTGAGCACATCCAAACTGGAACCTTAAACTTGAAGCATTGATGGTGAACAAAAAGGAACTTGCATCATTCCTCAGTGCTATCTATTAAAATACAGCCTTGATTTGTGCAAGCCACAGCCTTTCTGTGGGCATAAGCTTGTTCTTGTCCCCTTTTCCTCCTAAGCAGGCATACTGCAATAATTTCATAAGCACCGTGTTTCTTCTAAAGCCAGAAGACAAAGCAATGCTTCAACAGCTACTGTGAAAATATAGAGCTACTGTGTATTGTTTAACTTGCTTGTCCTTTTTTAATATCCTTTTTTCTTCTTCTTCTTCAGCAAAGTCATCTTTTCCAGCCAATAGAGTAGATGTGGATAGATTTGGATTGAACGGTGCCTGTGTTCAGTGTCTTAAATAGCAGTCGGACCTGGATCCATTGTTAGAACCTATAGGAAGATTCAAAAGGATGGAGTTTCAGTAGGATGTAGCAGCCAAGTGAAAGGATTGTAGTCAGCCTGGGAGAACAGAGGGGACTGGCAGCAGGGATTTTTGGGTAGGATGAACAAGAATAGCCAGATGGGGACCATGCCAAAGCAGGGCCACTTATTAATGCTTATAAATACTTAAAGGGAGGGTGCCAGGGGGATGGGAACAGTCTTTTTTCAGTGGTGCCCAGTGACAGGACGAGGGGCAATGGGCACAAACGTGAAGACAGGAAGTTCCACCTCAATACAAGGAGGAACTTCTTTACTTTGAGGGTGGCAGAGCACTGGCACAGGCTGCCCAGACAGGTTGCGGAGTCTCCCACTCTGGAGACATTCAAAACCCACCTGGATGCCATCCTGTGCAACTTGCTGTAGGTGACCCTGCTCTGGCGGGGGGGTTGGACTAGATGATCTCCAGAGGTCCCTTCCAAACCTGACCATTCTGTGATTCTGTGAGAGAAGTTGGTTGACTTAGGCTAAATTCTAGCCATGCCATGCATAGACCTTATTCAGGGCTTGTGGGTCTTTGGGTCCTCTCCTGATGATAACCTGGGCTGCATCAGTTACTGGATTTGGTAGAGAAAACCTGATTCTTGGTTGTCTCATTGAAATTCACGCAGTGCCCAATGACTGTCACCATTGCTTGGTGCTCACAATCTGCTTGTCTAAAAGATTACACAACAAGCATTAGGTTGTTCACACTGGTATTACTTCTGTGTTCTTAAAACAGCTATTCCCTTATCCTATGCAGTTAACTGAAGTCCATATGTTAATAATATTGTCAACTAGACTTAACTTATGTTAACTGCTACACAGCCTACCCCTTATTATATAGGCAATCCTATAAATGTCCATACAGATTAGTTCCATGCATTGCCATTTGTGAGTTTACATATACATATTGAGACGTTCTCTAGACCTTAATATATGAACTAATTGTTAATGCCACTAATATGAAAGTTTGTCCAAGTAAAATTACTCATTACAACTCTGGCGTTATTCACATATGCAATTGTCCAGTTACCTGTAACATGCTTATTATTCGCAGTGGTGTTGTGTACTAGAGTCAAGATTTGTTTTTTTGTGGAAGACGCTGCCTGCCATTTAGTGCCTTGCCCATAGGTTGTTATACATATATTGTTGCGCTCCTGCCCTACTGCAAATCTCCCCACCACTCATTTTCCAGCAGTCTGTTGTGAGAGCCATGGTAGCAGAAGTGTTTGTGGGTGGATGGCATATGCTGACACTACATGTAGCACATAGCAGTCCTCTAAGCACAACTAAACAGATTTGGTATGTCATGATGTCTTTTTTAACCTTGGTGGCCCAGATGGGTTACCCAAATATTTCCATCTACATTTTTTCCATTGTTTCATCCATCCCCACGCAGTACTGGCTGCCGTCCAGGAGTTGATATGGGCATGCAGTGCAGTACTGGCAACTGGGGCACTAACTCAAGTGGTTATTCTGTTACTAGTATTTCAGATGGTTCTTGGACTCCAGCACAGATGTTGCAGATCTCCTTCTCTCAAGCTGTGTGGCTAGCTTCTTGACCCCAATATCTGTGGCTTCAAAGTCCCAGTCATTGGCCTTAGATTTTATCAGGGCCCTTTCATCACGTGCTGCGGGAGACTCCACATGAGGAGATATGCAGGATATTTTGTACTCTACCACCAGCTCTGATAGGGCACAGAGTCACTGCTGTGCTGCAACTTGTTTCGCTTGTTGGAAGGCTCACTGTTATTTGCTTGCCCCAGTGACCTTCATTTTGTGCATGGGTCACAGTGGTTCCATCAGCTAGCTACACCTGGGAACATGCACTCACCAGAACCCTGCCATTCCAAAAAAAGGCTTCTGGAGGAAGACAAGATGTCCCTTGTTTCCATGCTCCAGATCCCAATGGGGAGCTTGATGCCATGATCTTAGAGACTAAGATCTTAGTCGAACTGAAGGTGGTCGAACTGAAGGAAGAGGTAGAAAGGTTAAGAACTATCAGAGACTGTGAAAATGAAATAGACTGGTGGAGCCATACCCTGAGACCAAGGCAGCAGGAAGAGGCTCCATTGGAAGTGGTTAATCCCCTTCCCTCCTGTCACCAGGCGGAAGGAGAGAACTTAAGGGATAAGGAGGAGCGGAGTCAGATCCCTCCCCGGAGAGGCATGCGGAACCTCTCGCAGCCCCCCTCACCATCCCAATTGCCCTTGCAGAATAGGTATGGGGCTTTGGAATTCGAAGACCAGGCGATCGAGGATGGAAAGGATGATCCATCCAGTGAGGCGCCCAGTGCTGGGCACTCACCCCGCCACCTCAGGACTTCCTCAACCAAGAAAGAAAGGAAGGTAATTGTGCTAGGTGACTCCCTTCTGAGGGGAACAGAGGGCCCTATCTGTAGACCGGACCCATCCCACAGGGAAGTCAGCTGCCTCCCTGGGGCCAGAATTAAGGACATAAGGAGAAAACTCCCTTCCCTGGTTAAGACATCAGATTACTACCCACTACTGATATTTCAGGTAGGTGGTGATGAGGTAGGTACCAGAAGTCTAAGGGCAATGAAGAATGACTTTAGGGCCCTGGGACGGCTGGTTAAGGGATCGGGAGCACAAATAGTGTTCTCCTCTATCCCACCATTTGCAGGGGTTGACCAGGGGATAAATAGGAGGAGTCAGGAAATTAACTCCTGGCTCCGAGACTGGTGTATCCGGCAGAACTTTGGCTTTTTTGATCATGGGCTCATCTACAGGAAACCAGGCATGCTGGCAACAGGTGGGGGAAGCCTAACCCGAAGGGGAAGAAAGATCCTGGGACAAGAGCTAGCAGGGCTCATCTATAGGGCTTTAAACTAGGTTTGAAGGGGGATGGGGATGAGACCAGGATTACAAAAGTGGTGCCTGGGAGAAGCGTACCAGTGCTTCTGGGTAAAAGTGTTAGCAAGGTCTTGCAGCCTGTCCCAGTGATGGTGGGGGATGGTGAATTGTGTGACAGCCAAGACACGAGGGGTAGTGATAATTTGGTAGCTACAGTAGTGCCTGAGTATGATCAGGTGCGAATTAGGGCTTGTCCCCCCAAGAAAGTGGCAGGGCAATTAGCCCAGCTGAAGTGCATCTATACTAATGCACGCAGCATGGGAAATAAACAGGAGGAGCTGGAGGCCATGGTACAGCAAGGAAACTATGATATAGTTGCCATCACAGAAACGTGGTGGGAGGACACACACAAGTGGAGTGCTGTAATGGATGGCTACCAACTCTTCAAAAAGGATAGGCAAGGAAGGAGAGGTGGTGGGGTGGCCCTCTATGTTAGGGGCAGTTTTGAATGTCTGGAACTTAACAGTGTGGATGACAACACTGAGTGTGTATGGATAAAAATTAAGGGGAAGGCCAATAAGGCAGACATCGTGATGGGAGTTTGTTATAGACCTCCTAATCAGGATGTAGAAGCCGATGAAGTATTCCACAAGCAGCTGGCAGAGGTCTCACAATCATCTGCCCTTGTTCTTGTGGGGGACTTCAACTTCCCAGACGTCTGCTGGAAATACAATGCAGCAGAGAGGGAACAGTCATGGAGGTTCCTGGAGTGTGTGGAAGACAACTTCCTAACACAGCTGGTGAAGGAACCAACTAGGGGAAGTGCCCTACTGGACCTACTGTTTGTTAACAGAGAAGGTCTTGTGGAGGATGTAAAGGTTGGAGGTCGCCTTGGGCAGAGTGATCACGAAATGATAGAATTTTCAATTCTTGATCACGTAAGGCGGGGAGCCAGCAGAACTGCCACCTTGGATTTCCGAAGGGCAGACTTTAGCCTGTTAAGGAGCATGGTCAAGAGTGTCCCTTGGGAGGCAGTTTTGAAGAGCAAAGGTGCCCAGGAAGGCTGGGCATACTTCAAGCAGGTGCTCTTAAAAGCTCAGGAGAAGGCCATCCCCTTGTCTCGAAAAACGAGCAGACGGGGAAGACGACCAGCCTGGCTAAATAGAGAACTTTGGCTGGACCTCAGGAAAAAAAGAAAAGTTTACATTCTCTGGAAAAGGGGGTTGGCAACTTATGAGGATTATCAAGATATAACAAAGCTATGTAGGGGGAAAATGAGAAGGGCCAAAGCTCAATCAGAACTCAGCTTGGCCACTGCAGTTAAAGACAATAAGAAAAGGTTCTTTGAATATATCAATAGAAAAAGGAAGACTAGGGAAAATGTAGGCCCACTGGTGAATGAGACAGGTGCCCTAGTGGTGGAGGACGCAGAGAAGGCAGAGTTACTGAATGCCTTCTTTTCTTCGGTCTTCACTGCTAAAGCTGTCCCTCATGAATCCCACACTCTGAAGGCAAAGGGGGAGGTCTGGAGAGTGGAAGATTTTCCCTCAGTTGAGGAGGACCGTGTCAGAGACCACTTGGCCAAGCTGGACATTCACAAGTCCACGGGCCCTGATGGCATGCATCCGCGAGTGCTGAGAGAGCTGGCGGATGTTATTGCTAGACCACTCTCCATCATCTTTGAACGGTCATGGAGAACAGGAGAGGTGCCTGAGGACTGGAGGAAGGCCGACATCACTCCAATCTTCAAAAAAGGCAAGAAGGAGGACCCAGGGAACTACAGACCGGTTAGTCTAACCTCTGTCCCTGGGAAGGTATTGGAGCAACTCATTCTGGATGTCATCTCCAAACACGTTGAGGAACAGGAAGTTATTGGAAGTGGTCAACATGGATTTACCAAGGGTAGATCGTGCTTGACCAATCTGATAGCTTTCTATGATGTTATAACTGGTTGGCTGGATGAGGGGAAAGTCGTGGATGTCATCTACCTTGACTTTAGCAAGGCTTTTGACACTGTCTCCCATGACATCCTCATTAGGAAGCTGAGGAAGTATGGGCTAGATGAGGTGACAGTGAGGTGGATTGAGAGTTGGCTGCGGGACAGAACTCAGAGGGTTGTGATCAGCGGCACAGAGTCTAGTTGGAGGCCTGTAACCAGTGGTGTCCCCCAGGGGTCAATACTTGGTCCTATTTTGTTTAATATATTCATTAATGACCTGGATGAGGGGACAGAGTGTATCCTCAGCAAGTTTGCTGATGATACCAAACTGGGTGGGGTGGCTGACACCCCAGAGGGCTGTGCTGCCATCCAGCGTGACCTGGACAGGCTGGAGAGCTGGGCAGAGAAGAACCTAATGAGGTTCAACAAAACCAAGTGCAAGGTCCTGCACCTGGGGAGGAAGAATGTTAGGCACCAGTACAGGTTAGGGGCTGACCTGCTGGGAAGTAGCTTGGAGGAGAAGGATCTGGGGGTTGTGGTAGACAGTAAATTATCCATGGCCCAGCAATGTGCCCTTGTCGCCAGAAAGGCCAATGGAATCCTGGGCTGCATAGGGAAGAGTGTGGCCAGTAGGTCGAGGGAAGTCATTCTCCCCCTCTGCTCGGCACTGGTGAGGCCACAACTGGAATACTGTGTCCAGTTTTGGGCTCCCCAGTTCAAGAGGGACAGGGAACTGCTGGAGCGAGTCCAGCGAAGGGCAACTAAGATGATTAAGGGCTTGGAGCATCTGCCTTATGAGGAAAGGCTGAGAGAGCTGGGACTCTTTAGCCTGGAGAAGAGAAGGCTGAGGGGAGACCTTATTATGGCATACAAGTATCTAAAGGGTGGGTTGAAGGAGGATGGAGCCAGGCTCTTTTCATTGGTTCCAAGTGACAGGACGAGGGGCAATGGGCACAAGTTAGAACACAGGAAGTTCCGTTCAAATACACGGAAACAGTTCTTTACGGTGAGGGTGACAGAGCACTGGCACAGGCTGCCCAGGGAGGTTGTGGAGTCCCCTTCCCTGGAGATTTTCAAGACCCGCCTGGATGCAGTCCTGAGTAATGTGTTCTGGGCAATCCTGCTTTAGCAGGGGAGTTGGACTAGATGATCTCTAGAGGTCCCTTCCAACTCTGATAATTCTGTGATTCTGTGATTCCTTTTGATTAGCAGTGCAGCTGTCCTGCCTTTTGACAAGCCAGCTCCACCACTGCTTTGCTCTGCATTTTGCTGTATTATATCCCTGTCCTCCTGGACAGCTCTCAGAGCTTCTCTTACCTGCCCATTACTGTGCTCTAATGGGCTTGTTTTGTTTTCCAGAGCATTTTTTCTCTTCCTCCAGTTTCCATACTTCTTCCAACAAAACCCAGTATACTAAGGCACAACCCCACTTTAAGGCAATGCTTATCTACCCATTCCCCTCAAACATATTGAGCCCTTTCTGTATGGATCTCCCAATACCCCAGGAGTCTCCATCTCCACATAATTCCTGAAAAGTGACGAGATGCCATCAGGTCCAAGCACTGTGCCAGGGACCAGGGATTTCTCTTGGTTTTACACTTAAACATTTTACAAATATTTGTCCACACACATACTCACTTCAACTCACACCTCAGCCTTTGGGGCTTGGTGAATAGCATGGGCTTACGCCAGTCATCCTAACCTTGGGATGGATTCCGCACTTACAATCTGTGATGTGCCAACCCTACCCCTGGAGCAAGGTCTTGGCACAACCTCACATCCAGGGGCCAGGCTCCCATCTATCCCCATGTCACAGGTATCTGCAATTCATGAAATTGGTATCCCAGTAATGACAACACAAAATGGCAGTGTGGCTATTAACTGGACTCAATACAAAAACACTTTAATTACAGGTACATGTAACTTTATGAATTACATGACTCACCTGTTCCATAGGAGTGCTGATAGGCAGTGGTTCCCGTTGTGCCAGGCATAGTCCTGGTGCAATACTGGGCACTGTCAGTTACAGGACTGGGTAGAGAATACCCTATTCTTGATCGTCTTGCTCAAACTGAAAGGTCCTCAGCACCTTAACAACTCCCACAGTCATTAACAGGTTACTTAAGCTCAAAGTGGTCCTCTGATGTTACTCCCTTGTCCTGTGGATTTAAAAGCTGTATCCTAATGCTTTTCAACTAGGCCTAATTTACTCTAACTGCTGTTCACCTGGGTTGAAACCAAGAGGAATTTTCAGCTGTGTGCAAGGCTGAGGATTCTTGAGTCATCTGTAAGACAGAGAGAGGGTTTTGAGTCCCAAGAAGATGGTTAGATCAGTTGTAGTGCCTCTAAACTTGGACATTTACTGTTAGGACTCTTGTTTCAGGGAAGTGATGCAAAGAGGAGATCTCCCTCTACTCCCTTACTCTACAGTGTGCAGGAGGACTGAAACCTCTCAGTTCCTTTAACCTTTTTTAAACATAACTATAACCCTCGAAATACAATAGCCTAATGATGATTAAGAATTACCAGTAATACATTGCACATCCTTTCCAAAGGAAGTATTCTCACGGTTGAAACTGATTGGAGATAAAGTATCGTATAAGGATACCAGAAACCTCAAGCAAAAAAATAGAGCTACTTTGAAACACGCACAGGGTATGTTAGAGCAAAGCTACAGAAGTCATCTCAGTGAGTAACCAAATTAAGGTTTTGGAAGAGGAAAAAACTGATAAAATATTGTTTTCATCAGTTCGAATGCATAAGACATTTTGCCTGGTGAATTGCAAACATGTACTTTAAAAAAAGTTTTGATTGAGTTTGGCTCCAGTACTTCCTCAGGTCCTCATCTGAATTCTTCTCTGCAGCCCACACTTTATTGCAAATATATAGTCATGCAAGCCATTATTAGACAGCAGAAAACCAGAAAGTTTTGCTCTTCAATAAAACGAGTGACAATTTCAATTAGATCTCAGGGGTTTTTTCCCAGACTCATAGTATTGTAGTAAAAAAATATTGAATAGTTTATTGGATTCAGCTGCCATACAGCTTTCAGTGTGTCAGTCTAGATTTTTAAAAGGCACAAAATAGAGAAAACCTGATAAGAAAATGGTGAAACTTTCTGTATTATTCCTTGGCATTGTAGTGAATTCGTAGATTTGCCATATGTTCACTATAACTTAGTTTAAAATGTGAAATTCTTCCCCTTTGTGTAAGATTGATCAATTTACCATTGACCAAAGATAAGGGGTTTTGATTCAATGTAGTAAACAAAATGTTGTCACTCCGTATTTAAATGATCAGGTGCCATTTCAGTGTAACAACATCTTCACACAGAGACATTGTGAATTATTCAGTTTCTTCATATGTGGAACCACCGAAGGGAATATTCTTAAAAGCAGCCTGATGATCTGCTTTGGCCAGTAATTAGTGCCACTTCCTAGCAGCCTTCAGTGAGGGCACCAATAGCGGTAGGTGACAATTGTTAGAGTTGTTATGCAAAAAACCCACAGCTTTTTAAATTTCATTATCAAATAAATGACTACTTTGTAACTGTTCAGACCTGCTTGTTCCCATCAGACAAATGTTGGCCTCTGAGAACTGATGATAATTCTGTACTCTTGAGGAATCGCTGATGCCATGAAGAAGGTGCCGCATTCTCAGATCTCCACGGGTACCCACACTATTTTCCTGGAAGTCCAGTTTGGTCACACAGGTGAGAGACACCCAGGCATTTTGCTTATTCGTTTTTCTTCTCCAACACTATTATGGCAGGCATTATAACAAGGTTAATGGAGATAAATTGAATTCCCCAGCAATCAGCTTCTTCCCCATTATATACACAAGATGCTACAGGACTGCCCATGTTCAAACTGGCAGGAATCTCAGGCACCAGTGCGCAATAACCAAGGGGTCACAAACAGCTCTCTGCAAAACACATCATCTGCAGCTCTCTGCAAAACTCCATCTGAGTGCATTGAACAACCAGTAAAAATGTTGTTGGTTTATGCTGCTTTTTCTAGAAGGTCCTCTAATACTTCCTCTTTGCTTTTTAAGCCATGAAATAGCAAAAATATTTGAGATGGATATCCAAGTTCTTATTAATATTTTGTATTTACATGCCTCCATTTTTATCATTCCACATTGTCTTTGGTATAGGGAATATTTTTCCCATTATTTACAGTTTCTGTGGTCAAAAAATACACTGCCTTCAGAGCAGTGTGTAAAGCAATGTATTGGTGTGCCACTGACAGAGGACGTTCATGCCTATAGTGCATAAAAACTCAACAAAACTCCTTTTAGTGGTCAACTGATTTTATTCAGTGATAGGTCTTTACAAAGGGAAAATCAGTTGTGGTTTAATATAACTGAGATAAAAAGCTACTAAATGTCCCGTAAGAATTGAGTCAGAAATTAAGGATATTTCCACAAGAACAAACATTCTTCAAAACTCTTTGCCCTAACTAATCCATCCAAATTGAGTGTACTGTTTCTACAAGCATTCTACAGGGACATTGTGACTGAAATGTTTTAGACTGTGAGACTGATGAAGGCTATGGAAATTTATATATACTATTCAAGACCAAAACTAATAGAGGAAGCACACAACAAGAGATGTAGTTGAGTCTGAGTTTTCACATGATATTACCACAAATTTGTCATGTCGCTCTCATGATGAAATAGTTATTTTATTCCAGCAGCTTCCCAAAGACCAGTTTCAGTCCTGTTCTTGCCCACACAGTAACTCAAAAAGCATCTCCGTGGGATTAAATTAATTACGTTTATCTGCAATCCCCTCATTATTTACTTTGTAAGTTTTCTAAAAGGTAAAACAAGTTCACTAGACTAGACAAGCCACTTCTTCAATCATGATAAGAAATACTGATTAAATCCCTTGCTGCAAATGAACAGTATCTCATTGTCTTTGCAAATGTTACTGTTAGGAGTCTACACCCGTATTAGCCAAGATAGATGCTTCTAATTCTTCCCTGCTATTTATACCCAGGCAGCTTGGGATCTTACCTTCCTTACAGTCTCCAAGATGAAATTATTTTTTGGTCATTATGAGTCAAGGCGGCATTACTCACCTGGAATTTAGAGTGATTTTTTAATATTGTGTAATGTGCCTATGGAATAACTTCAGGTTTATTCTGTATTTTTATTGGGATAAGGCTTAGAGCACTGATTAAGATAGATGCTCTATGTTTTAAAAATTGACCAAACACGTACAAATCTCTAACAAAGTTTAAAACCGAATATGGCTGAAAGAGCAGGAGAATTTGCAGAAGTCTCCATTCCCATTTCCTGAACTCATATATCATGTTAAGACATAGAGTAGACAGATAGACAAATGAGAACATGTGACCAACAGAGCACCAGTAATCTCACTCAACAGGACCTTTTGTAAAAGGCTGAACATTTAGGAATGGTGTTTTAAAAATTTAGGTAAAGAGAACTTGCTTGATTGAATGTTCATTCATTCTACCGGCATCTTCACTACAGAAATAAATTCTGTTCTGACATAAATGGTTTTCCTTTATATTTGAACAGAGGCTAAGACGTGTGCAAAATTATTCCTTTTAATTGATCCTTTTTTCCCAGTTAGACAATATTTTTCATTCAGGACTTCTGAACCAGTTTGCATGAAAAACATGTTATTACAGTGCTTAACTTGCTAGACTCTTCGTATCTTCAGTTTCTATTTCACAAAGCTGTATTTACTTGTAAGCTGTGCTTACAGGTACCTGAATGGAAATCAGGTACTTGTGCTTACAAGTACCTGAATGGAAAGAGAAAGAGTATATTTTTTGATTTTTTAGCTTAAAGCTAATATTCTGTGACTCTGCAAAGTATTAATAAGGCTCTAACTTTACTTGAAAATTCAAGGACTCTTCCCATGGAATTGCTTTGGAAGTCAATAGAAATTCTGTATCCAAATTGCTAGTAGACGCAAAGGGAATGGTCCAAAGACCTCTCAAGCCAAATAATGTCCCATTAATGTTGATAGGTCTTGAAGCAATTTTTAATGCAGTAAATGCCATCATTATGTCTTGTATAAAAATATTAGGCATTTGAATATTAATGCTTTCAAAGTTATTGGAATGAGATCATATATGAATAGTTCTTTCAGGATTTTTAGACATTAAATACTGATAAACAGTAGTGAGAAATGTGTTATTTGAAGTTCTACATTATGTATTTTTCATGAAATGTATAGAGGATGTTTCCAGACTATCAGATTTGTTTTTCAAACTTCAGAAGAGGTAAACATGTTTGACCCATTATGCTGGTTATGCTGAATGACATGTGAAGGTTATTGCGAAACGTGAAAGATGGTCTTTGTCTTAGCAACTCTATTTATGTAGAGCAGTACTTGGAATACCTTCTTTCTATTCATGAATTAATTGTCTCAAAAGATAAAGTAGACAGAGTGGGTATGATTGATATCTGATCATAGGCTAGGCGTCAAGAGTACTGGCAATCTGGATTCATATTTCTTTGGAGGAGGAGTGCACAATGACTTGAATTGTTTGCGACCGTAAATTGACAGTCTTAATCCAGCCCTATTTATTTAAAACCTTTCGATATATAACAAAAATAACTTTGGAAGCCACGTAATAAAAAAAAGCTTATCTTGGTGGCAAGGCCGAATATGTAACTTTTAAAAATCCAGCTTTGATACGCAGCCAAAAAATGAATATTTCATCTGTAAAAAAATACTGTGTTCTACCCTTCTCATGCGTATACACCATAACTCCAGAGAAGAGAGTTAAAACAGAGTAAAACTGATGCAAGAAAAGACTTGGAATTACAGATGTAACACTGCCATCCACATAAGTATTTTCTTTTAATTTAATTAGATCCTATAATAGTGATTTCCTCTCTTCTCTATATGGATATCAAAAAATTATCTAAAGAGACTGCAAATATATGGGAATTGAGTACAAAAATAGAGTCTACGCATTTGTGGAGAGTAATGGAAGCTGGAACACATGGAGTGAAGATGTCTTCCCACTAGACAGAATTCATATGTCCATTAAAATCTCAGCAACAGTGATGAAACAAGTGTTTTTCTTCCACTATTTTACCCTCACGGTTTGCAACATCGTGCAATATTCTGAAGTGTACATTAGAGAATGAGTCATTCCCGTTGAAAATTTTGGCCTGGTCTCCCTTTTCATGGCTTCACCACTCAGTATTTCCTCTAAGATCTACCCATAAAGAGTTTGATTCGTTCATTCCAAGCTGTTGACCTTGGCTTTAAGCCATTAGGTATCATGCTTTACCAGTAAAATTGAACTATGAATAAAAGTATCATAGAAAAGTCAACATTAAAGGGAGCTGAGGAACCAGTGATGAGATTAATTAAATGAAAAACCCTTTACAACAAAATATGACGAGCAATAAATGAAACGCTAGTCATTACCAAGAGATTTATAAGAAAATTGGGCATTTTTAGAAAAATCTGTAAAATAAAAGGCTAAGGTACCTATCATTACCAGAGTAAAAATTAAAGGAATCAAACTATGAATGTTACATACTGTGAAATTAATTATCCACTTCTACCACCTTGTGGAGGCACAATATTAATTAATATGACAGGTCTATGTAGTAGAGAAGAGCCATCAAGTGAATATACAATAGACTGGCACCTGACAAAGACCTTTTATGAGCTATTATAACTTTCCTGTGAGAAAAAGACTCTTCAGGAGTATCATTCTGAAGGGTAAATATGAACAGATGTGGGATTCTTACACTGATCAAGCGCAGTGGGTCATTCAGCATGCATTTTATTCTCAATAATAACACCTTTGCAATTAAATACAAAGTTCTTTTAAGAGACAATGGACACAATTTTGTGACACGGAATGAACAAAAGGATCTGCAATCATCTTATTATCACATCTGTACCTGGAAGAGATAACAACTCTGGAGCATCGATAACAGGATTCACGTTTGTTTCTACATTGTCATCAGACAGGAAGGAAGTCCTGCAGTCAGGTCTGTTAATGAAAACCTTGATGCCCATAGAGGCACTAGTAAAAGGCAGCAGAGTTTTGTGTGATTTTGTGTTTTGAGAGTTTGTATTGATAAACTGGGTTCTAAACTCTGGGCCTAACCTTGGTACATGACATTATATAAGTATGAAAGCTCAGAAACCGAATCAATGGAAAGAGGAAGGAATGCTGAAATCCCCTTCTCATTTTCACTGTCCAGAGATACGTGTAGTCCACTACCCACCATTTCAGCACCTGAAAAGGCCTCATGGGCTTAATTCAAAGTTACATACACACAAAGTATATACATCACTTCCATGAATCTTTCCTGAGGTCAGTGTTGGCCATCCCATTACACAGAAGAGTTAGACTACCTTACAATAGAAAGCAGTGCTAATTTCAGGGTAGGAAGGTGAGGTTTTCTGGTTGGTTAGTTTTTAACATTGGGCAAGCTAGTCTTGTCTCGGGGAAAGAACGTCCATTTCTGTCTGGAGTGCTTCTGGAAAGCATTTTCCGTTTTAGTTTAATATGAAATGAACCCAGTTCATGATCTCTCAGACAACACCATGCTGTGAGCCGCAGCACGGTGAGTGGGGACAGTCAGAGAATGCACTGCAAAAGGGCACTCCTGAGCAGGTGAAAAGCTGTAGACACACCTCTAGAGCAGTGTGAGTTCTCATATCAATTCCATTTCATCCATTTTTAGTTCAGTTAACATATTTTTAAAATCTACAGGTATTGCTCAATACTGTTTTTCCACTCTCATTATAAGATTCCGCTACTGATATTTTGCCAAGAAGCCTTTCATAAAGCAATTACACAATATGTTCATATTCAGTATCTCTCACAAGAGATGTCCCCACCTGTGGCAAATTTAATGAGATTGCATCTTTTCTTAGATTAAGTAATCTATCATCTAAGTCCAGCATCATTTGTGTGATGAAAGTCCTTTATGCCATCTGATTTTCGTTCTGCAGACATACTGCATCCCAGCCTTGCTATAGGTTGTGAAATATCCATCAAGGGATCGCACAACAGGTGGTAAACTCTCCCCTCCAAGATACAGAAAAGGCGAGAGCTCAAGGTAAGGACTAGAAGGAAATCTATTTGTGGAGAAAGTGTGTCTAGGTTCAGCTGTGATGAATTAGTTAACTCCCTCGTTCTTTACAAGGATGTGCTTCAATAAAGTGAAGGAAGCATCAGGTTCAGTTTGTGAAGAGAGGGAGGGGGAGAGGAGGTGCTCTCGCTGAAGAGACTCAGGCTAATAGAGGCAGGAGAAGGGGAATTATTTTTTTCCTGTAGTTTGGCTCAGAAAGAAATAAGTTGAGGAGAATGTTTTGGAAGCAACATTGAAAATTTGTATTTAATGCAGTCAGGAAGATAAGGTTCCTTTTTGCTGTCCTCACAGGTTCCCTAAAAAGGAACTCTTGCCTGGAAATCTCATTTTATTGCTTTTTGAAGTGTTGCTAGATCTTCAGAGTTTTGCTTCAAAATGTTATGGGAGAACCAGCTCTTAGACATGTTGGTCTCTGGTGGAGGAGGACTGAAAAAATTAAGAAATTAATTTTTTTTTTTAGTACTTCACCTTTCAGTTTTGCTCTTGCAAACACTCAATGAAAAAATAGAACCAGTATACTCAAAAACCCAACAGTATGCTATACATTAAAAAAAAGAAAAAAAAATCACAATTGTACTTTAGGAAAAGACTATAAACTCAGCTTCATCTCAGTGGTGTTGAAGTAATGACAGGCTAGCGTAAATAAAGTTCTACTGCTATTTCACAGTGTTTCCAGTACTGCCCTTCCTTTTTTCACTGTGGTTTGTCAGCTGGGTCTGCTACTGTTTTACACAGTTTTACACTTTCTTAAACTGTACTAAGTACTTGATGCTAGAAATAAACAAATAAAACTCCATTCATTTGCACTATATCTCTCAATCTCTGCCTATTTGGTCATTTGGTGTGGTCTTTTCCCTCTCGCTCTCCTCAGGGTCTCTTGGCTATGTTGGAAGGCTCTGATACGTTGGAATTGCACGCCATACCTTCTTTCTAACACCACACTTTTTTTTTTGTTTTTTTTCACTCTTCCATGAAGTTTGCTACAATGCCATGCAACAAGAATTCTTAAACATGGTAGGTTTTTCTTTTATGTCTAGCTTCAATCTCTGTGTTACAGAATTCGTACGAATAAAGGTCTGTATCTGATGTCATTCTGACAGAAAGTACCGAATCCTTACAGTAGTGCTAAAGATCTGTACTCAGGGACACTGCAGGGCTAATGACCCTGAGATCCTTTAAACTCTTTGGTATTTTGGAAAGGGAAAACAATGTTAATATCTCTGCACCTCTGAGCCAGATAGTGGAAAACTGAAGATGTTAAAGAAGAAAATGAAAGGGAAGCTTTTATCCTTAACATTAAGCATTTATTATGTATGAATATTTTGAATAACGTGAGCTATTTATTATGTTTTGATGAAAGTCCATATTGACATAAATTGAGATATATCTGTATTTTTCTATGTCAGAAGCCAATTTGCTTCCCTAAAACTAATGTTCTACTTTGCTTAATGAGAATGCTCTTCTTGTGGATAACAGCTGACAAGCTGGGCTAATTTTAAGATGTTCTAATGTGTATCTCAGTGAAAGCTTACCAGGAGATTTTCATCATGGAAATTATTGCAGAGGCAGCTGATAAGGTTTTAAATAATGTTTTACAACAAGATCACTTAGATCACCTCAGGAAATTTCTTCATGATAACTTTATGTAGAAATTAAAGGAAAATTAAAACAAATATTTTTCTTAACCTACTAATTTTACTACAACACGTAAATTTCTATTTAGCATTTTTTGTAGCAATAAAAAAAATGGAATTTTATTGGAAATAATAATAGTAGGGCAACTTTATTCTCCATTTGAATTGAATCATTGCATTGGTGTATTGTCACTGTAGGAATTTTGAGAATGGAATATGTATTATTCTAGATATCCCTTTCAATAAAATTCTATTTATCCTAAAGCTGTGATTGATCAGATTCAATTAAAAGAATTGGTGTTTAATTTTCTACCAAGTATACAGACTGCGGCAGCTGTCTAGCAAAACAAAATGAAAATTTGTTTGGCGCTGAGAATAGCATCACCTTTCCTATGTAATGCTCCTATGTAATGCTGAAGGGTGATTCTGATTGCAAACTGATTTGAAAAAAATGAAAAATCTGATTGTAAACAATGTTTGTTCTGGGGAGAATTTTGTTTGTTTGTTTGTTTGGGCCTTAGAAGCAAACTATATCCAGCTTTTATATACCAACTGAAAGATTAAGCAGCTGGTCTTAAAAAGGTATATTAGTAATGAAAGATCTCCTGTTATTATTTACTCATGGGTCTTTTAACCCATTAGTATTCCATTCTGAAATATTCCTGATACTACTTCTAGAAATGAAATTTGTGAACCAACATCGTAATAACTTTACTTTTCTCAAGTCAAATAGCTGGGTATTTTACCTTTTGTGCTACAGAGACTCAGGTGACTTTTAAAATTGAATGTCAACAAAACTTATTTTAGACTATATGTTATCCTATTCTACTTGTCTCTAATTACATTACACACCTAGAGTCATTCATTTTCTCGGGATTATTCCAGCATATTAAGAAGTGGCAACATTTTGTGAATCACAGGCTCCAAAATAATCTCATGGAAAAAAATTTAAATCCCGGGATGCTAGCAGGAATCACGAAAGCAAGCATATTCAGCCTGTGGATTTAAAGTCAGCGTTAATCAGTGACTGCACTAAACTGAATGAAATGTCCAGTGATTTACAATTCACATTGTGCAACATACCCTGTAGACCCTCTATTGTAGTTAAACAATTACAAAGCTCAGATAATTTTTTCATTAAAAACAGGGAGAGTTTTTTTGATGACCCAATGTACCAGGACTAGCTATTGGATGGCTGAAGCCCGAGAAGTTTCCTTTCAGAAGTAAGAGTCAAATAATTCTCATCTGAAGCTGTGCACAATTCAACATTATTAATGACTAGCAACACAATCCTGTAGAGTATTGATAAGAGTTTGGACATAGGGATTTAAATTAATTTAGGCTATGAACACTGGGTTATTTTCTGTGTTCTATGGATAGTCATAGAGACACTTGAAAGGTTTCTTATATTTCTCCGATATGGTTAGGATCTTGGTGAAGTCAGCATTCACAATCCTTTATAGTCTGTCTGTGCAGTGACACATATTCAAGTTGTGCATCACAGAACAAAGGTGAGACCAGTTCTTGGCCAAAGAGCTGAAAATATAATTAAGACAGATCATAGAATGTATTCTTGATGTCATAAATATTCTTACTTATTGGCTTCATCCCCAACCGTGTAAATTTGATTCATGCTCCCAGCTATGAAAATACAATTCTGTATGTCAATAGTAGCAGGATAGTAAACTGGATAAAAGAGACAGGAATATGAGTCTCATCCCTACCGGATCTTACAATCCATAGATTCCAACAGAGAAAAACAGTAGGGTGGTACCAGAGGGAATGCTACAGAGCAATGCAGATTTTTATCATGCCGAAGACATACAATTTAACTTGAAGACTGACATTTACAGCTGCAGCTGCAAGGAACTATTTGCAGCATGAACAAAGTAAGTTTTCTCGTGAAGCCATTCTTACTAAGTGAATTTTCCTCAGCCTCTCATAACATTGACTTTTTCAGCACCAAAGCCAGTCTTAAGGGTCATTACACTGGCTTCTGGGCATATGACTGACTTCACTGTCACGATGAAAAGAAATAGATCACCAAGTGTCAGGTGTTGACGTACAACATGTCCTTGGGAAAATAAATGTTCAAAGTAAAAATTAACTGCTATAACTCATCTTTTGTTGGGGTACTCTGCAGTTCCAACACCACTGTACCTTTTTTTTTGCATTAATCAGCACAGCTATCCAAAGCAACAGTCTCTGCAAGAGGGTTTTTGACACCATTAAATGGGGTTTAGTAATGTACAGGAGACTAAAATTATGCATTGCAATAAATTTTCTATGTTTTTTTATTTTTTCTTAGTGGAATAACTCATCAAGTCAAACTGTCCTTCGAACCTCTGTAAGCTTTTTTGTTCAAGTGAGGGGGAGCACGTTCTTCAGCTGAAGAGGACCCTATGTGACTCAACTCTGCTTGCACAAATTGTCATACACATAGTCTTGTTTGTATTATCACAATCACTTACAGGTATGTTTACCACTTCATATTTGCTTTTTAAAAAAGACTAATACACGTATTATCAGCTGTGCTACCAACAAATGGTTCACCAAAAACTATACTTAAGACAAAACTAACTGACAATATTTAAACTCTGTGGTTTTATATATTTCTGTTTTCTAGCAAGATGTTTTGGAAACATTTTGTGCAAATAAGATGGAAATGAGCAATAAAAGTCTTCTTGTTCTTGTGAAGAAATATCTCCTATGACACATGCATCTTCTCAATTGTGAAAACATTTGCTTACTGAGAACAGTTCACATTTGCCAACTTCTGTAAGTTTATAGATTACCCACAGCAAGCCAAATCCCAGCCTCTCATTCACTGGGCTATACTTTTCATTTACAACAGTGAAAATCTAGAGAAATTCCTTTAAAGATTTTTACTCTGGTGACAGATTTACACTGCTTTACTGTGCAAAAGATTTTTAAACCTTTCAAGCTGCTCTTTTAATCCCATTTCCAGAGTATTGTCCCGATTCTGTTGCCCTCAGAGAGGAAGGAGTATAAAATTATAATAAATTGTAGACACTTCAAATAAAGATATTAAGCACATTTATCCCAAAAGGTTGTGTGAAACAGGCAGAGTTAAAATGACTTACCTCCAAGATCCCATTATTGACTAATTTACTTTTCCATTATCCTGGATAAAGTGAAATGCCACACTTTATTGATTTGCCTGTCTTTTTTTAAGGAAGGCAAGCTGGCAATTTTGACCAGCAACGTGAATTGGTTTGACCAGCAACCTAAGTGCAACCTGAAGTGGTTTTCCTACCTAGATACAGTATAATATTTGCATCTTACAGGGAAGAATTAGAAAGGCAAAAGATCTTGAGCTGCTGGCATGAGATGCTTCTCCTTTACCCTCACGTACTGAATTGCAAGGCGTAGAATAATACACATTCTCAGAATCACAGAATGGTAGGGGTTGGAAGAGACCTTTGGAGATCATCTAGTCCAACACCCCTGTTAAAGCAGGTTGGACAGGAACTCATCTAGGCAAGTTTTGAATGTCTGAATGTCTCCAGAGAAGGAGACTCCACAGTCCCTCTGGGCAGCCTGTTCCAGTGCTCTGTCACCCTCAAAGTGAAGAAGATGTGGCCTCACCAGGGCAGAGTAGAGGGGGAGGATGACCTCCCTCGGCCTGCTGGCCACACTCTTTTTGATGCACCCCAAGAGACTATTGGCCTTCTTGGCCACAAGGGCACATTTCTCGCTCATGGTCAACTTGCTGTCCACCAGGACACCCAGGTCCCTTTCCACAGAGCTGCTCTCCAGGAAGTCAGCCCCTAACCTGTACCGATGCATGGGGTTATTCCTCCCCAGATGCCGTACTCTACACTTGCCTTTTTTGAATTTCATAAAGTTTCTCTCTGCCCAACACTCCAGCCTGTCCAGGTCATGCTGTATGGCAGCACAGGCTTCTGGTGTGTCAGCCACTCCTCCCAGTTTTCTGTCATCAGCAAACTTGCTGATGGTACACTCTATCCCTTCATCCATGTCATTGATGAATAGATTGAACAAGACTGGACCCAGTACTGACACCAGGGAAACACCACTAGTTCCAGACCTCCAACTACACTCTGCACCACTGACAACAACCCTCTGAGCTCTGCCGTTCAGCCAGTTCTCAATTCACCTCACTGTCCACTCATCTAACCCGCACTTCCTAAGCTTACTTATGAGGATGTTATGGGACACAGTGTCAAAAGCCTTGCTGAAGTTGAGGTAGACAACGTCCACTGTTCTCCCCTCATCTACCTAGCCAGTCATGCCATCGTACAAGGCTATTAGATTGATCAGGCATGATTTCCCCTTGATAAATCCATGTTGACCACTCCCGATAACCTCCTCTTCCTCTGCATGCTTACAGATGACATCCTGGATGAGCTGTTCCATCACCTTCCTAAGGATGGAGATGAGGCTGACTGGCACGTAGTTTTCCAGGTCCTCCTCTCTCTTTTTGAAAACTGGTGTGACATTAGTTTCCTCCAGTCCTCAGGTACGTCTCTGGTTGTCCGTGGCCTTTCAAACATGATGGAGAGCAGTGTTGCCATAACATCTGCTATTTCCCTCAGCACTCATGGGTGCATCCCCTCAGGGCCCGTGGATTTGTGGATGTCAGGTTTACCTAAATGATCTTTAACCTGATCCTCCTCGATCAAGGGAGAGTCTTCCTTTCTCCAGGCTCTCTTACCTCCAGGGTCTGGGACTCCTGAGGGCCAGCCTTAGCAGTAAAGACGGAAGCAAAGAATGTGTTCAGTAACTCCGCCTTTTCTGCATCCTCTGTCACCAGGGCACTTACCTCATTCAGCAGCAGACCCACATTTTCCCTAGTCTTCCTTTTACTACTGATGTACTTGAAGAAACCCTTCTTATTGTCCTTAACATCCCTCGCCAGGTTTAATTCCAAGTGGGACTTGGCCTTTCTTGTTGTATCCCTACATACTCCGACAATGTTCTTATATTCCTCCCTGGTGAACAGTCCCTTTTTCCACATTGTGTAAACTTCTTTCTTCCATTTGAGTTTTTCCAAAAGCTCCTTGCTCATCCATGTACATTTCCTGCCTCCTTTGCCTAATTTATTGCTCATAGGGATGCACCAATCTTGAGCCTGGAGAAAGTGGTGCCTGAATATTAACCAGCTCTCTTGCAACCCCCTTCCTTCTACAGCCCTAGCCCATGGGATTCCTTCAAGTAGGTCTTTGAAGAGGCCAGTCAGCTCTCCTGAAGTCCAGGGTTGTAATTCTACTTTTTGCCCTGCTTCCACTCAGGATCCTGAACTCCCCCATCTGATGGTCACTGCAGCCAAGGCTACCTGCAGCCTTCACATCCCAAATCAGTCCTTCTTTGTTTGTCAGCTATGCCTCCAATGTAAAAGAAAATAAAGGAAAGATTGTAATCTTGCAATATCTAGAGCTAATATTTTTTATTAAACATGTTGACAGACTTGGAAAAAAAATGCACAAGTTTTTAGACCCACAAAGTATTGACCAGGCGTGAAATAGAAGCTACAGTCATCAAAGCTAAACACTTGTTGTGGTTTGGGCTTGGCTGGCCACTAAAATAGTGACAGTTGCTCTCTTTAACCTCTCTCCCCTTCAGAGAAGGGAGAGCATTTCCATTCAGAGGAGAGGAGATAAAATGAGAGAGACAGATGAGTTGAAAAGCAACTAAACTACTTTAATTAAATATTAATAATAAAATAATAAAAAGACAAGATAATAATATTAATAAGGTAATAATGAAATATATAATATATATAACCTGTATAGAGCTCACAGGATGACAATCACATCACCAGTAGGCACTGGGAAAGTCACAGACTAGACTCAGCCATGGACGGGAACTGGATTCTAGATCTGGATTCAGAAAAGCACAGATCAGGATCAAAAGCAGACGAACAGACAGAGTCCTCCTCGGATGCCAGCCATTGAAGAGGCTGACCCCGTTGAACCCTCAGCCTTTATACTGAGCATGAGGCAGATGAGATGGAATACCCCATTGGTCAGTTTTGGGTCACCTGTCATGCTTCTCCCCACAGGTGCGACCCCTCTATGCTCTTCTGCTTCCGACCCTCCAACGTGGCACGTAACAGTTAGCTGGCCTTGGTTGTTAAAGCAATAAGTATAAGCAGGAGCCTCTCTGCATACCATTTCTTGGTATTCACTATAAACATCAGGCCTTATCTGCTAGAAGCTGGCACTGTCTGAAAAATACGCCGTTAATTTCAGAGAAGGCTTAACTGAAAAGTTACTGAAAAGAAAATTGGTTCCATTTTACCTCAAACCGGGACAACAGTCTTTGAAAAAAGCGGTTCATAATTACATTTATGTGTTTTAGACCATGTCAAAAAGGACTTTTGAAACCTGTAGAGTTGTCACTGCCAGCCAAGGGATGAAAAGGCCAGTGCAATGATAATCAGGAAACAGCAGAAGTAGGCTTGCTACATCCTTACATGGGTTTTGCTTTAATGAGAGATGGTGTCTTGGAAGAGAACTAAGAACTGTGTTCTTTTTCACAAAGAAGGTGCTCCTATCTGGGGTTGTGTCTGCAAATCACTTTCATTATGTGGGAGGAGCTAATATTTATCCTAGATAACGAGAGGACATTCTGAAGGGTGTCTCCAAAGTAATTAAATAACTGGTCTAAATAAAAGAGTTAGTTTAAAGCAGGAGCTGGAACCCAGTGTCCACCTCAAGTGTATTTGCAAGTAAAATTACTATGAAAAATAGGTTGAGTCTTCTCTGTTTCCAGTCCTCTGTAGTCAGTTATGCATCTATTTTGACAGTGGCATAAGTATTAGCTCTGAACGGAAAACAGAATTGTAATTCAGAGGGAGGATTGGTTCAGATCAGTTGTTGTGGGCTAAAACTCTCCATCCTGATTGTAGGTGGCATGTTAGTCCCTCCCTAGGTTCCCTGTGATCCTGATGCTGCTCTGCATTTGTGACTGCCAAAGAGAGGACAGACTGGGGCAGTGCCATGTCTACACCGTGGTCCCTTCGTTACACAGGGGACCATAGCACGAGAGAGACTGTCTTGGCTAAATCCTCCATTTTGCAGGAGAACTGTCTCCAACGGTCTTTAAAGCCAATTTGAGTATTTTCTTGCCTGTCTCTTAGGTTCTGACTGTAGTTTTAAGGCACCGGCCTTAGGCTGGTGGCCGCTTTAACAGGGCTTCACTGAAGACAGCAAAGTTAGATCGAGATTGCAAGGGGTGTCAACCCACAGGTGCCAAAGGCATTCCCCAGTTGCCAAAGAAGAGAAGAAAAAGATCAACCTGCTGGAGAACTGCAGGTGTTTATTGTTGCTGTGAGTTTCCAGGAAAGCTCAGAGGAGTCGAAATGTCAGCGCACACATCTTTACTCCACATTCTCCTTTTCTCTGTTGAATAAATTCTTAGATTTCTTAAATAACAAGATTTTATAACAGAAGGCAAGGTCAGTGATGCAATTTGAGCACTGCAGGCATTTGCCATTTAAGGGGAAAGAATGCAAATCAGAACATGACAGAAACAGAGACAGAGAAAAAGTCAGACTATCACAAGGACAGGGCAGACATACGGAAAGAACAATAACAGCTGTAGATGGCAACTGTCACCCATGCAAATATGAGCAAAGAAAAAGCAGAAAAGATTGGCAGGGTAGTGAGAAATCCGGGGAACTTTGAGGCAGAAACAGAAAACGATAAATAAGAAAGGTGACAGATTCTTACTGTTATCCTTTAGTTCAGCCAGAAAGGGTACTGTGAAAGAGGATGGTATAACATTTATGTGTGTGTGTATGTTTATATTTAAACAAACCAGCACAGAGGAGACCCTGCACAATCAAGTCCTGGTCTGGGATGCCACAAATAAGCACAATTTTATCATGTCTTTGGGATTTTTCCATACACAACTCCTCATAGAAAGCAAACTTCCTCCTGTGAGTGTTTGTGACCTGCTGCTGTCTTAATTGTAGACATATTGTAGACATTATTACTTCAGATGCGTTGGTCTTGCACTGACTGTGTCCTTTAGCATTAATAGCTTTCCTTCCTTCCTAATTTCTTTCTCTCCTCCCTGCCCGCTCTGTGTCTACCTGTGTATGTGTACACAGCTAAAGATCCCACATTGCCTTTCCTTTAGCTGGTTAAAGAGGCCAATCTCTTTGTAGTCTTTTCTCATAAGACTGACCTTATTCACCCTGAGGATCTCTTCCTATTCCCATTTGAACTCATCCTTTCTGAACACGAATGGCCTTCAGATTAAGGGCCTTGTTTGATCCCTGTTACAAAACTGAGTGTTTCCCTGACACTACTCCCACGTGATCAGTTCAAGGTGAGAGGGAAAACTTTTGATTAAACTGAGACTATAACTGTCTCTTGGGTCTCAGTCTAGAGCTTCAGCCAGGCAGTTTTACCCCAAATGCACTGTTATGATCTCACCATGCCCAAGAAGTACCCGCAGGTATTTAGGGTAAGCCCTGAGCACAAAAAGTGAGTGAGAATGTAATCAGACAAGCAGCAAGTGCTATACCTGTGAAGAACAGTCTCATACAGTCTACAATCTATACTTTCTGAGTGAGATCAGCACTTATTTCTAAGCAGTTTAGTGGAAGCTTAGCTTGTACACAGGACGAGCCATTCCTCTTCTGGCTTACATTTTGAGATATTTTATTGTGAGTCATCAGCTGAGAAGTGATGTAAGACTGACCAACTATATTTTATTATCATTTCCACAGGATTCCAGTCTCCTGAAGGTTTAAAATTATGTCCCTTTCCCAATGGAAAAAAAAAAAAAGAGACACCATTTGCCAATGAATGGGGCATGTGAATCAGGGGTCAGGTTCAAACAGCTACAACTGGTAGCTGTCTAATGGGGTGTGAATGATTCTCACTGAGGTGACTCAGAACAGGCTTCTGGTTTAGTTGACACTAAAAGTAGTTAAGTTTCTTTACAAATTTTCCTCTATTCTTCACAGCTAGAAAAGAGCCAGAAAATCATCAGTGCAGAAGTAGCTTCTGAAAATAATTTTTAGGATTGATTCTAACTTTGCAGCAGTGTAAATGCATTAAAGTCAACTGAGTAATGTGAGTAAAGACCTGTAACAAATGAGCTCACAAAGATCTCAGACAAGTGGAAATATGACCAGTTCCAAGAAATTTAAAAGAAAAAAGAGAGAGAGAGAGGAAAGGATGTTTCAGGCAATTAATTTATTGAAGCCTGTATTTGTGGCTGGTGTAGAGTGAACAAAATACAGATCTTGTATTTTACTTTCTTTTCATTTGTCTCATTATTTTTGCTGAGTGTTTTCTTTCCCTTGCATTAATTAGGTCCTGATTTGCAGTTATATAAGAAGAAATCAGACCCCAAAACTCTTCCCACTTTTTTGAAGTTGCTTTGGTAATACGACTCAAACAAGTGTTTGGGAAAGTTGGGCGGAAAAAAGCATGATAGAAGTAAGGGAGATGTAGGATGACTTTGGTTTTTCTCCATTTCTGTCATTTTAAGACTGCAAATGTGTGTAATGTAATTCATAAAATGGTAAACGATTCTTCTTACTTGATTAAAAATAGTTTGATTTATAATTATAATCAAGAGACAAATCAAAAGAATTTTCTGCCCTGGCTTGGCTGAGCTTTAGTGACTTCAGAGACTGGCAGGTAGAAAATATTTAGTGTAATCAAATATAAAATGTCCAGTTCCAATGTACAGGTTTCCCTGTGACTTTAATAGTTTTAAAATTTAACGAGAGAATAATTTTTATCACTTTGAGGACCACTTCCATGACAATTCTAAAGTTACATCTTTTAAAGACTGTCTTCATAGGGAAACTGGCTAGCAGAAGTCTAGTGGGAAAAGTATATCACGTAGCTATGGTGATGTAAATCCCTACGCAGGCACTTTCTGCACAAACACAAGTGCCTTTTTCAGTATAGTTTATTACTTTACTAAATAATATGGAAAATCTGCTGGCCTTGCTGTTGCAATACAGTAATACCTTGGAGTCCTGCTGCCAATTTGTCCTTAAAATTAAGACCAGAATACTTGTTTGGTGATACAGTTAAATGGGGGAACTCTAATTCTGGTCTCTCTAGTCCTAATCTACAACACGGAAGTCAGTGTGATTCTACTAATGTGGCTTCCCTTTTTTTTTTTGTACAAGTTATTTTTGGTATGTATATCTAAATATAGGTGCTTAGAAAACTAAACCGCGCTGAAAGGAATTAGCACCTTGGTGGACAAAAATAACCCAGCAACAGAATAATACATAATTTGATGAGATGAACTGCTTAAAAACCTGACGTTAAGCAATGAAGCAAGACAAGAGATACAAAACTATATATTCACGCAAGCAATCATAAAAATTGTAAGATTTTCAAACAAAAAACCTATTTTGTGAAGGTACAATGGGTGCTGGTGAAATTAATTGATGACTGCCTGGATTGAGTCAAAAGAAAACAGTTGAGAACAGAGTTTGAGAACTCTGAAAGAGGAAATAGAGGTGCATAAGATGAATGGCATGAGAAGAATCACTGATCTAATTAGCAAAGCAAAAGGAGAATTGATAGTTCTGGACTAAAGGAGAATGAGAGCTGCCTCCTTCTGCTGGAAGACTGAAAAAGTGTGAGTGGGAGCTTTAGTACAAATAGATATGGAATTAGAAATAGAAATAGAATATGTGAAAAGTCTTTATACAACAAGAAAAATAAATGAATTTGTGCTTTGAAAACAGAAAACTGGAGAAATTAAAAAAATAATGCAACTGCAGGGGAAAAAAAAGCAAACAATAAAAGCAAGTTCTGAGAGCCATTGAGAAAGTGAGATGGAATGCAAAGGATTAAAAGTGTGACAGAAGAAGCAATTGAAGAAAGAAATCATGTGAGTAACACTCATTCCTGGAAAAGGATAACTGACTAACTCCAGAAAACTGATGAAACTACACTTGCTTCTTCATTAAAGTTGATAGAACTGTGATATTACTTCCTAGAACTGAAGAGACAAAAGGAAAAACAAGGTTTTGCTCACTGACAGATTCTGATTGTCCTGTAGAGCTTAGCTGCCATGTAAATTAGCTACAACTCGGGCAGTCACAGTAACATCGTTTGAGTCTGCTAATTATTTGTACTGTTTATGGCAAGTGTGCTCCATTGGGTGCAATTATGATTGTTTATTGAATAATTGCTGTCCTTGTCAAATGTTTGCTTGAATATTTGCCTGCACTGTATAATATTTTTACTGAGTAATTGTCGGCTGTGGATAATATCTTCACTCAGTAATTGCCTACTCTGAATAATGTTTTCACTGAATCATTTCCCATTCAATGTAATGTTTTACCGCATGATTTTCTCTTCTGAGTCATGTTATTGTCAGTTAGTTGCTGAATTACATATAAAGTTACTGTTAGATCAAATCTGAGTTTGTCTAAGTGCAGTGCATTTCGATAATTTCTCTTCAAAGCCTGTGGTGCTGGTGTTGTTATTTCCCTTTTAGATAAGGTAGAAAGGGGTAGCAGTTGGAATTCAGTATTAGAGAGGCTGGAGAGTGAGTTAATGTACAAATTGAAGGAGGATGCTTTCGAAGCAGGGGATGCTAAAGAGTGAAAACAAAGAGCAAAATTGAGGAAAAAGAGTAAGGAATACAGGGGAGATAAATGAAATCTGAGAAAGGAATGCTAGAAGGGAGAAGCAGACAAAAGGAAGAAGAAAAGAAGGCAGACTGTAAGTAAGTAGGTAAAGAATGAACCCCAGGGAACAGTAAAAAGCAGAATGAAATGCAAGTAATACATACCAATGATGGTATATAATGGTCAGCCCGGCATGCTCTCACATTGCCTTTACGTAAGTGTAACCTTATAGAATTAATAGCTAATACTTTGCAGTGGAGACAATAATAAAGTTGCTAAACACATCAAGAGGTACAAGTGCTGGAGTCCCCACTGCAGGCTTCATTCCCTTCATTTCCCTTTTTCCTTATTCATCCTTGGGCACCACTTTTGCAACATAAGGAGACTGGACTGGGAAGCAGCTGGGCTGTTGTGGAAACAGCTAGCCTGCCAAGGAAATTTCCTCTTGGCTTGGGATCACCGTGGGCTCTGTCTTGCCTCTGACCTTGCTGGTGGCCAGGCTGAAGCCAGACAAGAACAGAAGTGAGCATCTGAAGATCCTGCCGTCTGGGCTGATGCGTGCATATGAGAAATTTCTGTAAATGCTACTAATTTGTTACACTTCACACATTTGAGCATTAATTCTATTCTTCCCCTGTAATTTTTCAGTAGATCACAATAAACTGATTCAGCTTCCATAAAATATGTTATTCTTCCCTGATCTTTTTACAGAGTGGAAGACTATTCCATTTTAATATGCAAATACGCATTATTACAGTCCCTATTAGTTGGGATCTATTCCTTTTATAGGTCAATTGACCTTACATGACTTTCGAGATCAAAGATGGATTTGTTCATTTATTATTCTGAACTTCTCTTTCACATACGCTTCTGTAAATGAAGTCTGCTTGTTTCCTCGTTTCCTGTCGGGAATGATATTGCTCAATTTAGTTTTCTGATGTCTCAGAGCTATACTGCAAAATCACATGAAGAAATACTAATATCTGAATGTCATTTTGAGAAACAGTCTAATAATTATTTTCTTCTTTAGTTTCCATGTCTACACACTTTTATTATGGATGTTCTGTAAACACTTTTGCACAAGAGAGTACTTGCATTGTATTGCAGAATTTAGAGATGATGGCTACATAAAACAATGAGGATTGGAGGTACCTAAGATGTACAGTTCTTCTTCCATGGTTATTGTATTGCTTCATAAATCAATTCTATATCCCATATGAAAAGAGAACATAGGCAATGTATCTGATGACAAAGGAATTGCATTGGTACTAGAACTCTTGCCTATTTCTACTTTATTCACATTTTATAACGTAAATTCAATATGCTCATTATTTTTGAATGACATTAATAAGTTCTGAAAACAGGTCTAACAAGACTAGCTTTGAGAGCTTTGAAACAGTAAGATTTAAGACAGAATATGCTGTAAGTGTTGCAATATTTCCCACTTAATTGTATGAGGACACCTGGTGCTGGATTCTATAAAAAAAAATTACATCGGGCTTCTGTATATTGGAGTTTTGCTCCAAGGCGCACAAGACACCTTCTGAAATATACATTATGAGGTTGATTAGCATTTCAGTCTTGCTCTATAGCTGTTGGATAGACATCAGTAAATATAAGAAAAAATGGTGTACATTTCTTTGGTTTTTCTTTGCTTCCATCTCTTTTGGATAATTCATTGGGAGTCAATCATCAGGTTTATATTCTGAGCTTTCAACTGAATATTTTTTGTTCTGTGACTTTTTGAAGAAATAGTGATAGTCATTGAACAGTACCTTTATAAGCCATGACTTAATAACAAAACTGAACTTTTAAAAACTTGTCACTTAAAATCATGACAAAACTTTCCCTTTCCCATGAACTTTACCAAACACCTTAGGAAGAATCTGCTGTAGCAGATGCTCTACATAGATAGAATCCAATTTAGCTGTATTTTAATCCAATTTAGCTATATTGCAAGAAGGTCAGTTGCATGATTTAAACTGCTGGTTTAAATCGGTGTCCAGTGATCAGCTAGCCCATAGAGCAGCTCATTATATAAACAGAATTAGGGAAAACAGAGAAAAAGCAAAACTAAATAAGAAGGAACAAGTTATTGACAAAAATTGTTGTGGGCACTAGCCATGTCAAGCAACATGTCCACGTTATGGGCAAACAAGACAATTATACTTGAAAAGCCCACCAACAATAAAAATAAGAGTGTCTGGGTTCTTGTAGAGCAAGGGAAGCAGCACAAGGTTCTTTGTATCACAGTGGGCTCAATAGAATAGTGAAAATTGATGAATAATGATCCTCCAGCAAGGTTTGATCATGTCCTCCACAGGGGAATAACAAGAAAATATTTTGTGGTGTTGAAAGGCAAGGGCAGAAATAGAAAAAGCCACAATGCTCCTTCAAATATGATATAGGTCTCTACCCCTCATCCAATCCTTTCATCCTCCATGGAATAATGTCATTAAATGAACATTTTGCAGGATTGAAAGGCAAGAACAGAAACAGAAAATGCCAGAATATTCCTTCAGTTCTGCTACAGGTCCCCACCCCTCATCCCATCCCCGGCTGAATACAGCATACTGGAGTCTTTCAGTGCCTGAATATTTTTTTTTCCCAGAAACAGACTATTTCATTCAGCTCACAAAGTAGACCTTTTGGGGGCTAGCCACCACGTCAGCCTTCAGTTATGAAAAGCAAGGAAAATTTCTAAATTTAGCCTAATTATGTATTTTTTTTCAGAACACCAAACAACCTCAAAGCTTATGTTTAGGACACAGAGGCAGTATGTATGTAATAATACATTTACTAAGGGTGAAGGAGAGAAGAGGCATCGCCTCTAGCTTGGACACAAAGACTTTACCTCTAGCTTAGGAAGCCTTTGAGACACAAGTCGCCAAAGACTAGGAAAGTAATCCCAGGCAAAGAACCACCACATGGGATGCCCAGCTCCTGTGTGCCCCTTGGACATTCACATCAGCCAGTGATGGACAGAGGAAAGTGGCCTAAATAGAATTTGTCTTGGCACAGCTATTCTGGCTAAACTTTCCTAATTTCTTGTAGGACGAGAAAAGGACCACAGTCCTTGGCCAATTCCTACCATAAGAATGGATTTCATGCACGTTCCCAATATGATTAATTTGGGCTTGTACAAAAAGCTTTGGTGTCCAGGATAACTCTGTGTATATACAAAACAACTATTCATAGGCCTCTTTCTCTGCTTGTTTTCTGTTTGATTAATACCTGTTGGATGCCTACATTGACTCCTAGAGAATAGAGTCATTTAAAATAACCCACAGAGCACTGCTAAGTATTTTCCTTTCTTCTTTGATATTCAAGTTTTCGATATCTGGCTAGTAATTAAGAATTTTCCAAAAGTGTTGGTACCAAGAACTCTTGAATAATTCCATCCTCTATGTAGAGTCTTCTCTGTTTCCCTGGAGATGCAGGTATGGTGCAATCAGCTTTTCTCCCATATGATTTCAGTGTGCTTTTGGTTCTAGTAAGAATTTTGTATATGAGTGAACAAAATAACAATCCTTGGGAATGATATGGTAGCCACATATTCCAAAATTTGGAACTTTAGTTAATTTTTTGAACCTGCTGATCCCAAAAGCTATTTATGGTAACAGGTTCAATTCAAGACTTGGCATGTGTTCTGTGACACAAGTGATTGTATGGATCATTAAGGCACAATGTGTGAATGGCACTTCTAGGAAATTGCTAGCAAAACACCTGCTTGTTGACAGACAGTGTTAACTGAAGTGTTTGGTGTGCTCATTTAAAATCATTCTACAGTGGAGCGGCAAGAATAAGTAAAGAATTAGCAGGAATGCCATGAGATCACACAGCTACGGCATTGGCAGGTGTGGTAGCATGTCCAGTCATACAGCCGCTCACCTGGACCATAGCTGGATTCAACTTTGCATAGTCCTATGCTAAGAAGAGAAGAGCTTGGTATCCTTGGCCATCATTTCTTCTCTGACACCATGACACCAGGAGTTACTTTTGCAGTTTTTTTGAAATATATTTTTTCTAAAATTATCCGGACCTCAAAAGTTAACTTTCTGATAAAAATAAATGGCAATAATTGTCAATGGGCAAGTCTTGACTTTTATCACCATCTGCTAAAAAAAAAAAAAAAAAATCCCGCAGAGAAGTTCCCTGCTCTTATGCTTGGAGATTCAAGACCAGTCTCTCATCATCCTTAGAGGCTTGCTGTGCCACTCTAATAGTACTCTAATAGTACTCTAATGGACCTGGTGAATCCAGCTGGCACAGCATTTTTCAATCTAAGGAAATCTCTTGTTGGCTGACAGCCAAGGTACACAGAGCAGAATGTAGCATTGGACAGAGAATGGTAGACTCATGAAGGATTTCAATATCTTGTGGCACTTCCGATTTGTAACGCAAGAGAGTTTGAAATTCTCTGCCAAAGGAAAGAGTGCCCTGGATCTAAGGCAGCCCATCAAGATTGCTGCAGAGGAGCTGGGCCAGGTGCTTGCCAATGTTTGACTGGAACAGCATCAAGATTGCACCATCTCATTTCAGGTTTGATAAATCAACTTGGTAAATCAACTGAGAGCAAGTTACATCTGACTCTTGCCAACTACAGCAAACTTAAAGCTTCATGTTCCTTCAGCAGAGGCGGAGTGGGGAATGGGATTGGAATTCTGGTGTTTCAAGCAGTACAGATAACACAGATAACTCTGGTAACACAGAGTTATCGGGAATTTTCCTGTGAAATGTTACCTGAAATGCTCAACGTCCACTGGTGGTGTCTTACTACTGGGTCTATTTGAGTTTAAGCCATTTCATGAGGTATATTACCTTTGTGTCACTGAAGACCTTCTCCCTTTTATCCATCAACTTGGGCTTATACGTAGCATTTATTAGTTTCACAGCCTCGTCTACTATCTGTCCTCAGGGGATATGTCTCCGCTTCAGAAAAGCCAGATTCAGATGCAGATGGTTAAGTGGTTTTGCCATGCGGCAAAATGACAGTCATGCAGCCACCCCTGAGAACCGACTGCTGAACCCAGGCTTTTTCCTAGGATACAGCTGATCTCGGTATCGACATGTCTCTGTAGCAGTAACCAACTTCCCTGTGTGTTCATATACTCCTAGCACGATCAGCTCACAGTCTTGCCTGGAACATCTGTGCAATACCATTAGTAATGCATAATGGAAATAATCTGAAAAGATAGGTATTAAATGAAGGGGGGGGGGGGGGAAATACTATAGATATCTAATTCCACATATATACCTACATTTTCTAGTTAGAAACTTTATGGGTATTAGTTTCTGCCACAAAACTTTGGTCTTAATCAAGTTAAAATTTCCTGTACAGCTCTGTTGCTCATCAGTAGGAAAATTGTGCTGTTATTACTCTGATACTTGAGGATAAAACATATTGCAAATGGCCATCAATGCTTTATTATAAGTGACAATAATGTTTTCTTGGCAAAGAAGACCTGCATCTAAATGTGCAAGAGCTTGTGGCTCCTAAGGGTATATTTAAATCTGAGCAGTCTTGAACAACTGGAATAGTTATCAAACTGACAACATGACCATTTTTCTTAGAGATTAAAATGGCATATTGATGATGATTACTTTAATCTCGTTTTAAGTACCCCATAAAATGCTTGAGAGGTTTGAAGCAATCTTGAGTTCAGAAGTTTTCTTCTAATTACAAGCCCTGTATACAATTTGCCAAAGATGATCTACTGTCATTTCACTCTGCCTGGAGAAGGACAATGTAGAGTAAAAAAGGAGAAGCATTCACAGGCTGACCTGGATTCAGAAACAGAGCACCCCCATTCATCTTTCATCGAATCATATAATCATAGAATGGTTTAGGTCGGAAGGGACCTTGACAATCATCTAGTTCCAACTACCCTGCCATGGGCAGGGACACCTCCCACTAGACCAGGTTGCTCAAAGCCCCATCCAGCGTGGCTTTGAACACTTCCAGGCATGGGGTATCCACAAAACTTCTCTGGGCAACATGTTCCAGTGCTTAACCACCATCATAGTGAAAAAATTCTTCCTGTTATCTAATCTAAATCTGAACTCTTCTAGTTTGAAGCCATTCCCCCTCCTCCTATCACTACCTGCCCTTGCAAAAAGTCCCTGTCCAGCTTTCTTGTATGTCCCCTTCAGATACTGGAAGGCTGCTATAAGGTCTCCCCAGAGCCTTCTCTTCTCCAGGCTGAACAACCCCAACTCTCTCTGCCTGTCTTCATAGGAGAGGTGCTCCAGCCCTCTGATCATCTTCGTGGCCCTCCTCTGGACCTGGTCCAACAAATCCATGTCCTTCTTGTGCTGAGGACTCCAGAGCTGGATGCAGTACTACACATGGGGTCTCATGAGAGTAGAGTAGAGGGATAGAATCACCTCCCTCGACTTGCTGGCCATGCTTCTTTTGATGCAGGATGCGGTTGGCTTTCTGGGCTGTGAGTGCACATTACCAGCTCATGTTGAGCTTCTCATCCACCAACACCCCCAGGTCCTTTCTCCTCAGGGCTGCTCTCAATTCATTCTCCACCCAGACTATCTAAGTTAGTAAACTGGTGCTCCATGACATTTGCCACTGGTTTTCCCATATCCTTTAATTTCTGCGAGTCTCCCATGATGAGAGGGTGTTCATGGTAGTGGTTCAGCTTTCCTTGTTGGGCACAAATTCTGGGAATGGGAATGGTCTGAAGAATGTAACCTAGCAAACGCTAAGCAGCACAGCTGAAAGTTCACCCTGGTCTTTGCATAATGTTACTGTGTCAGTAAACAGTTTGCACTAGGCAACTGTTCTTAAGCAGTTAAATTCAGAGAAGTAGGGCCAAATTGTGAGGTTTCCTATCTCTACTTCATTGCCCACCCACCCCAAGGCTGCCACGTGGTGATCTGAAAGTTCCCTTTTGGATTCAGTAAAGTGGAGTATGTGATAAGACATATGATGTCATTCCCTAGATAAGGAAATAACACTGACTTAGGATGGTATGACTGCTAAATCCCTTTAAATCAATGACTTTGAGTTTCTTCTGCCAGCTCACATTTCCAATGCTTTTTACAAAAACACTTCAGTTTGTGCTGTCAGTCTCCAAATCACTTTTGCTACATCTACTCTTTCTCCCAATCTATCATTTTTTTATGGTTTTGTTGTTCTGTTTTGTTTTGAGGGGGGATGTCCTATCTCATAACTACATTTTATTCTAATTCCCTGATTATGACTTCTTTCTGGTCTGGAATTATTTGGAAAACTGCACGTACTGCATACTTGTAAATAAACAATAACAGGACTCCTATAAAAATATTAGTTCTGGACAGGTTAGTCTTTAGCTTTTATTATTCCCAACTTAATCGTTTTCTTTTAAGTTCAGCTGTTAAATTTGATCCTTTTAAAATTAAAGCTTACCTTCAAATACATAACTAGGGGGTTGCTTGTTTTCAGTGGTCACAGTGTGTATGATTTACTTCTGCTTTTTCTGAAACAGAAGTTTTGAGGCAGGCAGCAGATTTACAGACATTAAGTCAGATGAACAGAGCCCAGATCTAGATAGCATAGTTTCCAAATCCACTTGATTTATGATGGAACTCTAGCACATTTTTTTTTCCTCAGATTTTTCGACTGCCTAGTGCTAGGATGAACTTAGTTCTATCACAGCACAGAGGCATAGATTCAGCTAACTGCAGTATTGCAGGTGTGATGATCTTGACTTTATTAATATTGGTGACAATTTACCTTCCTAAAAGACTTGTCCAGATTTAATTAAGAAAGAAGAGAACCAATGACAATTACTATAGCCATTGGAAATGGCATTCCAGTTGTCTATTAAGTTTATTTATCCAGTTGAAACCTCTTTTCTTTCAACTTGTACCTGTTGTTTCTGATCCTCTCACCATGCACCACTGTGAAGAGACCAGTTCCATCTTCTCCATAACCTCACTGCAAGGAGGTACCAAGGACTGCTGTTGCGTGCCCCTGAAGCCATCTTGTCTCCAGGCTAAGCCAGCCCTGGTACCACAGCTTCTCATCACAGCACAAGTGCTCAAGCCCTGACTGAACTGGTGTCCCTCCACTGAACTTACTTCAGTTTACTGATGTCTTTCCTGTACTTGGGGGCCCAAAACTATGTGCAGTAGTCCAAACGTAGTTTAACAAGTGCCAAGTAAAGGGCAAAATCACTCCCTTTGATCTTCTATTAATGAAGCCCAAGTTGTAGCAACCTGCCATGCTGCTGGGACAGACTGTGGGCTCCTGTTCAGCCCACTGTCCTCCACAAACACCAGGGCCTTTCCTGCAGAGCAGTTCCCTGGGCACCCAATCACCAGGGGCTCTTCTTTCCCACATACAGGATTTTGCATTTGTCCTCATGAATTTCATAAGATTTCTGTTAGTGCATTCCTCCCTCCTGTCTAGGTCTCCCTGGATGTCAGCCCTGCCCATTGGCTGTATCAACTGACAGTATGGTGTCATCTGGAAACTCGACAAGATGTCAGATCACCTCCTTCAGGATATTGATAAAGTTATTAAATAGGACAAGTCCGTTGTGGAACTCCTCTTGTTCCCTGCTGCCTTATAGAGCACTGCCCTCTAAGCCTGATAATCCAACCAGTAGTTTCCATCCATCCAGACCATAACACCCCAAATTGGGCACAAAAATATTGTGGGAGACAGTGTCCAAAATCTTGTTAAAATCAAAGTAAATGACAATCACTGCTCTCCCCTTGTCCACAAATCCAATTGTTTCATGACAGAAGGCAATCAGGTTGGTCTAGCATGATTTACCATTAGCAAATACATGCTGATTTCACAGTAACCTTCTTCTTGTCAGCAGAAACATGTTTCATGAGGACTTGCTCCATATGTTCCAAGGAACCAAACTGAGACTGACCAGCCTGTAATGTTCTGCATCATTCTTTTGGTATTTTTTGAAGATGAGGGCAACCTTTGCCTTTCTACTGTCGGAGACCTCCACTGATCTCTAAAAGACAGTGGCCTTGCAAGGACATTATCCAGTTTTTATCAGTGATTTGGATGCAGGTCTAATGGATTCTTATGGGTCAAGTTCTCTCAAATAATTCCTGGCTTGAACTTCACCCATTGCTGGTAGTTCTCTCCTTGACCCTGCCTGCAAGCACAGAGGCCTGGGAGACTTTCCTGGTGAAGACTGAAACAAATATGGCATGGAGTACCTCAGCCTTATCTTGCCTCCTCTCACTAAATTATCTTAATCATTGAGCAATGGGTCTACTTTTGCTTTATTTAGCGTTTTGCTGCTAATGTATCAATAGAAGCTCTGCTTGTCATCCTCAAGCCCCTTGAAAACCTTAAATATTGCTGAGCTTTGACTCTCCTAACATCATCCCTCTGACCAGACGATGTTTTTAAATTCCTCATTTACAACCTGTACTGTGCTTCCACATCCTATATACTGCTTTTTCTGCACTGGAGCTCCTCCAGGAAGTTGCTGTTTATTCAAGCTGGTGTCCTGATACCTCTACTGCTTTTCCCGAGCATTGGGATGGACTGTTCTTGCATTTGGGGGAAGGTATCCTTAAAGGCTTGCGAAATTTCCTGAGCTGCTTTGCCCTCAGAGCTGCCTTCCAGGGGACCATACCAATGACACTCCTGAAAAAAAATGTAATCTGCTCCTTTGAAGTTCAGGTTCAGCTCTGTTGAAGTTGGCAGGAGCCAACTATAGTTGACGTCTGCATTAGAGTATTTAGAGGCTTGTCTTTGTTACATTCCAAGTTAAGCAGTGGGAGATTCCCCAGCAGGAGTAAAGGTCTTCCTTGGCATCGCAGTGCTCCCGTTTCCCAAGTGTTTGTCAACAACATCTTGTTCTGGAACTGGAACAAGACAGCTCAGCTGGAGCAGGTAAAAGCTACCTCTTCTCAGACATGAGACAGCTCTTGTCAGGTGTATCCTGGTGACCTGAAAAGCACACGTGTGTCAAGCGGTCTTGGGAACCAAGCATGTCACTTGATATTGTAAGTTAAACACATGTGTGTCAAGGGGTCTTGGGAGCCAAGCATGTGACTTGATATTGGAAGTTACCACAGGGCAGTTAGATTTGGTGCTGAAGGGAGTAGGTTACGAAGTGTTCCTAAGAAGACAGTTACAGGAATGATGTGAGTAACACACTTCCCTAAAAAAAACGCTCCAAATTGCCTTGATTGTAAAACTCTGGGCTGAAACTTTGAGGGCGAAGGACAAGCAGGACAGAAGTAACATTGTGCTGCAAGCAATGCATCCCCGCTGTCTTCTTCCAGCAAGCATATAGTATCACAGATGTTTCTTAGCTGTTCTGATGCCTACCAAACAACTCTTTTTGTCAGCTTTTCAGGGAATCTCTTTCAACTTCAGTTAGTTGAATGTCAAACCTCAGCAACAGAAATAACCACAAACTTAACCCCAGATAACTAGTCAAAGATAATGAAGGCAGAGATTATAAACATGGCTTCAAAGGGGAAGCAAGGAGCCAAGTGGAAAACAGACAGCTCAAAGAGAACAAACACACAGAGGAGCACAAGATTGACCTACAAGGTCATATCAAGGGTTCTTAACTTGTTTCTGACAGTGGTCACAAATGGATGTCTTAGGAATAGGAGTCTGCCGGGCTCCAACAATTCGCAACTCACAAACTTTAAGACTGAGATATTGGTTTTGTATCAAATAGCCCTTAATCATTGTGGGTTTTTTCTGTTTGGCTGGGTTTTTTTTCTTCCAGTTGGTTGGTGAATCAATGCAAACTTTTGGAATATGCATGTTTTAATAAGGAATTCCACAATTTAGTTATATGCAGCAATAGATAGGCACCTTCCCTTTGTTATTTTGAACATCCCTTCTCACCTTGCCCGTTAAAAACTCAAAGAAGTGCATAAACTTGTAATATCTTCCCTCAGACATCTGTCATCTAGGCTGAAGAGTCCTACTCCATTTAAATGTTTCCTGTAAAGATGCCATTTCATAGCTGTGATTGTAATCATTACCCTGTGCAAAGCAAAGTTGCTTTGCGGTGGTGAAAAGGTAGAGATAAGGGAAATCCTGAAGAAGGCTTGGGAAAACAAATATCTGGAAAGACATGAGAAATTTCAGGCATGAAGGAAAATAGCAGAAGGGAATGAGGGAAGGTTGGGCTGTTTCCTTATTTGATTACACCACCACTATTAGTGTAGAGTTATAACTGCAACCAGCTCCTACTACAATTACAATTATTCCATTTATCTTAGAATACTGCTTTGATCAAGAAGCTGCCATATTAGGATCAAAGACAAAAAAGAAAGCTTAAAAGGCATTTTAAAACCATTCAAAATATTGCTTGTGAGTTAACAAAAGTTCCAGAAGAGTTATGATTTGAAATTTTGACCTTTTTTGTCTCTATCTTGTTTCAGATTTTTCCCAGATGACCTTTTAGAGGTCATCTCTGCAGTAGATGGTAATCTTTGCAGCTAGCTGGGTGGTTTTCATCTCTCTCTAGAGCATCACATGCTATTCAGTCTTGATATCAAATCCTAGGACTTTTTGCACTGCTACTTTAATGAAAACAACAATTATTTTATTTATTAATTGGAATTCTAAATTCATGTAATGTATTAAAATTGTGAATAAAGTGACTTCTGTTTTGACATTGCTGCACTGTAACAAATTGAGTTTGCTGTACATTTGCTCTGACTGATAGCTTGAGAAAACTTTTTTGGCATTTTGACCTCTTTACTCTTTTCTACATATAGTTTTATCATCAGAAAAAAAAAAAGAAAAAAAAAAAGAAAAAAACCCAAGGTCATAAGTCTCTCTCTAAAATCAATAAAAGCAAAGTAATGAATGACCTTCTTTCATACTAATATGGTACTGTTCTCTGAAGAAAAAAAGTTTAAACTTTCATTGGAATCCTTGTGTGAAAGATGCAATGTCATGGGCAGTATCAGAATAGCATAGAAAAGCTGAGATGTAAACTGTAGGATATTTATTCATCATTTGTAACTATTATTCATTCAGGAACTACTTGTCCTATTATCTCCGGCTGGGAAAACCTCCTTACTGCAAGCAGTGTCCATGGCTTCAATAAGATCCTACTTATATAGCTAACTTTTTAACACCCATGAGTGGAAACTCCCCATTATGACCCTTTAAAAAAGGAATTTTTTTAAAGTAGTGTAATCTCAGGATCATGAAAGACAAAAATCGTATCTCATAGAAACAGTCAATCAAGTTGCTACAGTTTAAGCCATGTCATGAATCAATGACATAACTCACATGGATGTCCCTCCAAGCTGGACTCTGGGGCACTCTGCAGTCTGACAGCCACTACTGTCATTCAGCATTAAACCCTCTTTCTTCGGTGTTTCTAGGTTAAATGGTGATACCCATCTTCCAGACCTTTCCCAACCATCCCAACAGACAACAGGTTTTTCTGACAGATCTTGGGTTGAGATCTCTATCCGCAAGAGCTATGCATAAGCAGTTGAACTGTGTCCTTTACTTGAAGACAAAATACTTAAAAGTATAGAAACTGAGGCATGAGCACCAAATATATATGACAAATTGTCATATCTGTCATGCTGTGAAGTAATCCTGCAAGTAGTTCTACAAAAAAACAGGGAGTTTAAAATTTGTGTACCAGCGATAAGCAAAGAAGAAATTGTTCATCTTTTACACAAATATGTTATCAAAAGCCTAACCATGGATAAGATTCAGTCTATAAGATTCACCTGTATAGCCTGATGTATAGAACTTTAAGGGATTGATTAGCATGGAGCTTAAATGCCCCAAAGTGGAAATCCTCTTACCACTCTCGGTCACGAGAATGGAACTGAGAACAACAGAGAATGTAGTTACTGGCAGAATTAATATTCTAAACCCACTTCCCTGAGAAGACATCAAGCCACACCTTATGCTATTCCGCCCTTGACCACTTACATGTTTATCTCTATCCCTATCATCAGCCAAGGGGATTTACCCTTCTCAGAGTTAGAAGAGGGTTTTGTAAACTAAACCATATGCTGGTAACTGCTAAAAATGCCCACAAGAAAGAAAACATCTGCCTTATCCCCAAATCATCTTTTTTTTTTGTTCAGCTGTGTGCAGCTTTCTGAATTGTGCATAAATCTGAAAGGCAATAGAGATGATTCTATATACATATGAACATTTTTGAATGGAAAAGCAAAAGCACATGAGGACAAGGTCCTTGACCTGAAGATATTACAATCTGAAGAAAGGACACATAAAAGGTAAGAACTCTCAAAGGCAGACAAGGGTGGACAAGAAAGCTGAAAGGTTAGGCTGACTGAGGATTTGATCAGTGGAAAGCAAGGTAGATTTAACAATAATAATTTTTTGTGTTCATTTTAAAAAATGGATTGAACGATGCAGCAATAGCCAGCCCAAGCTTGTACAAGCATACAATTTAGGAAAGCAGCTCTGTGATCGAGTTCATCATCAGTTCATCAGTCTAATGTACAAGACGGTCTCCTCATAGGACCAACTCAATGAACTAATTCAATTGCACCTTAAAAATTAATTGGATTTATGATTCCCCCTAATCAGACTAGAGAGGCAGTGGAGAGTGCAGTTGTGAAGGTAACGAGAGAGAAGACAGCTCAAATCACCTTCCTGTACTCAAAAATCAGAGAGAAACTAATATCCCGGATATCTCAGGTCATGGGAGTGTTCGCTGTTGCATCAGTAAAGTGAAAGGGAAACTGAACCAGGTGTAGGAGAAATACAGCTTCCTCTCAGCAAATCCGCACCTGAACAGTTATTCTGGATACCTAGCCATAATTAATTACTTGCCTGGGTGGGGCAATTTGAACAGAGAGAGAGGGGATATTGGTAAGACCCAGGGGTGGGAAAAAACAGGTTTCTAAGGTACTGTGTGTGAGGGTGAGAGCACATTGTCCTTCGTTAATAGCAGGGGTAATACAATGAAGCATTCTAAGATGACGAGAGGGGCAGCAGCACACTGAAAAGAGGGCTTTTTCCTTTCCATTTTGTCTTTCAGGTGAGGGACTCTTTTTGACATGCTACATGATATCCATAGCTTCTGAATCACTCAAGATATTCTGAGGGAGGGAGGGAGAGAGAGAGGACAGGACAGGAAAGACAAACCGTAACCAAAAATGTCATTTTCTATATTGTTTGCATGATGTTGGTACTCACTGCTGCCATAGTATATCTTTGCTAAAAGATATAGATCAGTTCTCGTAAGAAGTGCCAATAGATTGATCAGTTATATGACAAATGACAGACTGATTTATGTCTGTACTGACTCCAGTCATGAGTTAGGAAGGCGCTGTTGCTAGGAAGCCAAGAGCAGTGAGGATTTCAGCTGCAGCAGGAAAACCTGGATTCATCATGTTGCGCTCTCTAAATCTCTTTTAACTCGTCAGAGAAAGCACATTTGTTTTTTCCAATCTGTATATTTGACATCTTCTTCTGACAGATATACAGAAAACTGCTTAAGTGAATGCATGACCTTACAATATAATCACTCACGACGAATGAAATTATTTAAGCTCCCTCCAAAAATAGCACTTTCCCCCTTTTTTCAAAGGTATGGTATGCCTTTTTAGCCCCATACCTGGCAATTAATATAATCACAGAATTAAGCTGATACCAGGTAGAAGAGAATAATCTGGGGTCTTAAACCTACCCTTAGGTTCTAAATAAAAAGCTTCATTTTTCAAAAGAGCTATAAGCAGGTGCAGTATAAGTCAAAGAAAGAGCTCTGAAAATCAAACCATTAATTTCAGTACCTAAATATGAATTTGAAAGTCAATGCAATGTTTGAAAGTCAATGATAAGAATATTTTACGTACTTTTAGCTTTAAAAAATCTAACCTTAAGCCCCTGTTTTTCTACAGGTCATATCTGGAAGAGCTTGGCTTTTCAGAGCGTCTGAGCACCCAGTGGTCCAGCTGGACATGCTGTAACTCATGGGCTTCACTCAGCTTTCCTCAGCAGAAGGCCAAAGGTGTCTCAGATTAGCATTACAGAAAGACACTCTGATCCTGGGGTTTAAGAGTTATTTACACTAACTGGGAAATTGTAATTTTTCTTTTGGCCATGATACCTCTGGTGCAGCACTGCCCTGGCAATAAGTAGAACCTGTTAATACCTGAAGAGGATATGAAGTATGGCAGAGGAGTCTGGATGAGGCTGCAAAGCCACAGTACAAGTCCCACAGAGCAAAGCTGTAATTTCCTGCAGTAAGCACAAATTCAAGTAATTTCCAAAACTCATTTGCCATTGCAAAACAATTTTGAAAGACAACGCCTGACAAGTTGTTAAGGTACACATATTTTTTCAAACAGTCCTTCCCAAACTTCTTAATCATAACCACTGTCATTGCTCAAAAATTCCCGCAGATCATCATTCACCTCTATCATAAAACTCTTGGCTGGAAACCCTCTGTAATCAATAGGATTCTGCAGATCATCTAGGGAAACACTAGTCTACATCTTCATAAGGATTTCTTAATTTGCTAACAGGTTTTAAGCATCACCATTGAAAGTAACAGAGAGAGTGGTAGAGCAAAGTAGTTTTCACTCTTATCGTTTATGTTGTGAAACACTGGGAGCAGTAATGGAAAGAGGAGGGAAGGAAGGAGGATTTGGACTAAAGTGTATGTTCAAGGATATATTAATGTAGATTAAATTTAAAAAATACACAAACATATACAATTTCCTTTGGAACACCTTTATTCCCAAACATTTAAGTCATCCTCCAAAACTACCAAACCATGTCTAGATGTCTCTTTTAAAAGTTTCTCTGTGAAAGTTTGAATGTTATTGTTACATCATTTTTTAGAGCAAAATTATGAGAAACTAAAGCTAAGTCAGAACAAATCATGTGTGACTTCCACAAAAGCTAAATTGGAGTCTGTACATTTATTTTTAAATGATATTCTGTTGGCTCCTCTGATCTAGATGGGCGGTAGGCCAAGCTAAATCCCTCAACCTTAACTGAAGCCCAATTAGCTAAGATAAATTGTCAAATCACTCCGGAGAAGTGATCAACATTATTTAATCTTCAAAGTTGATGCAGTTGGCCAAAATAGGTATTCCACTGAGTATCACAGAGCATTTGCTATCGAATCCACCTTTTCTCTAGCTGAAGTATTTTGTGTTAAAGACAGATCCCTTAAAGTTGGGAAACCAAAAATCCAGTCCCGGACTTCCTACTGTTTCAGAGAAAGGCAAAACAGTCTGTGACTGCTCTATATACTGCACGACTGTTTTTTATTTCTCTGCGAAGGAGTTATTCATTCCAGCCACATTTTAGTCTTTCTTAGATGTATTTAACAAAAGCCTTAGTCCTTAAGTCTTCCTTTTCCACCCACTTGCTTCAGCTACATCAGTGGAGCCACGCAGAGTTGGGTACAACAGGGTTTATTTACTTTTCCATGAAGAGTTTTTGATTTTGCCAGACTGAGGTGTTAAACACATCGTCTTGCCAACTGCACTTCAGGCCCCTGAGTCCACGTCTCCAAGACCAACTCCAAACGCAGCTTTCTTGCACAACCTGGGAAATCAATTCAGTGGTGAGCTACAGGGATCTGCGGGACTCCCTTAAGCCTTACCGCTCAAATCTGGGTGCAGCTGTACACGTGATGGAAGCCTGGGCACAAGCATCGTCCATCTCCCATTGTATTCTAGGGTATGCACAATATTAGTTATTGCCAATGACGGGGACTTCAGGTTTTCGGTCCTCCCAGTATCCCCACCTCTGGCCTCCCAACTTTTAAATATTAAATCCTCCTAGCCATTGTGACTAAAAGTACAACTTTCTCTGTGTGGTTTCTAACAATCAAAGAGTTAAATGCTCGTTTGCCTGCTCAAAATATCGAGGATCTTTAAAGATTGTTTATCTTTTGCATTGTATCTCTGAGAATATTATCTCTCTTTTAGTTTTAGTTCTAGTCTTGTATTTCCATTATAAACTCACAATGTTATGAGCACCAGATATTGGCATTGCTTTCTTCAGATAAAAAGAAGTTACTATGATCCGAAACTATCATGTTAGCTTCTTATTCTGTTTATCTATTTATCTATCAGGGTGAGAGGCTGTTTATCAGGATTGCCTATAGTACGGGAGGTATTACAGCTGTCTTTCATGCATTTCAAATGCTACCTTCTCAGCAGCAAAGTCTCAATTCTACAAGGGGCACATGTGGAAAACAACACAGATCACCCTTGAATTTAACCCTTGAAAATCAAGTTTCACTAACAGTTCCTCATCTTCAAAATACCAACAGTATACTCACTCTCATTATATAAATATTCACAGAATTCTTGTGCTTAAAATACTTTTCAGTAATGTATAACAGAAAAATCTATGAGTGTTTTGCTCTTTGCAAAAATTGACAAAACCATGTATGCTGAACAGGATTTCAATAACTCTGCTAACTATGTGAAATAAACTGGGACCACTTTCACATACACATGCTGCTTTGCAAGGTCTGTCATGGATTTGTTTATGACTATTCAAGACTGCTCAGACTACAGAAAAGGGTGCTATTGAACTCTTGCATCAGGCAGAGGGGATGCCAAGGATATTTTCCCTATGAAGATCTGCACTTAAAGTTGCATTACTTGCTGTATATAAGATTCATGGAGCATAAAAAAAAAACTTTAAGTAAGAATATTTGCTTTGCACAGAGAAGGTGATCTATGCTGGCTGAAGTATTGACATTAATATTGATTTGGATATGCCCTGGTAGACTAGAAGAAATTCTGAAAAAGACAAAACAAAGTGTGCAAATCAGCTTAGGTTAATAATTATAATTAAAAGTGTAATGTTTTCTTTTTTTTTTTTTTTTCTGCACCAGCAATGGGTTTCCTTTCACCTAGTTTGGCTAACTAGCAAGTAAAAATCTCATTTCAACTAAACACCCATGTCTTCTGATTGCTTTCACTAGAGGAAAGAAGACACAACCTCTCTCAGTCACCGTTTATTTTAGTAATCATCTTCTCTCTTTAATGACCACAGGTGGAGGTTAGACAACTGGCTTAATCTGGAGACATGACTTTTAGTTGAATGTTGGTGAGATGAATGTTGTCTTCCATATACAGACACCAAAGCCCAATATCTGAAACCAAGTATTGTCACAGAGAGCAGAGTAAGTTGCAGATGACTTATCATTCTGAACATGAGGCTGTGCTACTTAGGTTCATAGTTTTCTGAGTAAGCATTTAGGCACCTAAAGAGCCTAGTTCATCATATGATTTAAACATGATGGCCAAGTGCAACAACAACAAAAAAAGTGCAAAATAAAAAATCAGTTTTACAAGAATTTCACTAACAAAAACTGCACAATAAGTTTCCAGAAGAAACCTAAAAGTTGAACTACAAAATGGAAAAAAAAAATGTTGTATTTAAAGAGAAAGATTTCTCCTTATGCAAAAAGAAATGGAAATATCATTAGGTCATAAAACCAAGGTGAAAAAGGACAATGCTCAAGGCCAACAAAGGTAGCAAAAAGAGAAGTATAAGGGTTGAGAGGGCAATACAGGGTGCTTCAAGTCAACAGAATATATCTACTTATGTGGATAAATTTAGGATTAGACTTGCAGGGAGAATAGAAAGGTTAGCAGAATATAACCCATGAAATACATAATTTGAGAGATCTGGGGAGGGACAAATTATGAAACAGTCCAGATGAGAATGAGAATGACAAAAGTAACGTAGAGCAAATGTAGTATAATGCAATAAGTATTACAGAGGTCATTATCCTTTCTTGGATAATTCTAAAACTCAGGGTTTCTCACCTTAATTACTATTCTGTTAACAAGGAAAGACACATCTTAAGTTAGTGTGTGATGTGGTAAGGGAAGGGGCAGCTTCATTTAGCACGACTTGTTCTCTGCAGAGAATAAAAGCCTTTTGCCTTTATCATTAAATATTCTTCTTTTGACAAACGCAGCCAATTAATTGCACATATGTTGTATTCTACCCACAAAACCCAAATGGCAAATGCTCTCTGGGCAGATACTTGATGTAAGAGGAAGGAAGGGACTTTTATATTTGTAAAGACAAATTACTTCAGTGTCAACTTTAATGCAAAACAATCCTTCCAAAAATTGAAGGCAGTCATGACTCAGGGAATGGAAAGATCCAAACTACGAAGAAGAATCTTACTTCTCAAATGAGAGATGAGATACAAGTCTCTTGAACTGAAACAAAGGAATTATCAGTGAAACTTGCCTTTTCTAAAGATAATATCAGAAAAAGCATGGAGATAACAAGTGTTACCTTTTTATTTTTTCCAGAATTTAGGTTAACAAGGTATGCTATCCCTGTCAGAAATATGAATGTCCACCCTTACTTTCTTCCAGACCTCACGTGGTTGACTACTGACTTGACTGCTGAGAACAGCAAAAAGATTGTTTTAATTATCTATTATTTGCACCTGTTTGGGATGTAATTCTTACTAAATGTATACACATTATATATTATCTATTGAAGAAAACAAATTTAAGAAACTGACTGAAATGAGAAGGAAGAGAATAGCATTTTTCTATGCCAGGCTTGAATGATACGGAAGGCAATCCTATTCAAAGTGCCAGCAGCATATGCCAGCTTCAATTAGAAAATAAAAGGAAAATCTGTTGCTAAAATAGAAAAGCACACTTTGAGGATCTTATATGTGCTTATTCTGAACTTAAAGGGTTGAATATCCTTAAGAAATTCTAAGTTTTGACATTTCGCTGAAGCTGTTGTTAAGTATTGGTCTTATTGTAGGATTCTCTGAATGAAATACTGTGTCCTGTGCTTTACAGTTCAGAATAGATTATCATAATGAACACTTCTGGCCTGAGAACTTTTCTGTCTGAGAAAGTATTCATTAAATTTATTGCATCTTGTCCTTCCATGTCACCTTTCCCAGCTAATTGCCTACGGTAGGAACGAGATAGCTGCATTTCAAGTGCGTACATCAGTGGGATACACTGCTGCAAGGACAGTGAAGTGCAAAGAGCTTTGCTCCAGAGAGTTTGAGGTGAATCCATATGATATGACCTGAACTGTGTCAGGAAAAAAAGGTTTCCACTGTACTTTCCAGTGCTGCTAAGCAGTCCCCATACTGTTGCTGAAACAGCCACACAGCACTGTATAATCTACGGGGTAAAGTGATGTACGACAATCTCATGTGAAACCCTCGAGCTGCCTTTTCAGCCAAGGGCAGCTCAGAAATTCTTACTCCAGGAGTCCAGCACTTGCTTTGGTGGTTTATTCCCTTTACTGGAATTGGTCAGGAATCACAACGCATGTCTTTGAAGATTTAATGTCTCAGATACCCAGTATACTGACCAGAGTTGGTTTGGAATAGGCTCAGACTTCATATCTAGGATCAGTACCTGCTATCCAGGATACTTTCCAGGAAAAAGTTTGGCTGATCTCCATAGTCTCCACAAAGTTCTTTTAAAGGGACTGAGAGCTGTCATGGACAGCAGCTTAATTTGAACAGCCCAGTCCATAACAGAGTTTATAATACAAGTCCATCTTAATCACAGAGCTGTATCTATTATTTTTATGTGAAATACACACTGGCCAGTTATTGTTTTCTCTGTGGTGCAGTTAAGTTGTGTGCTGATAAAATGCTGTTTGGTTTAAAAAGGCTCCAGAGTAATCAAAGTTGTCTTAGTGCATTATAGGGAAAGTTTCTGAAAGTTACTAGCACTTACTTTTAATAGTCCAAAGATTTACAGCATAAAAGTCAAATGTTAAGTATTTTGTTAGAATTTTTCTCCTGAGAACTTTTTAAATCTGTCAAGTGGTAAGACTGTTATTTCTAAGACTTTGGTTTAACATGACGTTTCAGGTAGCCTTCTGTCCCCAGTCAGCAGAACCTCATATTTGCCTGCTAACCTCCCAAGTATTCTTTAAAGATCTACTGGACGCTAAAGATGAGGAAAATACCAGTGGGAATAAAAACAGAACCTAGATATTCCTGCCTGAATATCTGAATATCTTTATCTAGCATTCACTTAAAATTCTGATTAAAAGAAGATTTAGAGTTAAAAATGAAATATGAAGCAATCCCATTTCCAGATCTCTGGCAGACATGTCAGGCAAGATTTTTAAGATTATTTGCCTTTCTGCATATGGACATAACATCTCTTGAACAGAAGCTGCATGATTTGATCTGTTATGGAAAACTGTATGTGGTGTCTGTCGGTTTATCCTCTTTCTCTATGCAATATTATCAGTAGTACTTTTCCCCCTTTCACTGATATGTTCACAGGATCACAGCATGATAGGGGTTGGAAAGGACCTCTGGAGATCATCTAGTCCAACACCCCTGCCAGAGCAAGGTCACCTAGAGCAGGCTGCACAGGATGGCTTTCAGGTAGGTTTTCAACATCTCCAGAGTTGGAGACCCCACCACTGCTCTGGGCAGACTGTTCCAATGCTCTGCCAACCTCAAAGTAAAGAAGTTCCTCCTTGTATTTAGATGGAACTCCCTATCTTCAAGTTTGTGCCCGTTATCTCTTGTCCTATCACTGGGCACCACCATAAAAGACTGTTCCCATCCCCCTGGCACCCTCCCTTTAAGTATTTATAAGCATTGATGAGATCCCCTCTCAGTCTTCTCTTCCTCAGAGGACTAAGACCCAAGTCCCTCAGCCTTTCCTCATAAGAAAGATGTTCCAGTCCCCTAAGCACCTTTCTAGCCCTTTGCTGTGATGTCTCCAGCAGTTCCGTGTCCTTCTTGAACCAGGGAGCCCAGAACTGGACACAGTACTCCAGATCCGGCCTCACCAGGGCAGAGTAGAGGGGAAGGATGACCTCCCTCGACCTGATGGCCACACTCTTTTTGATGCACCCCAGGAGACTATTGGCCTTCTTGGCCACAAGGGCACATTTCTCGCTCATGGTCAACTTGCTGTCCACCAGGACACCCAAGTCCCTTTCCACAGAGCTGCTCTCCGGGAAGTCAGCCCCCAACCTGTACTGATGCATGTGGTTATTCCTCCCCAGATGCCGTACTCTACACTTGCCTTTGTTGAATTTCATAAAGTTTCTCTCTGCCCAACACTCCAGCCTGTCCAGGTCACGCTGTATGGTGGCACAGCCTTCTGGCATGTCAGCCACTCCTCCCAGTTTTGTGTCATCAGCAAACTTGTTGACAGTACGCTCTATCCCTTCATCCAGATCATTGATAAATATATTGAACAGGACTGAACCCAGTACTGACACCGGGGGATCAACACTTGTTACAGACCTCCAACTAGATCCTGCGCCACTAATCACAACCCTCTGAGCTCTATCTGTCAGCCAGTTTTCAATCCACTATGCTGTCCATTCATCTAACCCTCACTTCCTAAGCTTACCTATGAGGAGAATGTGGGAGATGGTGTTGAAAACCCTGCTGAAGTCAAGATAGACAACATCCACTGCCCTCCCCTCATCTATCCATTCAGTCATGCCATCGTAGACTATCAGATTAGTCAGACATAACTTCCCCTGTATCAAACCACATAGTAAAATATTGTATCATTCTTCCTTTTGTCTGGTTTTGGTTTATTTTCTGATTTGCAAGATGTGTGTGTCATGCTAAGGATTCAAAGATGCTGCTTTTGCATCAGTGACATGAAATGAAAAATTATAAATGAGGCTAATCAAAAATCATTCACAAGTCTTTGCATTCCGTAAAGAAAAAGGAGCTTTGAATATAATAATCCATAGAATCTGACTAATGCTGTCATTTTTCTCCTTTCCAGTAGGAATAAAAAAATATCTTTTGTAGGAGCAGTTTATCACAAAAATCTTATTTAAAATATAACTCCTGTGTCATATCGAGCTACCCACATTGTTCAGGGTCAGAATGTTGTATTCAGTCCCTGATTTAGGATTCTGGGCTTGCCGTGCACTTCTCATTACTGTATCCTGAGCATGTCTGCTAGGACAGTCTCGAGATTCCATTCCCCAAACTTTTACAAAAGCCTCTAGAAGAAAAGAAACGGCCTGAAACTTCAGCCAGAATATCAAAAAGTCCCCAAGTTAGACTATCTGTGATTTCCAACCATCATATTCAAATTCAAATTACAGTCAGTCAAGGAAACGGAAGCACTGCTTTAGCCAACGTACAGGCTAATATCAGAAGATTCAATGCAAATCATGGGGAAGCACATGCAAATCTAAAAGCAGATGGCATAGCCAAAGAGATCAGCTTTGTAATTTTGAGTAAAATAAGTTATTCTGCAGTCATTTTGGAAGTGTTGCCTACACTGCCATGGGGTATCTCGTGCAGAGGTTGGAGAAGGTAAATAAAGGCACAAAAAGCTAGACAAGCAAAAGGAAATGAACTTAAATATAGTCAAGCCTAATTAACGCTCAGTATAAAACACTCAGCCAGGCCCCAGGCTGCAGAAGGAGGGAGATGGTCCCGAGATGGCAGCTGGAGAAGGGCGGCTCCTTCTAACTGCAGCAGCTCCGCCACCAAGAAGGATGCCTCTCTGGCTGCAGGGCTGGTGCCCCGGGAAGGCAGCAAAGAGATTGCAACAGATGAAGTTGCCCCGCTGCCACTGTATCAAACTGCACAGTCAAATATTGCATCATTCTTCTGGATGATGAAAAGTTTTGAATACTTAACAAAACCCATCCAAAAGTAGACAATTGGGGATTTTTTAGAGAATTTTATGCTCAGCATTATGCTCAACAGCAGCCCTTTTGAGACAAAAATTGGGACAGCATAGCAGAATATATGGTAAAAATTTAAGGAATTTGTGTAGAAGTCAACAACACCTTATCTATAACTGGAGGTGTTTTTTTAGCAATAATATTGCAAACAGCCTAAAATTAATCAGACTTTAAGGGTTTAAAAAGGTATTGTAAGGAAAAGTATATGTCAATTGTTTCTCTCCTTTCCCTCCCCCCAGTTTTCTATTTATCTACCTCCAGATCCTTTATGTAATTATTTTTTTTTTTTTCTAAAACAGTTTGTGGGAGTACATTCAGGTTTATGAATACAGAATTCATTGCACAATTTATACCTTGCAGAAATGGAAAAAGAAGAGCAGAAGCTGTGCAGGAAGGTATTAGGATGACCTGCGTCAACATAGGATACTTTCCTCCTTAATTCTTTTATCTTTCGTCATTCAACCAGTCCATCTTACATGGCAAGGTATTGGACTTCTATAATATTGCTCAGGAAAGATTATAGAATTCTACAAAAATCAAAGAAATGTGATAGGAAATCTTGTTGCTGCACCAATGCTTCTCAGGGTTTGGGATGATTATTTTTATTCAGAATCTGAGAGCCTGTTCTGCAGCCAAGAGACATTATGTTAGGAAATGTTGAAGATGGACATAAATAAGCCAACAGAGCACGCATGTGTGTCACGCTATGTCCTAATACCGCAAAATATTATGCCAGAATTAGTGCAATTAGAACAGAAATTCTGTAAGGACAGAAGACAGCACAATGAAGCAGTGTTGTGAAAGTTTGCAGATATCCTATATTTATTTCGCGTGAATTAAAGCTGTTAGCCCTTCCCTTTCAGGAACATCTTTTTCCCAAGGGGAAAAAAATAAAAAATAAAAGAGGCCACGGACAAGAAACCAGCAGTCAGTTGTATAAGTCCTTTAATAAGGGGTACTGAGCTGCATTGTTAAAGGCTGCAGTGACTTACTCTCTTCCAAAAGAAAAATATGTGGGATGAATTAAGACACTCCCATGCTGTAGGGGCTTCCAGGACAGAGCAGTTTTATGTCATTCATAATGAATACCGAGCTGAAAAGTTAGCCTACTGTTTTGTTCCTTCCTTTATATTTGTAAGAAAAATTGAATCATGTTCTCAGTTATTAAAAATCAAAGAAACGATTTGGGAACCAGATTAAGTGAAGGTTGCCCCAAAACATTAAAATCCTCTCTACATTTACTCTAGATTTTCAGGGGAGAGGAGTGAATTTGGCAGTTCATTAACAGGGTCAGTGTGATGAGGAGGAAGTTCATGGAGCCCATAGGCAGAAATAGCCATTGGATAGACTAAAAAAGCTATCAATTTCAAAGACCTTTAGAAAAAAAACTCTTTGTTTTCATGAAATACAAGAGGAAATAATGGAAATTTTTTATTACAATTATAGTTTTATTATTCATTTTCAGAAAATAAAAGCATTATGAAATACCAGAAAAAAAATATGAATAACACTTGATGTTTACAATGTAAATTTGATACTGGAACTGGCATGAAAATAGTTTTCATCTGAAGAAAAGGTTTTGATATTTCAAAGAGAATTCATATTGAGTAGGAACAAAAATATCAAAGATTTGAAAATTTTAATGAAACAAAAATCTGGAAAAAAGACAGTGGATCAAATAAACTATTTTATTAAAATAATATTTTTTCATTTCTTATTATATTTTTATTTCTAAGCAAGAATAATGTCGAACCAAAAAAAAAAAAAAACTAGGGAAAAAAAATCACAAGAAGACATTGAAATAACACAATTTAAATATAGCTCTCATCTGCCACCTAACAGTTTGGTTTCACATACAAATGAAATTGCATGAATCAGCCCTGGCCTGTGTTTTACAGATAAGGTTGCATCCTGTACCATGAAGTAGAGGTCTGGAATATACTCCTAGAGGAACAACCTTGCATAACTGAAATGACTTCCATTAATGGCACACTGAAATAGAAAAAGAGAAAGAAGCCCGGGAAAGCTGGAGACCATAGTGTTAACTCTTCTGTGAAGAAGTAGCAAATGGAAACCGCATTAGAGGGAGCAGGAAAGATCCTGCCATTTGACATAATTGTGCTGTAATCCATTTCCACTGACAACACACTACAACATAAAATTCATTATAAGCCCACCAAAAAAGTACAAGCTCAATCTCAGAAATACTCAAACTTTACATAAAATAACCATCCACATTAATGAAATGGGTAAAATCAGATGTGCCCAGAGTGTGTAAACAGAAAACACAGAGCAGTGGTGCCATTGATTTTTAGTGATCAAAGGAAAAATTGATGGATTAATGCATTTCAGTCTCAGAAAAAAACATTTTCTGGGTCTTTTGTTTAATATATAATGCTCTAAAATCCAATGGGCACCTCTCTAAATGGTATTTTCTTTCCATAGTAATAATTAAAAATGGGTTTCTGAATAGTAAGTAGCATCCATTTGAACTTCTCCAACTTGCTTGCTAGCACAGTGTCATACACTACCGCGTGCAGCAAGTATGGAAAAAAAAAACATTTGAAGTGATCCATTTAGTTATGCCTGTTTTCAGCTTTGCATGTACAGTTAGGATGACAGATTCGTAAGTACTGTGGACTATTTTATATCATCTAAGTGAAGAAGTCTTCTAGATATAGTCCTGTGTTTTCATCATCCTACATTTTCTGAATCGGGAAAGTGATTCTTTCACCCATATATCCTGTTTTCCTATCCCTGTTCTCTTTTATAAGCTTGTAAATCATATAAATGAGAGCATGCAAAGGAAACGGTTATTTTTAAGTGATGTTAAATACATTCATTAACAACTCTCATTGGTGTCTCTTTTTCTGTACATCGTTGGTAGATCACAAATAGCACACAGAGCAAGTGATGTGGGAGATGGCTAAAAAAAAGAAGAAAAAGAAGAAAAAAAAGGTAAAATTGTGTAATTTTGACTCTGACGATTGTAAAAAAATTACTGCATCGCTGATGTATATGCCTATCATCATATTTTTCAGAGTGCTTTAGGATGCTTAGAGTAGGAAAGGACATCCAAGCATAAATATTAGGAGATCCAACAGGCTTCTGGATTTTGGAAGTAAGCATTTTCCTTCCTGTGCCTATCAAAATATGCATCCTTCCAACTAATATTCTATGAGATTAACTATGTTCCTGTTGAAATAATGGTGTAAGTATTACAAGTAAATTCTCAAAATAACCAGAAGACTGCAGATTACTTAACTGTGTTCTCTATGGAGTACTGTATCAGACATCTGGCCCATTTTACATTATCTTCTCACCTAAGGATCAGAAGGAAAAAAAAAAAACGTGTACATCACTAGAATCTCAGGCCAGTACCGTATAAAGGTCAAACACCAGAGAAGAAGGAGAAGCAGTAAAAAAGAATGTAGAAAGACTGAACTAACAGTATTTAAAAAAGTAAAACAGGTAATTTTCTTAAAATAGAAGCTCTTAATTAAAAAGAAAGTCATCCCAGACCTACTGGAATCTGAGAAAAAATATTTCATTGCTTTTGATGTAATATTTCAGTCACAAGGAGATATTTAGAAAACAGTAAGACTGAAAAAAAATGTCTTGGAGACAATTGGGCATGGAAGAACTTTTGAAGGAACCTGCAATGAAGACAAGACCAATTTAATTCTGGGCTGGTTGAGGAAAACCCAGCTGCCATGATCCTTGCTTGAAGCACTACGGGAGCTCACGATGACTGCAGAGTGTCACAAAAACACTGGCAAACAAAACCAGGGTGGACAGGAGACACAATGGCTTTGTGAGTAATAATAAAAGAACACATTAAGTCCACATATCATGCTGAATTGAATAGTGCAACAGAGGCAGGGAAGAACACATAAGAGAAAGCAGAAGAAAGTAGTACCCTGTAGTAGGTCCTCCAGCTACTTCCTAACATCCCTGGACGGAGTCCTCCTTTCTGTGTGGAACTTTGGCAATTTTATTTTCTCCTGGTTTTGACTCTTAAGGTCAGTTTCTCTAACAGTGCAGCCGTTCACTCAATGAAGAAAAAATAGCCCCCTATTCCACTGCCATTTTCACACCTTTCACCTTTTCCCACCTTTTCACACTGCTGTCTTCAAAACAAGAGCAAAAATGACCGATTCTACCATGTTCTTACTTGGAACAAGCTTCCATTTTAACTTTCCCTTTACACATAATATTCCTTCAAAAGCTGTTCAAAAGGCTGTGTGCTGGGTGCGTGCTTTCAGTCCAAGAAGGGAAGAAAGTAAGAGAGAACTATGCTGGCTTTAGTCATCAAGCCATATTAGGATCTGAAATAACCATCTGATGGAATGATCCATAGTTTCGACCACAGAAAACAAAAGTGAACAAATCGATTGAAGGCGGAGCTCTCAAAAAAACCCCGCTGCATTCCCAGAAGGAGACTGTTGTAATCATTTCTTTCTATCTTCGATTTCACTGGTGTTTTTTGTCCCCAGCTGGAGTGGTGTGTAACTTCATAAGCCATTGCATTCAGATTCAGAAAGCAAAGCTTCAATGTTGGTGAGAAAATAAACTCATTTTTTGCCAACTGTCATTTAATGACTTAACAAATTTTATCATAAGAAGAGCTGTGTGAATGATAGAGGACTTTATTTTGCCAAAAATTGATAGATTTTGAAATATAGCTTAGTTCCAATTGGAAAGGAATCCAAACTTTTCAAATTTGCACCTGAAAAAAAAAAACAACAGGAGAGGTGGGACAGAAAAAGGTATGTTTTTCTTGTAATTCAAATAATTTTATTTCAGCTTTCAACTTCAAAATGTAAACTTGCTGTAAAACAAAACAGGATTTTATAGTGAAGACAGTTTTGCCAAACGATAACTGAAGAGCTTTCATCAAAAATGTCAAAATGAGTTATTTCGGCATTGTTGAAACTTTGTCCCTGCTCTTTTAAAATTAAAGCACAGCCAAAAATACCTTATTTCATTAAATAATTGGATTTCAACAGAATGACATAATATGATGGAATGTGGTTCTGTCTAAGTCTCTCTCAGCTCGTCTCATAAATCCAGACTAATAGGATTCTCTAAGCAAATACTGAGAAACTCCTAACAACAGCCCTATATAATTATCTGATGGCCACTTTGAAATTTACCTTCCCTACACATTAAAATCCTTCTTTTAATTTGGGGATTACAAGGTAGAGGGTTGAAAATTTGATATCTATATTGCTCAGTGATTTGGAATGAACATATTAAAGTCTATCTGATTGCATTGTAGCAAGCTCTAGTGGTAACAATGTGAAAAATCGATAAAAGCAAAAACATAAATGCAAGATCTAAACAGTGATCTGCATTGTAGCATAATCCAGGAATAATTTAACCCTCCCCGACACTACAATATGGAAATGTCATCTTTTCTAAGAGCAGCATTCAAAGCTTAAATTTCCTGGTGGCTCATTTAAAACCAGTATGTGATATGTTAAATATAAATATGAATATGTTAAATCTATGTTAAGATTTGCACTTACACCACCTGTGGTACATTTTAGGAATTAGACCTAATCCTAAATTTCATCAAGCCGAAGTCTATATATAAACATGCATAACATATAAAACATACCAGTTTACAATTATATGTGCAGTGGAGTCTTTTTAAATGCTAGCTTTTAATGTATTTTGCTTTGTGAGTTCCAATCCCCCGGTTCCAGCTAAATGAGCAGTCATCCTCCTATAAGAAGCCTACTGGCTTTTCCTCCCTTCTTCTATATGTGCAGATAGCAAGCATCTCCCCATAATTGTGGCAAATTTGTGAAATTATATTGCATTTCAACACTGAAACCCAAAGTGTGCCTTTTTCCTCCCACTACATTTTTGTTCCTGTTTCCATGCAGAACGTACTCCACAAGCAGTCACCAGCAGAGATGTTGTCTTCACAGCATGATTCCTTCTAGTGTGTTGTATACATTGCTGCAGTGAAATGAGGTTTTCTTATGCATTGATGGTTTCAGGGAAAGTGTCTCCAGAGTGCAGATGCATCGGGTCCAACTTTGTGACCCTACATAGCTCAACCTCTTGACAAATGCTGTAGCAGTCATATAACTGAGGTACTGCAGGGAACTTTGGTTCCTCCCTGGAATGCTTACATAGGTTTCCTTGCGATGTTAACCACGGAAGGAGCTAACAGAGGAAAAGAGGTGCAGGATTGAGTTGGGTTTAAACATATGGTGCGAACAGAGCACCTTGTGGTGCCTTATTCCTCAGTACAGTGTGATACAGGGATTGGTCTATCATTGTACTGCAGTGCTCCAAGGGAGGGGACTCAGATGCTTGGGTATTAGCAGGGACGCCTCTAAGGCACCCAAAAGCAAATCCGAAAAAGAAGAATGCAATTTAGCCCATGTGTCAGGTGGCAGAGAGGACGACAGTGCTGGACCCTGGCTTGGTTGGGATTCAAAAGAAAGTTCAAGGATTGACATTTTGAACTTAGATGCCACTCTTGAAACCCTAGTACATGTATAGGTCTGTCTATACAGGTTTGCACCTTCATATAAAGTGTGTGTTTTCTTCAGTACATCTGCTACCGTCCTTCAGAGGCCGTGAGGATGATAGGCCTTAGTACATGTGTATCACTAGGACCTACCTTCTGAAAGCAAGTAGTTCTGAGATGGCTGAAATAGGGATGAACATGGAGAAGAGAGGACATAGAGGGCATAGCAGACAGAAGACATAGTGGAAAAGGTTTCAGCAACACAATCAGAGTACCACAGCTGAAAATTGAAGCTGAACACTTTGTCTCCAGGACCACTACATAACTAAGTTCCTTGGAGCAATGGAGGACCAGTTACTTTGTCCAACAGCTCTGTTGCATTCCTGCTCTCGTTAGAGCCTATTGTTGGTTTTGTCAGCAAAAAAATCTTTCAGTCTGCCCTGCCTAAAGTCAGCTTTTCCGTCTTGTAGATGTTCAGCAAAAGGATTCACTGGCACAACAGACCTGATACCTGGTGCATCTGGCTGGGAAAATTCCCTGGAGAGATAAAATCACAGAATCATAGAATTGCTGAGGTCGGAAGGGACCTTTAAGATCATCTAGTCCAACCATTAACCTACCCTGACAAAAAACACTTCTAAACCATGTCCCCAAGTACCACATCTACCCTTTTTTTAAACACCTCCAGGGATGGTGAATCCACCACCTCCCTGGGCAGCCTATTCCAATGTTTAATAACCCTTTCAGTGAAAAAATGGTTCCTAATATCCAATCTAAACCTCCCCTGACATAACTCGAACCTATTTCCTCTCGTCCTGTCACTTGTCCCCAGGGAGAAGAGGTCAGCCCCCACCTCTCTACAACCTCCTTTCAGGTAGTTGTAGAGGGTGATAAGGTCTCCCCTCAGTCTCCTCTTCTCCAGGCTAAACAACCCCAGTTCCCTCAGTCGTTCCTCACAAGGTTTGTCCTCCAGACCCCTCACCAGCTTTGTAACCCTTCTCTGGACATGATCCAACGCCTCAATGTCCTTCTTGTAGTGAGGGGCCCCAAACTGAACGCAGTACTCGCGGTAGGGTCTCACCAGTGCCGAGTACAGGGGGATGATCACTTCCCTAGTCCGGCTCACCACACTATCCCTGATACAGGCTAGGATGCCGTTGGCCTTCTTGGCCACCTGGGCATACTGCCAGCTCAGATAAGGGGTAGAAATGCATGGGTGTGGAAACACACAGTAGAGATGCTTGGAAAACTTTAATCTATAATTTAGCTCTATTTTAGATTCCATGATGTTTATTTATTATCTGTGTTTGTCTATGTAATATATCATAATCTGTTTTTTGGTATTATTAGACTTTGGAATTCCCTCAACTGAAAAGTTCTTCAAGAGAAAGGAGTAGTGGTTGGGAGGGTTGATTTATGATCCTCCCTCTCCCTCCAGCTCTGTAAAATGTTTCATGAAACTGTTTTGCAGTTGTCTCAGAACTAAAACTACATAGGACTGTTCATAAGAGCTCCATCAGTAGCTCCTGGAAATTATGTTTCATAGGCTTTTTTGGTCATTTGTGTTCCCTTGCGCTCGCCAGGCTCTTCTGCTACACTGCATTTCACAAGACAGCTTGAACTGGTTCACATCAAAATTTTTGAAGACGGAGGTGATGTAGAAGGGATGCTTTCCATCTTGCAACTGACCTATACCCCCCACACACACATACAAACTTGCACAAAAAAAAAAATAAACCCCACTAAATAAAGAATGTAAAGCAGCCATGCTGCAAATCTCAAACAGTAAATCTTTGGCAACATTTTAGCATGATGATCCTTTCTTTTTTTTTTTTATTTTTTTTACTTTTCTCATTTTTAAATTGAAAGCTTAAAATTTCTCATGCAGAATAAACACTTTTAACCAACTATGGCATTTCGGTTTAATTTTAACAATCTGGGCAGATATACTGCAGCCAAAAATATTGGCATCAAAAGAGAACCTACCATGGAATTTGTTGTAGATGTTGAGTTATAGTGGAGAACAGAGGTAAGATAAGTTAAATTATTCTCTTGGGCTGCATATTGCAAAAACTGTTGGATTATTTGAGTTTTAATATTTATTTAGAGAATAATTTTTTTGTGTGTATGGATGGTGATGTCGTCAAATTTAAAGTTTAAAAAGACCACTCTATGTTTTAATGTAAGAAAAAATATATGAAAGATAACAAACATTTTCATGTTACTGGGTTAGGAAAAGTTAGCAAAGACCACGTTAAATTGAGCAATAGACATTAAGGAATTGGGAAGTGACATTTGCTGTGCTTTAGAGCAGTAAAAGTTGTTCAACATTTCATAATCTTGCTGATTCCCTCTGTGAAATTCTTCTGGGGAAACAATTAATAAAATTTCACTTTCTGTATGTTTTATCACATAATACCTTAACTGTTTTGAAAATGATTCATGGAGGTGAGATGGATTTCAATATGAGGACATGGTCGACATCTTCATCTTACTTGCATGAAAAATCTTGTTTCACTGGCATGAAGATAATTCTGGTCTGTACTCAATACTGTTGCAAGTAATTTATTTTATTAAACTAAACTATAACACTAACTTGCAAATAAGTAAAAATGAAATAAAGTCTTTGGTAAATCTTCTGAAACATGAAATTAGGACTAGCCCCTTGAAGTAACATTTGAGCATGTGATTTGTAATTCAGTTGTCTCCCAGCATCTTCTCTAGGAGAAAAACAGTGAGTTCATGCTATGACGAGGAGAAAAATTATTCTATAAAAGCTTAAGATATGTTTTTGCTCCATAGTCAACCTGGGTCAACAGGTTTAACAGTCAGTTTTTACTTTTTCCCAATATGGCCATACTCTTGGTAATCCAATTAAGCAAACAGCAAGGCTAAGATATGGGAATAGTCATTGTTTCTCTCCAGCAGATTTCAAGATTATTATTTTTTAATTAAAAAAAACACATGAATATTTAAACCAAATCCAGTGCCCAGAAAGCACTGAAATAATAATTGAAATCTTCTTGACTGTTTCTGTTCATCAAAAACTGTGGGTTTGTGAATAACATTATTTTGGAAAGGCCTTTTTTAGTATAGAAATTGTTTTTTTGAAAAATGAAGTTCTGCCAAGGATTTCTATCATACACTGTTTCTTTCAATACAACGTCAGCTGTAAGCGACCCTCAACAAAACACAACAGACCAAAAGATGTCAGAGACTGATGTCTTGCTATGATGGATGATGTCTTCTTATTATGGATGATTTCACTCTCTATGCTCAATAACTTATTTTAAGCCAATTAATTGGCATATGTTGCAATGATTATTACTATAAAATACTGATTATTTTTATTGTCATGCACAGAAGAAAATGTGTACTATTTTCAATGATTAAAAAAGCTAATTTCATCCCATCTAAAAGCCTGTTCTTTGGTGGCAATATCTTTACCAGTCTCAAAGTCAGGTACAAATTATTTCAAATTCACAAGTCTTATTATGCCTATTGACAATGGAGCTCCACCAGTTCCATCAAAGAAACAACCCCTGCAGTCACTCCAATTTCCAAAGAAAACATCCTGAGGAGCAGGGGCCACCAGATGTGACAGTTCTGTCAGGGTTTTGTCCAGAGAAGGATGCTGTCATTAGTAAGAGACAGATTCCACCCTTTTGCTGACCTTGGTCACCAGGAAGAAAATGACCTCTGGAATAATAAGATTGAAGTATATAACAAAAAAATAAGGTGAATGTGTTTGTAACATTTCATACTTAAGGAAACCAAGCAATGAGTTACGTGAGGGATGCAAGGAAAAGGAGACAACAGCTTTACTGTCCCAAAGTCCTCCAGGGTGTTTGCTTATGAATATGCAAGACAGTAGCCTAAATGTGAGGCAGTGAATAAGCAGTTTTAGCCCTGTCATTATTACCTGGAAAATCTCATCTGCTTGAGTCAAAGTCTTTAAACACACTAAGGAGGAAAGAAAAAGTATGTTGTTCCTTAAACTGTATCTTCATCTGCTACCGCCTACTGGGAATACCTTTGTGTATCGCCAGATTACGATACCAGAAAAGAAAATCTTTTAAGGCTTTTTTTACCTAACTTAATTTTCTCCTCAGTTATTGTCTTATAAATCAGGATTTATTATTAGGCATCTCATCTACAGAAATGCTAAAAATATGAGCCAGACTTTAAAAAGTATTTCTGACAGAGCCTTAGAAGGGCAGACGGGGACAGTGACTGGAGTGAGAGGCTTTTTGCTCATCCCTTCCCCTCCTTTGTCGCTGCAGAGGTCTGTACTGTAATCCACTCACTGTGTAGATCTCCAGCCACCGCAGCCCCCACCTCGACTGTTCCAGCCAGCAGATTTCCAGCATTTTCCTAACGAGTTTACTCCTGCAACCATTCAGATGTTTTCCTCTCTTCAAGCACTCATTCTGCCTGTTTCTTCTTATATTCAGTAGCTTTACTCTTTTTTTACCTGCATTAGCTGTAAGTTTTTTCCTTTATGCTTCAGCTACCAGTAGGCATATGCGCATGCGTGCATACTCATTTTGTGCATGTTTATAGCTATATACAAGTGTGTATAAACAGGGAGAGCTAAAAGATAGAGATGGCATGGTGGGGAGAGTGAGGGTGCTGGAGTTTGCACCTGTAGAAGCAAATATTCCTGCCCAAGCTATACAGTCAATATACTACAATTCAGATGAGCAAATTTAATTTGTATGTTAAATTCCACTTTGTTAAGGGAATCGGAAATATTCATAAACTTGATGCAAAAAAAAGCTTAAAAAGAAAGGTTAGGGGTCCCAGTGCTATGATTTTTTTGTTATAATTTATTTTCTATGAATACCATAATCTCATAGCAGCCTACTGAAATCAGCAAGTCTATTGTTGCGTAAGTAATATGCGCTCAGATTAGGTGAAGAGGGCACAGTCCAGATCTAATTTTATCTTCAGCATAATTAATGTATTACTTTCACAAAATCTTTATGTTCTGTGTTCACATCCTATCCACACAGACACTGAAAGTACAAGTCAGACTTTAAAAATTAAAGCCTGTGACAAAATACAATAATAATTATTATTATTATTATTGCCAATCCACCATTATTATTATTATTATTATTATTATTATTATTATTATTATTATTATTATTATTATTATTACTATTATTATTACTATTATTACTATTATTATTATTATTAAATTAAGCTGTTTTCTTTGGGGTCTAATTAAAAAAAATGCATCGTTACTATTTCTACTATGCTCCCAGAGACAAAAATAAATAAGTAAGTAAGAGTTAGTCTGACGAGCCCAAGCAACGTTTTTTAGCCATCTGATGTGGTGGAGTGGCATGCTAGCAGGTGCCAAGAATAAGACATAGATCCTTGTGACCCATCCTTGTCCACCACACAACCTGCGGGAACTAATAGACATAGACCATATCCCTTGTTCACATCATTCAGTTTAAGATGCACATGAATGAACTAATGATTGATTAATTGCCAATGATTAATGAAATGGTCATTGTAATTAATATTTAGTTCTCTCCTGTGATATTTTACAGATATCTAACCAAGCAAAGCCCAATCTAACTTCAGGTAATTTTCCCAAAGTTAAAACCACAACTGAATAAAAAGAAACCCAGCAGCTGCTCCCCACTGAACAGTAATGAACACATTAAAAATTAAGCTAAGCAATATTCCATTCCTGATATAAATATCAGTCATCTTCATCTCGCTTCCTCCCCCAAAACCCACTAAACAAGCAGGCCTCACTGCGAACAGTGACATGAAATCCCATCAGATTAAAATACAGAGAAAAATTCAAACTTTTAAAGCCTAATTAACAAAAAGGCAACATGAAAACATGCTTTTCTTTTCAAAAGACAAGACAAGGAAGCCATGTGGTACAACGGCACTTAGCACTGACTCTTCTCTTTAATAAATCTACCTAAAAGATGAGCTGGCTTTTGCCTTCCTCGGGACACCAAGGGGGCCAAAATGTCCCTGCTGGGTCCAAGCACCAATGAAAGAGAGACCTTGTCTGTGCCACCGGTGACCCGCTGTGCCGTCCAGTTTGTCTTGCATCCTCCGGGGATGCTGAATCTGGCAGAGCCGTGAGCCAAGCCTCGGCGGTACCCACTCTGCCCTGCCTTGGCGGCTTCAGCCTTTGCATCCCCACCCCAGCAAACTCATGCGCCCCCTCCTCCTCCCACCAGCCTCCTTCCCTCGCCTTCACCGTGCCCTTGCTCCGCAGGGGCTGCCCCCTCTGAGCCGATCTCTGCCACCACGTCAGGGTGCTGTCACCATTTCGCTCTGCTGGTGCCACAGCCGACACGCAAAGTCTCACCTTGTGCTGATGCATATTATTTCCATCAAGAGATTCTAATTATGTATCTGGAAACATTGTGAAACATTTCCCTCAGTTTAGTTATTTCATTATTGTGGCTGTAACCCTTCAGCCCTTATGCTTAGAGCCTGTCATTCTTCAAAATGGGGAAAAGACCTTATGTTCTTCTTATGACACTTGGTTTCCTTGATGGTGCCTGTTGTTCCTTGGTTTTCACAGCTGTCCCCAGTGTCCTGTGCTGTGCACTGATGTCTGTTATACACCATTTATCTCAATTAATCACTGCATATAAACCAAACTATTTCAAATGCTGCCTTTAAAAGAGAGTCTGACGGTGCTAACTGTATGCTAATTACTCTCAGGTATCTGCTAGGAGATTATTACCATCTGGGGACTTGTTTATTGCTCTTGCTGGGATAAGGGGTTTATGTTAAATACCAAGGTGGCTTTATTGATATCCTAAAAACCAATCTGTCAAAGGGAATGTTACACTCATATCAGGTAACAGCAATATAAACCCCCCAAAAGTTAATGAAATAAAGCTTTCTTGTGTCAATTTCCTTACAAGTCATTTCACCCAGTTTTATCCTTTCTAAAATTAAAAGCTTGTTACTAATAATGTTTGGGGGATTTGCAGCATGTCTACTTCAAGTATACAGAAGAGGTTTTGTTACAATCAAAATCTGTGAATTGTACAAGCTTTCTTTCAGTTTACTTCTAAAATCTTCATGGATCATACAATAAAGGTGATATATAACAAATTTTGTTCTGTAAAGGTTCGTAGGAAATATTTGTGAGATTAGGAACTTTCTGAAAGTTCCTCATTTCTGTTGGTGTTGGGGAAGAGTTTGCTGACAGAACCAGACATGCTTAGTTTTTTTATCAACATGGATCTTAACAAGGTTCCCAAATGGAGTGAAAGGTTTGTCTTTGTTACAGAAGTCTAATTTTTCCCTTGTGAAAGTTTCATACTGTAATGCAGGCAAGGTAATAGCTTTTTCAAACATTTCTTCTATTACAGTTGCATACTAGCCATCTCTTCCCTGGACCTTGTGTCTGTAATATGCAAATATGGTTCTGATCAGTCAAAATTCAGTACATGATAGTTCCAGTAATATATTTTCTGTTAAATAATCAGCAGATAAAGTACAGAAACAGTCTTGTCGGCAGGCTTTCCTTTTTCTGGCTGAGTGCCATGTTAGAGTCGTACTCCATTCTGTTTTGCCTCAAATAAAGGTACACATGACGAAGAACAGTACAGAGAAAAGCCACAAGAATGGTGAAAATGCAGAAAAGTTTAGGTGCAGGAAAGGATTAGACATTGATTCTTCAGGCAGGATCTAATGGCTATGATAAAAGTCTATGAAATTACATCAGACATGGTGGAAGCAAGGACAGAATGGTCATTCACTGTGTCACATAACACCTTAAAACCACAGATCTGGAGACGGTTGAAAGAAATGCTCAGGAAGCATCTTCAAAATAAAAAGGTGTTTATCAACCTATCATGCTATCACACCATTGAACTCATTGCTGTCAGGCCTGTGGGAGGTCCACGTTCATCCAGATCCAAATAGCAACTAGACAAATTCATGGAAGAAATGGGAGACTATTAAACAGAAGTGTGTGACTTCTGTTTCAGGAAGTCCTCCAAACGTATTTCTTGGCACAGAACAAACATCCTGGGGTATGAGCGACTGGGCTACGTACAGGTCCTTTGGGCTAATGTGCACAGCTGTTCTTGTGAGAAACATCACTGCTGTCCCAGTAGCAATGCAGAGTCTGAGAAAAGTACACAAGGACAGAACCATCTTTCATGTACGGGCGTCCCTGATCACCTCCTTGTGACAGTCAAGGCACCACTGTCTCAGAGTAACCACAATCAGATGCAAAACATCAATGTCACAGAACAAACACCAGCCAAAAAAAAAAAAAAAAAAAAAAGACTGAAATAAACTGTCCTGCCCATGAAGCATCAATACCTAAACAGGAGGAATACGGGGCTAACCTGTCACATAAGCTGGAGAGCTTCATAAACTGGAGACAAGCAATGGGCATCGTGTGACAGGTTATGCACAGCTGGTGGGAAAAGGCCTCAAGATATGGGTTTGCTTAGACCGGAAAAGAAAAGACTCTGGGGAACACAAGGCTCTTCCAGCATCTGAAAAAGTTGCTAAAGAAAGGTGGGTGAGCTCTACCTTCCCACACCCAGAGGGAGTAGAACATGATGGAATTAGCTTGTGCATTAGTGCAAGGGCTGGTTGCAGGAGAGTATTTTCTGTTTCTCATTTTTAGGAGGATTTCTATAACTACGAGGGAAATAGAGAGATATTTGTTCCTCCTTCAGCATCTTTCTGCTTTACTTCTTGCAAGAAAGTACCCTTGGGAGTCTGTGGACAGAAGGCAGCTGCAATCACTATGCAAAACAGTCCATGCCAGAGAATGATTGTTGGGAACTCAGCACAATCACATATACATTCGGTCTGGATCCCCAGGTGTAGCCGTGGTCCTCCATGTACAGCCCAGCCAGGAGCGCTCCAGCGAAGACAGTAAATTAGCCGGCACTCTTGGTCCGTAAATCAAGACTGGATCTGATTGTAACCTGCAGAAGGCAGACATATAATTCCTTCACAGGCAGTACCAGGAAAAGCCGTACAGTCTCTGTTTGGCTGCCATCTATATAATTGTAGCAGTTCCTGTTTATTTTTAAAATCTATGAGAAGCCAGCCTATTGGAACCTGAGTACACAAGACGGGCTCTTTTCCCGGCAGTTATATTGCTTGATTAACAGAATAGAATCCTCTTTAATTTCGCTTGATACTCTATAAACTAATAATGAGGCTCTCTTTGAATCACTAGATATCGAGTGACACAGAAAATCGTAATACTCACCATGGGACTAATACTTTTTTCATTTAGGTAAATGTTCCAGCTCTGATATGAGCAATATCTGATTTTCCAGGGGAAAGTCAGTATTCTGCTCAGGAGAAATGGACTCAGACTGGAACACATGCAGTAAAGGTTACAACCATGGACAAAGGGAAGAGAATATGTCTTCAAATACAGAAACTTTGCATTTTGAAAGAACATAACTGCCCACCACAATGTATCAGGATGATGAATACAAGGGATAGGAAGAATTGTTTCCCTAAATAGAACAAGCTACGTGGCAGTTTTATGATACTTATTTCCAACAATATGCTAGCAGCATTAATGAAATAGATAGAAAGAGTTGTCCATATAAGAAGTCAGAAAAATGAAAGGGTGACATATCCATTGAAGGAGTTTAAGCTCGTTTGTAGAAACAATTGCGAGAGATATATTTATTATGGGCGAATTTTGAGCAACAAGAGAAATACTTTTATAAGCTTCTGTTCTTTAAGGACCTAACATGGGGGAAAGGACTTTGTACACAGGCAAAAATGTATTTTGAGAGAGTAACTTTGATCGCAGTGAGGTATTTGCATCAGCAGTGCCAAGGACTACATCTGAACCTGTTTCCCAGGGAGACAGGATGTTTTCCAAGAAGAATATCATCACACCTTGAAATAGCAATAGACTTCCCTCACAGAGTAAGAGACAACAGCCAAGAACAGCTTGACCTTTATGGGGGCTGTTAGGTGGCAGGGCTGTATTTATTTACTTACTTGCTCTTAGTTGTGTAACTGAAAGCGTGGTTCCTCATTTGCAGAACTTCGCATAGCCCCCAGATCACGGGTACATAACATCTGTTTGCCTTCAGACTTCAGCTATAAACCCCAGCAAAGACTTCTCTTCTGGTAACAAAAGTGATTTCGGCTTTTGTGGCTGTTCTTTAAAGGGACCAAGCCTCCCTGGCTGACAGCAGGCAGAGAAAGCCCCGAGTGCTTCTTTATCTGACTGCTGAGGGCAACACAGACTTCGCATCTCTCTCCTAACGGGGTGCCTATGAGGTGAGGGACCTCACAAAAGCAGGTAGCACTCTGAGTAAGGTGAACGGAGCACAGCATCTTTACTTATCCTTGGCAAAATTAATCTCTGAAACTCCAAGGAGTTATAACTGGGTCTAGCTAAATTAAGTGTCTTTCTTTTATGTACTTGTATATCAAATAAAGGGACAATAATGTGTTGAAATCTAAGAATAACTTACAGTGAACTGCATCCACTTTAAACTGTGTATAAAATGGGGCACGGTAGAGGCTATGAATTACATTAGTGTCTTCAGCCTCCTCCAGCATTACCGAGTGTGAAGACATAGGGCTGAGTAGCAAAAAAAAAAAGAGGGGGCAGGGTTATCCTAAAAAATTGTGGACTTAAAAAGAAATAGGGGATCTGGGGCAAAGCAAGTACAGTGAAATGAAGGAGGCAACTCAGTCCCTCCGTTCCAGGACAAAATGTGCTCTGTTCCTCCCGGAAAGAAATTTTTCTGACCTGGTTTAAAAATTCCCAGGGCAGGAGGTTTGGCATCTTCTGCAGGGAGTCTGTTTCAAGGTTTCACCTCCTTAACAGATAAAAATCTTTTTCTAGTCTGTAACTCACTTCATGGTCGAAACAGAGAACCAGAAACAGCATGAGAGGATGGATTCAGTGACACGATCTGAGCTTTTGTATGGACAGGATTTGAGATGTGAGACATCTGAAATGAGTGAATTACTCAGAGTAAGAGCAAAGTGAACTGATTTCTTCTTGTCCCATCCCTCTTGTATGTACCCCCAAAGTCCACATTTCCTTCATGAATTATGCAACAGTCCCCTTAAGAATGTGACAGTGACCACATGGGGTCAGACCAGAGCTCCTTCCATCCTTTATTCTCTCCACATCACCTGCAGCACATACCTTATGAAGCGTATAGGACCAACAAGTACATACTGACATTTTCCCCAAGGTATTATTTCATTTTCCACTAATTTGTGTTTCAGTGAACAAGTGTTTGAACTTATGTTTTTATAGTCAGCGGTGCATTTTTCTTCCATTAATTTGACTAACTGCTTTCAGACTGCCTGCATAACATCTCTGTAACAACGAGTTTCATCGTTTCACTGCCCAGTGAGTCAATAAATATCTCCTTTTTTGTTCTGATCCTGCTACCTGCTTTTTTCTTACCTCCTTCTCTTTCCTACAGAGGAGCTGCAGCTCCAGAAAGTTGGCAGAAGAGAAAAGCAGAGTCAGATGTGAAATGAGGGGGCTCTGTCTGTTTTCTTATGCCCAGCTATCCTACACAGAAACAGTATTTCTCTTTTAATGCCACTCGCTCATATAAAAATTTTCATCAGCTGCTTCTTTACAAATAGGGGTATTTCTAACATGATAAGATATGATTTGGGGTTGTGTGACTGGAATATTTGTATTCTTCATCTGAAATACACAAAGAAAACATCTACGATATCTTCCTCCTTAATGGCAGTGTAAGTCACGACTTGATAGTTTGAAAAGGCAAGAGTGTATCTGAGAGTCTCACGGCCTTGAAGTGAGCCTTTTAAGCCTTTTTAGTCACGGCATTGCTGCAATCCGTGCCCATACGTAGTTTGTGGAAACTGGCATGTGAAGCTATACTTACAAACCAGAAAGGGTAGAGCTAAAACTGTACATCATGCTCCTGTGATTAATGGATGGACAAAGTTATGACTGATCCCGCACAACTTGGCCCAAAGAGGGTCTCAAGCAATGCTGGGTTTAGATGGCATCATGATTCATTACCTAGGAGGTCAACAAGTCTTGTCTAAATACAGAGTAATAAGTTCTGCCTATTAGACTACCGGGGTATGGTGGAAAACTGCCTGTACATCCAAGTTCACCACTGACTCCATCACCGAAGAGGTTCAGCCAGGCACCCAGATATCTTGCTATTGGCTACAGCAGCAGCTGAATGGTAGGGATCATACTTAAGAGGCCAATGTTTGTTTCATTTTTTTTCTTTTTTGGAAACACAACTTAGGTGTACATCTAAAACAGTGTGAATTTTATTTCTTCTGTTTGCAGAAGCAGCCAAGATTTTTGTACTCTTTTGCTGCAATCTCATTGGAAGCCTGAACACATGAGTAATTTAAAATTAAAATTGCATCTCCTATACTGTAAGTCTTTCTTTTTATGTACTTTATGACCCTACCCAGGATCAAGCCTGCTACGTGCAAGAAATAAAGTGAAATGTAATAAAATTATGTAATTATCTAAAAGCTTTAAAAATCAGAGTAACACAGAGTTACAGATTGCTCATCATTCCCTTGAAATTTTCTATAAACAATAAAAATTCACAGGACTAACTTTATGGGTTTGAATTCTTCTTGAAATACAAAACTATTATAGTACCTATTGTTATTTATTATTAAACAATGCTCTCATGTTAAGTAACACTTTCCTGCTGTAATATATACAGAGCTCATTACACTATTTCTCCTCCAAGGTACAAGCATGTGCTTAGCCTTACCTGTTGGAGACACTGTGCTACTTTCAGGCTTTTCAAAATTAAAGTTATACTATAAAACATGCTCAAGCATGTCAGTCCTCTTCCGTGACATCAGGAAAAAAAATCAGTTTCTGGACTGTAAAAGACTTTCTAAAAAAGCATCGCACAAATCTCATTAAATTTGAAGGGAATTCAGCACCTTTTTTTTTTTTTGAAATCCAGCTATGAGTCAGTGCTTTGTGAAAGTCATTGCTGAATACTTTCTGCAGATTGAAGTTGTTCTCAGATTGTTCGCTCAGCCCATTTGCTTCTCAAAGCCTCTGAGGGTTCATTTAAATCAGAATAAGCTAAGTGAAGAGCACACTCCTAGTACAAATTATCAGCAAAATAATTACAATCTTTTCAAGATTTGCAAATATTTTTGAGACTAGCAAGAAAATGGCCAATTACTACTGCAGATAATGGGACCACATATTTATCATAAAAACAACTTATTTCATGAGTTGTTTGATTATCTCTCTTTTTTTTTTTAATAAATAAGGATGGATACATAAGTGTGTATTTACCAAAGATGTATAAGTGCTAATGTAAATTCAGAGTAAATCTAGAATTTAAATTCACGTTTAGATTAGTGAAGTTCTACTCTTCTGTAAGGAAAATTCCACCGCTGTGAGTGTGATATTTAATATCTGTATTTGCTCCTGGGTTACCGATAGAATACAAAGTCACTGCTTCAAGATAATGGTTGAGGAGTCTTTTCTGAAAATGCCTTTCATTTTTTTCAATGAAAAATGTCTTTCTTCCCACTGCCGTTGATATCAAGCAATCTACCAGAAAGTGATTTTGACCATCGCAGGCAGAAACCAGTTCAGGACAGTCTTGAGTGAATAAGAGCAGAAAAGGCTGAACATATATCTAACAGCTAAATGCTGTTTAGAGAATTGTTATTCTGATGGAATGCATATCCTTGGGGTGTACATTTTCATCACAAATGAGGGTTGTTTATTTGCGGTGCTTACAGTATCAGTGGATTATTCTTTCTTCTGATGCTCTAGTCATTTAATAGACCGAGCATTTTTGGTCGTCATTAAGCCTAGCACTCCTGACAATTCAAAGTTATTAAAAAAAATGTGAATGTTGGGCCTCTTAGTGTCGTGTTCTGAGAAATCTGAGAAACTCAGTTCTGAGAAACTACAAAATCCAGTGGCATCCCTCATTTTACCTGCAGAAGATAGGACAGGCTACCGCTTTCTCAAAGGGACAATTTCAGAAAGTACCTGTCGTGTAACCGAGAAGGTAGCAGTACACGATTTGGAACACTTCTTATTGGGAATCTGGAGAATATTTCTTGTACCCAGGACAGGTATTCCGCGTGGAAAGCAGGAAAGGGTTGTTCCACAGGAGAAGCAGAGGAATGAGAGCTGGCCTCATGCAAAGCTACGCTAGCGCAACTGCTGTTTCTTGCTTGAGGTTGCTCTCGTACAAGAAAAAGCTGTAAATGTTGCTCTAAGTGTATATTACTGTTGCTGCTACTACCCAGGGGAAGAGGGTGGAGAACAGTGAAAACTACTTAAAATAACAGACTTTTTTCCTCTTGAATAAAAAAGGGGGGGAATTTGAAACAAGTGAGTGTCAGCAGGTCTCATTGCCCCTTTCTCTGTTTCAAGTAAACCCTCAGATCTTGGGATCCTGATGTTTCTGGAGGCACAGCTGGCCTCTGAGCCGCTGCCAGTGCGTTTGGTCCCAGGAACTCATTGTCATGCAGAGGAATTGCTCCATGCAAGATAACACCACTGTTGTTTAATGCGGGTTGTAATTCTGTATTCTTAACGTGGTACTTCTTGAGCTTTTAAAGTAATAAAAGCAAGTCTGATGTAAGGAATACACCGCCATGAGTAGGAAAGGCAGTTATCTGCACCGAGGTGTCATGCATTCCCCTAACTTCTGTGATTCCCCACAGGCCTCTGGACGCTTATAAATCAGGGGTCTTCCCCTCCCTGTCAGGGCCAGCATAGCCAGGGGAGGATTCACACAATACTCCCGTGCTCCCAGTGCGTGTGTGCGTGTGTCTGTGTATGCGTGCATGTGGAGGGGGTGGTTTCCGTCGCTGTCCCTCGAGAGAGCACAATCCTGCCAGCAGTGTGTTACGACATCTGTTTTTACAAACTCAATAATGTTCAGCATGCTGAGCAGCAGGGGCAGTTTTGATGGATGAACCCACTACAACAGCACGATAACATTCTGTGAGCATGCACGAGGGATTAAGCAAGACACCAGCCCACTTCGGCGAGGTCAGGCTGTGCTCAGAATCTGAAAGGATGTAATATTAATGTCTATCTAATTGGTGAATTTGTCAATGCAGTGTTGCCATTAAACAGCCAGCCATCTGGACCCTGAGGTTTATGTGATCACAGCTGATTGTCAAAACAATGGCATTTCACTGACCTTAAGAAATTTAATTAAAATGTTGTATTGCTTTCCATGCAGTAAAGGTACACAAACTGTTAGCTAAGAATGAGTTTGCTGCAAGGGCTGCTCCTTCTGTTTTCCATGTCTACAGTGTAAAATCATTTTTGCATAGACACATATTCCTGGTAAATCTAAAATAACGTGTGCAACTGCACTGACACTTTAAGCAGGTCACGTTTCCTTGCTGTGTGTTCTAATGATTCAGCAACTACCAGAAGAGATTTTTCCAGAAAATAGTACTCTGCAATTCCATTCATCTCTTTTTGACTTAATAGCTAATTTAGTACTATAGAGTCTATAGAGTACTTAGAGACCTGCCACAATTTCAGCCCCTGAGCTCAGAGCAGCCCCACTCCTCTGTATGAGAACATATTCCCAACAGTCTAGGAAGAAATAGGAAGTGCAGCAATGGTGTGCTCCTCTCCTGGGTGAAAAGGGAGGGCTCTACTAGCAACACTTTGCGCACAACTGAAACCAATGGCATCTTCTTGCCAGCCCTGTGGATATATGTCTTGGGCTTCTCAACTCCATGCCGTGCTCTGTCCAGGTCAGTAACTTTCACCCTACTGTTATTTAAACTGGTATTTTAGAGGCCATGGTAAAAGCTGGAAGAAAAAGAGTTCTCCTTGTTCAATCGCAGGCCCCTAGGGACATAAGAGATTTCTTGGGTGACTAAGGTTCCCGCTCCATATTGCACAGCTCTTTTCATAAATGTGTCAAACACCATCTCAAAACAAGTTAGTATTTCTCCTAGCCAGATTGGGAGAATGTTTGAGAACTTCAGCGTTCTCGTGGTTATGAACCTTCTTCTAATTTCCATCTTAAATTTATTCATGGCCAGCTCATTCCCATTTCTTCTCATGCCAACATTGCCTTTTAGTTTAAACAGCTCTTCCCTAGTGTTTACCCTCCCCGTGAATTTATAGAAAGCAATCACATTCTCTCTCAGCTTTCATTTTGCTGGAACGAAACGCAGTTTTTCAAATCTCTCATAAAATACACTCGCTGTTCCGCTGGACACGTTTTCTTGTCTGCTCCTTTTACACTGTGTGTTCTCCTTTCTTGAATGGGGTCAGCCAGGATGCAAGCAGTATTCCAGACTATGTCTAGCAGATGCCCTAAAGAATGATTATGATACCGCCTTTCTTTGCTAGAAATCTTCCACGTAAGATCCCGTTTTCCTTTCTCATGGCAGCTTCACACATCCATTTCCTCATCGTGCTGTGGGCAGCTGGAACACAAACACATTCGCTGTGGTCTAGTTTGCTTCTATAGAGGAGTCCGCAGCTCTTAGAAGCTTTTAGCTGATCTCCAGTGCTTCACCTTGCTCTTTTTACAGTTGGATTTCCTTTATTCCAGTCTTCAAAGCCATTCAGACCTTTTTATATGATATGCTAGTTTTCCTTTTTTTTTTGCCGGAGAACGTGGTCCTCACAAATTATATGACCACATTTCCCTGTTTGTGTGAAGGGCAGTAATGGATTTAAGAGGAGCTCCTATAGCTCTGTTATGCCCTATTTCCATGCTACCTGTTGTCTCTTCCCCTTGAGCCCTCCTCTTACACAACTTACGGCTTCACTAATGATTTTTCACACAATATCACATTACCTGTTTTACTGAAGTTCAGATAAATAAGATATACTGTGTCTAGAAAGCCAGGGGTTTAGTAAATTAAAGATTTGGAATTAACTTACAATTAAAATTTATCTTTGTTAGGTTTTTTATTCTATTTTACCTCCATTTCTTCTATTCTTTATTTTTGAAATGTGTTTGAAAGCCTTATATGATGTTGAAGTCAGAGTAGCAGACCCACAGTCTTGGATCTTTTTTGTATTTTTGGGGGGATAAAAATGATGCAGTTACTATTCTGTGGTGATGTGATGTTGTTTTAAACTTGATTATTTTTTTTAATATTGCTTTATCTGGAATTCAGTTTCTTCACATCGCTCTCCAATCTTTCAGAAGGCTTATGAGCTATTTCTTTTGGACTTACTGTATGCAGTGAGTGCATACCAATGGGAAACGTTCATCCTATAGAAGAACAAACATGTTGCATTACTTCATCGTTTTCTATTGTGCCAAGTTGTTAAAAATACCTATAAGCAAGAAGTTTCTAAAGTAACTCAACTGTAGACCACATCAAGATTTAATACAATAGCACTTCAGAACGTGGAGGTGATAGAGGATTTTATAAAATGTGTCATAAACATAACCTGAACTCCGTGTAAGACGGCGAGAGATGCTTTCACACACACGTTGGGCATAGTCTGCGGGGTGTGCTTATTGTTCTGTCACTTGTGAATAAAGCACCAACTTCAACTTCTAGTGACACATTTGTTTCACCGAGAGCTCCTTTTATAGAAATAGAAGAAGCTGTAAAATGAAACCCCCATTCTGCAGGTGCTGTTGTATCAGCACAATATCAATATATGAATCTGCTGCATGTACACGAACGCATCTTTCTTCTAACTGTGCTGTAGCAAGTCATTAAACATATGTATCTTGCTTGATGTTTTTCGACCCTCTGCTGATTGCAAAGGACCGCCATCGTTTCAGTCCAGTAGATCAGTCGTGCTCATTTGTAATGCGTCATCGGTAGAGTGTGACAAAGCGATTTGAAATGAGATGCTGATTAAAATGCCTGATCACATACTGGGAATATTGTTAGTTAGTTAGAACAAAGTTTTTTCTACTGAGAATCCTTCCACAAAACTGACTGTCTTGAAGGTTAGTTGTAGTACATTTTTTTTTATCCCAGCCCACCAAAAATGAACTGCAGACACATTTCTCACCTGTGAATTAATTATCCTGTGGAGATCAGTTAGTGAGTGCTAAAACATGCTATGTAACAACCTTTGGGGAATTGGATCCTTTTTTCAAATTCACATTGGCTCTTTATTAACATGGAGGTTGGGGGTGGGGAGGTGGTTTGTGATAAAGGTCAGAGCTGCTCGTTAGAAACCTAAATGAAATGTGATAACACAGTTGATTCTTCTAAGATAACAGCTTATGAAAGTGAAAAAATATAAACATATCTACATGGTAGTGGAAGAGGAGAGCAGTTGTGCAGTGTTGTAACTTTATGTTACTCTCAAGTGAATATTTATCAAAATAATTTGGAACAGTAGCACCAAATTACTTCGTACCACAGGTAGGATCTGTCCCGCATGCTGTTTTTCTTCCCCCCCCCCTGCTAGGAAAGAGGGTTCAGACTAGATGCTTGAGTCAGTATAGATAGGAAGATGTATTTTCTACCCTCTGCCAGAAGCAGGATACCATTTTCTCCGGAACTTCAGTGCAGGGCAAGAACAAGGTTGTAAAGCGTTGACAGTGGGTTATGTCACATAAACACTGAATTTCTCAGCCTCTGGAGTGTTGCAGCCCTGGAAGAAAGACAGATGACAGCTGTCAGTGTCTTTAGTATTCACATAAATTAATATTCTTCTGTATTAAGTCAGTAGTCCGTGAGGATCCAGGCTAAGCTGTTCCCTTTACTTGCTCACTGTCGATATAGTTATGAGTACCAGGTCTCTAAGAAGGGCTTGACATGCGGAGTGGAGCCTGGACGGCTGGCACAAGGGGGCTCAGATGCTGCTTAGAAAAATCTAGTGTAGTTTTTGATGCTAGATCTAATTGTCTGCTGGTAAATATTAAGGTTGTTACTTACACCGATTTATCTGCTGTGAAGATCACTTTTTGAGATCACTTTTTTACTCTCAGTAAAAATGCAAACAAAGAAATATTAAAACGTTACAGACATGGAATATGGGCACACAGGAAAGGAAGGGATTTTCTGCTTCATACTAGGGCAAGTCCCTGGAAACCCTCATCATGTGAATAAGTCCTACCTGGAGGACTGACAGGGGTGACTGCAGCAGAACTGCTCCCCGAGGAAGATATCACGTGTGTGAGCTCTGAGAACGAGTCCATTCTGCAGGGCTGATTCTAGTGCTATATACCAACCCTTCACTGTCTACCCCCCTCTAATTTGTATCAGCATTTGACAGCTTGTTGACAGCTCATTAGGAAAAAAAACCCACATGCGACCAAAGCACTCAGTACAAGCAGAGAGATCTGCTCTCTAACTGTGAACAATATTGAAATCTGAACCAGATGTGGAACTGCAGGTCAGAAACCAGCCCAATTAGCATGTTTATCAAAATATTTTTAAATGTATTTGAATTGTTAACTAGTATAAAACGTAATAGCCGTAGCTGCTATTGTGGGAGTCTAAGTTGTCATAAGTGGCAAATCAGAGGAAACGGAAGAGGCTTTTGGATTTACTTTTTCCTGAAAGAAGATACAGTGCAATACCAATGGCTTTAAACCATGTCAGCTCTGTCTTTGAACAGGAGCCATTTGGGGGCAGGGGTCTCTGGTCTTATTCCAGACTGCCATCAGCACTGAATGTGAACATAAGGGACTTACTGCACCTTCGCAACAGCGAAGGCAGAGCTGTGGTAAGCACTGTAAAATTCAACCACATTTGGCTCTTAGGATTTTATTATTTTTTTTGACACTGGTTAAATTTTAATTAATAGTTTGGGGTTGTATTTCTGGGCTAGGATTGGCAATTCTGTTCAATAATCTCTGTTCTCAAAGAGAATTCTGGAATTAAGGGTGTCATAGGTCTTCCTAATATGCAGATACTGCAAATCAAACATGTAGATTTGAAACTTCTTTGAGGAATTGCTGCATCCTTATTCTCAAGGATGCTTTTCTGAGTTTCTTTGCAATACCTGATAACTGGGAAGCCAGGCAGCTCTTTATGCAGAAAAAAGCTTATTTTTGTTACTTTTCATTATTTTTGAACTGTTGACACACTAACTGAAACATCAAAGCAAACATTCAGGCTAGTAGTGATTCAATATATACATGCAAATAAAAGCACGTAGCTTAGACTCGTTAGGAAGTATTTGTAACTTCTGGTGTGTAAAGAAAAGCTGACAATGTTTTATGGATCCTCCCAGATGACATGTTTATGTCATGGAAATGGCAGTCACCGGAGGTTCGCTGCAGCTAGTTTTTTCCACTCCTGTACTCAACAAAAAGAGAAATGTTTGCACAGGGCTGAACTAAATTATAACCTGTGCAGACCATGGGGTAGATGCAGCTATCTCCCTCACAAGCCTCAGAGTCCCAGTAATGGGTTGACCTTTTATTTTGTAAAGTCTGTCATTTAATTACTGATTCAAACACTTGGTGGAAGGGACAAGGATCCAGAATTTTCCATTTGAATAAACTTAGAAGAAAAAGACCTCTGAGCGTAGCAGCTAGAGTTCCACCTGAGGATACCAAGAGAGGCCTTTAGGGTGATAAAAGTGAAGAAAGCGCATTGTACAAAAGAAGCTGTGTAGAACAAGATGAGAATAAAAGAACGGCTTTCACTATGAAGTTCATGAGAGTGATAACCTGAATAAGGTCACTCAGAACAGGTATGTCTATTTAAATAAGGCACCATCAGGAGAATCTCCTCACACTAAAGTATAACTTTTTTAACAAAACAGCTAACAGCTCTGTACATGCACTATTAGATTACTGATCCCAAAATAATAAGCTTGACATTTATATTCATGTCCTCAGTACCTCATTCCTTGAATCTTTTTACTAGCTCTTGAGCATTATTTTCTTCTTGCTTATAGAATGACTGCAAATATTCTCATTTTGAGTTCTACAGCTAAACACGCTATAAAAGCATAGTTTTGTTGCTTCCTGGGTAAAAAAAAATCCTGCAGCAATTGCATTTATGTGACAGCCCATGCATTTGGCAGGGTGGAGAAATTTTGTACTTTATTGCTGGCACTTCAGGTACAACTTTTTCTTCCATAGATCTGTCCCTGACAGTCTGCCTCCAATGAGATGTGGTGTGATGTTTCCCAGCAACACAAGCTCAGGTGGCATTTGAGTGTTTGGTGCTCTGAAGCCGCTGGATCACTTGGGAAAAAAAAGAAAAAAAGAAAAAAAAAAAATAACCCAAACAAAACAAACCCTGGGTACCCCTGGTTGCTGAAAGGGAAACATTCATTACATTTCACTGTCAGAGAAGTGCTTTCTCCTTGGGGCCCTTTGAAAACATGCCAAAGCCAACAATTTAGGGATGACTCTGAGATTCCAGCCATCAAGATAAATTTTTGGAGTCTCTCAGTAAGCTTTGCACCTATCACCTCACTCTTATTTTATTTCAGGACTGTCTGAGCTTTTGCTAGGCTGTGGTAGGCCTTTTGCTTCCTTCGCTTTCCTTCAAGTACCAGCTGCCTCCATTTTTTTACATTTTGAGCACTGCCACATTGTCTACAAGATGACATTCAAGTGCTTCTGTCATTAGCAGTATGCAAATACAAAGGTGTAGAGTGCCTGTCTCATGCCTGCACACGACGTGTCATCATTGCAACCACAGAGGAGGCCATAACAAAAAAGTGATCAACTGCAAAAATGCATCTGATTTAATTGTTTTAAAAATTTGATAAAAGACAGTTTTCCGCTCCTTAAGGAGGATAGCTGAGGGAGGAACGTGGTGTCCTTTCCTGCTCTCAGGGGTTCTCAGTTGCCAGCTGGTTGTGGTCGTTACCAGCCAGCCTTTTAAGCAGAGCTCTCTGTTGCTTTATTTCGTCAGTTGTAATAACTGCCTCACTATTGCTACCCAATTATTTTCTGTCACTATGACAATCTTAGTTTTATATAAAATTTTTAATGTAATGGCACCTTTCAGATGTGCTAAAATCATACTTTTATCCACAAAGGTCCTGTAGGTATTAGACATCTTCAGTAAGTTGACTTAAACCTTCTGAGTTGAGCGCTTTTGAAAATGTGTTAAATGCTGTTCACTCCATTTTATCACTTCCACCTTTGCAACCATGTTTCTGCTTTTTAACTAATTTCTGTCCATTTTACTATGATAAAGTAATGGTCTTTTTCCACTATTTTGAATCTCATCTTTCTAAAGTTTGTTGTAGTATTTCTTATGCACAATTAGGCCCCAAATCAACAAAAACCACTTGAACAGTTTGCTCTCCTGTAATCACAGAATCTCCTAGATTGGAAAAGACCTGTAAGATCATCTAGTCCAATCATTACCCTAACACTGACAAGCCCACCACTAAACCATGTCCCTGAGCACTATATCTACACGACTCTTAAATATGTCCAGGGATGAGGACTCCACCACTGCCCTGGGTAACACCTTCCAATGTCGGATGACCCTTTCAGTAAAGAAATTCTTCCTAATATCCAATCTAAACTTCCCCTGGTGCAACTTGAAGCCATTTCCTCTTGTTCTGTCACCTGTTACTTGACAGAACAGGTCGACTCCCACCTCTCTGCAACCTCCTTTCAGATAGTTGTAGAGAGTGATAAGGTCTCCTCTGAGCCTCCTTTTCTCCAGGCTAAACAACCCCAGTTCCCTCAGCCGCTCCTCATAAGACATGCTCCAGACCCTTCACCAGTTTCATTGCCCTTCTCTGGACACGCTCCAGTGCCTCAATGTCCTTCTTGTAGTGAGGGGCCCAAAACTGAACACAGTACTCAAGATGCGGCCTCACCAGTGCCGAGTACACAGGTAAAATCACCTCCCTGGTCCTACTGGCTACACTATTCCTGATGCAGGCCAGGATGCCGTTGGCCACCTGGGCACACTGCTGGCTCATGTTCAGCCTGCTGTCAATCAACACTAAACAGGTCCCTCTCTGCTGAGCAGCTTTCCAGCCATTCCTCTCCAAGCCTGTAGCGTTGGCAGGGGTTGTTGTGGCCAAAGTGTAAGACCCGGCTTTTGGACTTATTGCAACTCATACAGTTTGCCTTAGCCCATCAAACTAGTCTGTCTAAATCCCTCTGCAGGGCTTCCCTACCCTTAGGCAGATCAACACTTCCACCCCGCTTGGTGTCATCTGCAAACTTACTGAGGGTAATCATGTATATAAAGATAAGAAGCACTACTATGTAGTGGAATTTTAGGATTTTCGGGAATCACTTAGAGATATGATGATTTTTCTGCTTGGTACCATAACACAGTGGACCTCTTAGGCTGTGACTAAAACTCATGAGGTAATATCATAGCCCTGTGTCATTGCTCCTTTATTTCTTTTTCACATCCATAGCATTTTATGAAGAAACATATACACTGGTCCACAGAAACAATATCACAATAATATTGCAAAATACAGATCAGATGTTTGTATTCAGAAAGCAATACCATGTATATATGCCCATACATTGTCCTAATGAGGAGTAGATTTAAGAAAGACTTAACTCAGCATGCTGAAAGCCACATGTAATATCCCCAGCTGCGCTAAATTAGAGGCCCCAAATCTTCCCCATAACAAAACCCCTCTGCTAAGTTTGGAAAGGTCAATTTCCCAAGGACTGTCTCTGCATATCCCCAGTACAAAGCAGAGCTGCCAGTAAGGTGCTTGAATTTACATTACATGTGTTTCATAGCATCCTCAAAACATACCTCCTTCCAGCCAGGCTGTTCAGGCTGCGCTGAGCTTTCTCCCTTTGAAGCCCTCTTCTCCCACAGCTTTTTGAGACTTGTTTTCACTGTGTTCAGTAGCTTTTGCCTAAATTGTTAGTTGGGTGTTAGTTTTTTTCTTATCAGTAATGTTAAATGAAAGCACTCCATTTGGATTTTACCTAGGAGAAAAAATATAAAAGGAACAGGCTCTCCTGAGACTTTAACAACCGTGTCGGAGTGGAGGTGGAGCCACTTGCAACCAGCATCTTCTCTTTGAAATGTTCATGCCCAGGAACCACGTTCCAGACCATTTTAGCGACAGCGGGGGCGCTTTCACATTTCAGTGTGTTCAAAAGTTCAATCAAGAACAGTTTTGAAATTTTAATTGAAACTGAAAATAGAAAGGAGCCCAACTGCCCTCTGTTGATCACAGCAACAGGGAGGATAAAAGAGAAAAATTGACACTATGAAACAAAAACAAGCGCTGTAGGGATTTTCACTGAGCATCTCGCTGTTGCTGCTGCTAAGTAATTTTCTCAGTGATCTGCTGATATGGTCTAAAGGGGAGTTTTAAACTGAAATTTCCCAGTATTTCTTGGGGTTCCCCCTGACCTTCTGTTTGCGAGTGCATGGATTTTCATTCAGTAAATAATATCTGGAGGTGAGCTTGTCCTTGTCACCAGGATACACAGAATATCAGTGGGACTGGAAGGGTTGAAAACTTTGGGTATCAAAGCTAAATCCCGAGGAGTAATAAAGGGACATAATGCTGCCAAGCTTCAGGGGCTGAGGGGAAGGCAAAGGCCGCTTTATGAATGCAGCCAGGCTTTGAGCTCATAAAGAACATTCTCATCGCTCATTACACGTTTTAGTTTCTTCTTTGTAATGTAGTCTTGAAACTGGTGTTAGCAATCATCAAAATTAAAGGCCAGTCGACTGGATTCCACTTCTGCAAAAGGATACCATGGCCGCAAAGAGGTGATCTGCCGCAAGCACGTACTTTTAAGTAAAGTGGGTCCATTAAGAGGTATTTATATGAAAAAATCTGATTTGCCACCCCTGAAAACTTTACGACATCTCTGAGCTGGATGTGTTATTTTCGGCTGCTGTAAACATGTTACTAAGAAATGCCAATAATAAATGGTTCGAAAGGAAGAGTCTTAATGATAACAGAATTTTTTAATTTAGTGTTGTGATTAAGAACATATTAAGGTTAATAAGAAATGTGTTTGAATATCATGTATCATAGATAAGATAAATGTTTATCAAAATGAGTGTTGATTGACAACTGCAGGTTATATATTTGGTATGAATGTAAGCACACTGACTAACAGAAATAAGCACCTTATTTGAGACTAATGCTAATTTTAAATACAACACAGTCATCTCAATGCTCTTATCCCATCTGTTGCCAAGAGCAAAATATAAATTATGAATGGCATTTTTTTCCCTTTTATTCACTGCTTTGCAAACCCAGCAGAAGTTTCATTGAAGACTTTTGTGCCTTTGGATCCCAGTGCGCAACAAATTATTTCACTTGTTTTTCTTCCCTGTTGGTGAAGCAAACCAAACTAAGGGCAAAATGCCTTCCATTCTTACTAAAAAAACCCATGGATGACACGGAGCACTTCTGTCTTTGGAGTAAACAGGATATCATGTATTATGCTTCCATTATGAAATGCCACAATTCAAAATAGTCTGAACTCCACAGCTATGGGGGACAGAGACCAGTTTTGAATTTCCTTAGATGCGTTCATCAGGAATCACGCCTGCAGCCACATCCCCTTCCCCACAGGGACGTGACAGCAGCAGCTTTGCTAAGCCGCGTGCAAGCTGGAGAGGGCATTTGACTGAGGGCAGCATTATCAGCCTGAATTGCTGTTTCCACTCCTCTCAGAATAATAATAATAAAATTAAAAAAAAGGCAAAATCTTGACAGAATTTGACATTCATCAAATAACAGCCAGTCAGTAAACATTTCTTTCATGACATCACGGAGAATTGTGTAGTATTGTCAAAGATATCACATAGTTCTTCCAAGACATAGACCAGCATTGCAGCTGGATAAAAACCATTGTGCAGTGATCTCCTGCACTTCCATTCGAGCGATCTGCTTTAGATCTGCCTAAAGAGAGCTGAGCTGAGCTGTCTGAGCTGAGCTGAGCTGAGCTCAGGTACGTCTGTTTCTGCTCAGCTCCCAAACACCGCGAGCTAGAGGCAGCTGGGAGCCTGGCTGCCAGCACAGCGTACTGGGGATGTCGAGCACGGTGGAAACTTTTGGTTAAATGTTTTTTTGGCGTGCTTCCAAACTGTTTAGCTGAAAAAAAAAAAAAGAAAAATCTTTAGACTGGAGCTGGTTTGAGAGTACAATTGCTTAGTGGTCACTTAAGTAACCTGGTACTGGCCTTTTCTCAATTACCAGGTTATATTTATTTTCACTAATAGGCTAACACCCCAAAAAAGCAATGTGCGCGTAGCCTAACACATATCAGTAAATCATGAGGATTTCAGTATACCAGGTAGTTTGTTCATTACTCTCTGCTGGTTGCCACCCAGTGAAAAAAAAAATAATATTTTTCCTTCTGACAGCTCATCTTACCAGTTCAGCCTGTTGCCTTTACTGGAAGAGCAGCCAGAAACTTTCACATTCCATAATTTTAAGCTACTGTGGCTTTTCTATCTCTTTGATTATTTTCACTGTGTGGGATCAATCTCTGACTCTGCCTCCTGTGCTGATGTGAGGTGTGCTGAAACAGTTTTCTGTCCCTTTCATCAGATCTGCTTGAGAAGAATGACAGCTGTAAACCGGCAGCCTAATTTTATGTCAACTGAAAAACATGTCATTCAATATGTTTCTACAGTCAACCAAACACCGCAGGTTTTTCTGCTCGTTTATATTTGCTGTTTAATTAACACATGCGTAGTGTAATTGAAGAGAGATGAATATTTGTCTGTCAGTGCAGTACCCAACTCTGCCTGCTGCATGCCTGCCTTAGCACATATCCCTGAAAAGAAACAAAGATTTATTTCATACGAGAGTCTCATTTGGTAAAATTTTGTGACTCTGGGCCAAAACCGAAGGTAAAAGCTTTGCTGAATGACCCCTGAGGTAACGGGGGAAGCCATTCCAAACCCCCATCAGGAACACAGAGCCCGACCCAAACACCTTTAGGATGAACAAAGACTTTCCAGCACTTTCAGCATAGTGAGAATCAAGCCACAAACTGCAAGCTGTGCTCCAGAGGCGCACATACAAACCAAGGAAAGGCAGTGTAAATTCAGTGAGCTCATTTTGGTATTTGTTGAAAACGTACAATTTTAGTCATGTGTTTCACAATTTGAAGCCAAAGAAAACTACTGAACTCTTTTTTCTTAAAAAAAAAAAAAAAAAAAAGCAACAAATTCCCTTCCTGGTAATAAGATTAAGTAGTTCAGCCAAGACTATTTATGGGTGTTTCAAAGTTTTTATGCTTTACAAAGATAAAAAGACTGAATTATTTGGTGAAAGATATTCTATGCTGTAGTTTTAACATTTTTGTTTTATATGTCTAGATTGTCTTAATGCTCTGAAATGTCACTCATGGTGAATTTCTGAGACAAGGCAACACTAGAAATAGCAGGATGCAGGACGTGTTCCAGTAAACTCAATACATACGCTCTGCAGAGTATGTATATGCAAGACTTAGTTCAGCCTAACTCAGAAAAAGGAATTTCAGAGTCCAATTTTGAACATATAATTAGATAAGTCATCATTTCAATTTCTAACTGTTATGTTAAATTAAGTGAATTATTTTATTTCAAATAAAATGCATCAGAAACACTGCTTCCGTAGAATTCATTTTCAATATTCTATATTGAATATGTCCAAGGCAAAATTTAAATACTATTTCGAAAATCACAGGGATGTCTTCTCATGTTTAAATCTTGATTTCTCTTTGACAAACGCTGATGGTAAAGCTTAGGAATAAAAGGCCAAGTTCCTGTTTTAATTCACACTGAGGATAGCAAAGGAATCTCGTTTTAGCTGTGGCAGTTTCTGATACAATGATTCATAACACCAGATCGCAGCAATTTAATTTGGGAGAGTATTACGCAGAAACATTATTATTAGCTTTTTTCATTTCTTTCTTTTTTTCTTATTCTCTGTACATTTTATCTATGTATCACATTTATCTGCAGAATGTATGTTTGTCTTCTGCATTACCTCCCATCTCAAATGATTATTATGTTGCTTTGTGTTCCTGAAAGTGTTAGTCATGTGAAATGGCACTAAAATAATTTTGCTTTTCCCATCAAAGGAAATGAAAGCAAAAAGACAATTACTTTTCCAAGTTGTGAAATTGTATTGTTATTGGCATGAAGCAAGCTAAAACGATAACTCCTGATGATGTGCTAATAAATAATATATAAGTTTATATATATATATATAGGGTGTCTCTTTCTTTTACACCACTTCAAACCTGGAGAAACTTCACTATAGTCAACTTATCTATAAATATGAGAAGAATCTGAGCCACTATGTGCCTATGAATTACGTATTACCGGCAAGCAAAATTTTAATTTTTTGCATACATGTCTGCACTGATGGGTGTGAATTAATAATGGTAATATATCAGAAGGTGAGTAAATCCTTTTCTTAGAATAATGACAGGACATTTTCTGTGCCTGTCTGAACTCTGATACAGTCAGATCCTCCCCTGTCCTGAACAGTGTTGGAGCCAGAGAAATTTTAGCAGGCGTGACAGCCAAAGTTTCTCACTCATTTGAGAGATTTGTACAGCCTGGAAAGCATCTGAATATTCTCTTTCCTCCAGTCCTCATTCGAGCTAGGAAGTTCATGACACAAACATAGTTAAGAAAACTTAGTATTATGACCAGCATTAGATTCAGATCCTTTTGATTCCCTAGCCTGATGAAAATCATCTATAGATGTGTTGCCTAGAGCACTGCTGCATTCATGTCCAGAGTCAGGCTCAGACTTCCACTTCTGGATTCAGGGTAAAACACCTAAATTGTTCCTCTATGACTTCAGGAGGAACGAGTATTTGACTCCTCAAATCATGCTGGTTTTGAATGTTCTTCTGTGGTCCCTCAGGAGAAACGGTCCTGCTCCAAAGCTTCCAGCAGATAGACCTAAGTCCTACCAACTGTTCTTGCTTTCTAGAGAGAAACAATGCAAGTCCGTCACCCCAGGCTGTCGGAGATGGTGGCTGCTGGAGGAAACATGAAGAATGCTAGGACTGAGGGCTGGCAATCCTGAGAACAGAAGAGGACATGCCAAACTTGGAAGAAACCTTGGCATGGGTACCAAAGTGCCACCAGGTATCGTACCTGCCCCAGAGGGGTGCTGAATCTGTGCTGACCTGATAAAATGGTCAGCCACAGATTCAGCTGCTTTTTTCTGGAGACAACCTATGACTTCAAGCGGATCTTTGAGGGTTTGTGTTTGACTTCAGATAATTAAAAACAGTAAGTAAGGAAACATTATATGAATTGTAGTGGAAATGAGCTACTTTTCCTTCAGACTAAATGGATTTGTGAGCTGAGGGGTAAGGCAATAAATACAGTAATATTACCTAGCTCTAGTTCTGTACTTCATAAGATTTGTTTACATGCAAAAGGCAATTTCTATTAAGGTAAGGTTTGAACGGAAAATACAGCTGCTGTTGCTGAATCTCCCTTAAGAATATCTATACATGGGCTTATGGATTCATGGATAACTCTAGAGATACAAGTCAGAGTAGAGGGAAATCAAACGGAAGGAAAATCACTTTTTGTTTACTTGCCTTTTCAATTTTGGTCTTAAATAAATTAAATGTTATGTAATCACTTGAAAGGCAGACCTGTGATTAACTTTCTTGCTAGTAGACCGTGGCAAAGAGTATACCTAGCAGCCCATCATAAAATATGTAGATATCGGGATATTTTAAAGTCTTAAATTTGCCGATTGTGCTAAGATACCTACTATGTAGCTTAATATTGTTTGAAATGTACCTATGATCAGTCCATGCTTATTTGCTGAACAAACACATTTTTGCAAGGAGACAGTTTTACCAGGTTCCAACTTGAGTTACATGAAGATGAACTTTGGCTTCCTCTGTCATGGCAGAGGTCCTCCAGATTTATACACGTTTACATGCATTTGGTCGGCTGCTGCCTTGATTGCAGATAATACGGGTAACACGGGAATGAGTGTGGACCCCCCAAGAGTCTGCAGCAGTACGTGGTGTCCTCTGTTGCTTAGATCAGCAAGTTCTGTGTTCATCTTGCCTATGCTGCAGGCTACTTTTAAGACCTGGGTTTTGGGACTTGCTTTCTTCAACACTTTCTTCCTGTTTACATACACATACTCACCCTCCGTGCCCCCTCGACAGCACCAAAAACTTTTGGGGGTGACTGCTATAAGAGCAAATGTGCCCTGGTAGTCATGATGTTCAAACGCTCATTGGTTTACTTCTGTGTAATAAGTAATTTTCCATAAATTCCAGGATAAGTGGTGTGTTCTGCACATTACAAATTGGTCTATTTGGATCTGGTTTTATTACTACAAACTAACATAAGATAAAACTTTCCAAGGTGCACAGGGAGTATTTAATCACATTGGCACTTCCAATTCCTCAAAACTTGTGCAAGACTCCACTTCTTGAATCCAATTAGCCAAATAAATATCTGGAAAAAAAAAACCAAGAGCATTGTTTTTAACATGAAGCAGAAACCAGAGCATAGGCACTGAGGGACGCAGCATTTCCTCCTCTCAGATCTTGCTGAATCTGAACCTGCAAAAATCAATGTGGAAAAAAATATTTGTTGTGCATTCAAATTGCGCATTATCAATGTAAAAAGAGGTAGGAAAAATGTGTAACTAGATTTTGGAGGCTTCCTAAAGGCAGAGTTGGAGAATTAGTATCTAGCTGTTAATTTGGCGTAAGTTTTTACATAGCAGAGGCAGGGTTTTAAGTGCCTGCTTAGGATCCAGCACAATGTTATCACTTAGTAAATAATAAGACAAAGCTGGTCTGGGGATTTGGATCAAATTTTGAATCATGCTATAAGCTAAGTTTCAAGCAGTACTAAGTAGCTTAGACAGCCTGGGTTTTACATATAAATCTCGTATGCCATGGCCCCTTTGGCATATCTGTGGAGAAATACTGGGATTTTACAGAGCTATGGGCAGAACTGTAATGCAACTGCAGGTTGTATCAATAGTAGTGCCCAAACAGGGATGTAAAACAGGTGAGATCCTGTGGCATGTTCATATAAACTTTCAGGCACGTATTTCCCCTGGCACATACTTTTAGAGATCAAAAAAACCCTAGCGCTTGTTGTGACTGCCAGCTCTTGCGATATTGTTGCAGCTCACACAATTTGGTGTTTTTTCTTAAAGCCCAGGCTCCTTAAATTATTTGATTATATGAGAACTTCATCTTATATCTCAGAAAAAAAAAAAAAAAACCAACAAACCAAAACCAAACCCAAATCATCTCTGTGTGGCTGTCTAGATCCTCTGTTGCAATGATAAATTTGCAAATATACTGGAATCAAATGTGTGTTACAGTCCTGGAAGCCAGAAAATGAAGAGGGGGTAGTGGCAGTAGGGGAGGCAAAACTTTAAAACAAGAGACAAGTTCAAAACAATTTCTGAGTCTTATGCAAATCTCTTGGCTTTTGCTGGTTTGAATCATGACTTCTGAAAACTGGGAGCTGACGAGTCTGGGAGCTTTCATCTTTCTTTCATTTTCAAATGTGATCCTGAGCTCGTGGGGGTCTGAAAGCAATGTGACATCTACACGTGCTGTCACCGAGCAGGTGGAAAAGTGCCGTGAACTTCTCTGAGCCTCAGCCAGGGCTGCTGCCCTCCCTTCCTGGGACAGTCCCTGCACGGCGTAGGGAGGCACAAGGGAGGCTGCGAGGGGCACGGGCCGGCACCAAGGAGGCATTATAGAGTCTGACAGGGTAAAAAGAGAGAATGGAGGGATTCGGTGATAATTCCTCTTCCCTAACCACTAGCGCTGCTCCTGCTTCATGTACAAATCAGTCTTTTGTATGTGTGTGTGTGTTTTGGTTTTGTTTCTGTTTGATTGCTCAAAGGCTGAGGATAGAAAAGATACCCGGAATAAGGGAAGTAAACCCTTCTTGTGGATTTTTGTCAGCCCCCTGCCCTTTAGGGCTGCCCTCCCACGCTCAGACTAACCCCGGACAAGCAGCTTCAGGGACAAGCAAACTCCACAGAAGCGCCGAGACAGAAATTTCATCCCAACTAATTTAGGCAGTAGGTAGCTACTCACACCCAAAACTGCACAGCAGCCCAGCACCCACGCCCCGTGCCCCCGGCCGGCTGTGCCTAATAAACCCAGGTAAAGCCAGATAACCTCATTAACTCTCCTTCGGGTTTTCTTCAGGCAGAGTTGATTATCCCGGTTTTCATCACTTAAAGAAACAGGCTGCTGCAAGAGCGCTTGCAGGGTGGGCGATGGGAAGCGATAAGTGAGGCGAGACTGTGGGTTTGCTGCCAAAGGAGATGTTTGTTCTTCTCTTCTCCTTCTACCTTACTGTGTCAGAGTCGCTCCCATCACGTTAGTGACCAGTGGGTTTATTTAGTAACCTTTTCCTGGTGGCTAGCAGGAATCCTTCCCAATCTACGGTTCTCCCTCTGTAATTCAGAATATTCCTCTCGTGCTTCCTCTCAGCCACAGGCACACACTGCCACCACCAGATCAAACGGATCCTTATAACAAATTGGGGGGGTTTAAGGCATGGCAAAACTGTCAGGTTCACCTGATTTTTAATAAAAGGACAGTTTCTAGGATGCTGCACTGTGATGCTTGCAAACCCTTAACTAGAGCTGATTGGGATTTTGCTGTCAAACGATTTTTTGAGCAAAAGTACAGATATTCATAGAAAATTCTGATTTTACTGCTCCCTGATTTTCTGCTGGGAAACAACTTAGAAGGATTTTTGTTTGGCTGCTTTTGTTGCTGTTTCATTAAGAATTGGAACGTTTCCTTTTGTGGAATTTAATGCAAACCATTTCAAATTAAGTTTAATAATATATCAAACTGGTTTTCTTCGCCAGAGGGAAGCCCTGTAGGTATTCAATACCACCTCTGTTTGTGGCCAATCTCTATTGTGGGGATTATCTCTCCCAACGCATCCTACCTTTTTGTCTGGTCAGGCTATAATAGTGCAGCACAAAACACAGAGTTCAGTCAGGAGGCCTGACCACAGTGCAGAAAATACGCATCAGATCTCTGAGACATGTGTGCTGATGCTTTTGATCAGGCTGTTACTGTTACCAGGAGTCAATGTGTCATTCATAGAAAAGCAACAGATCAACATTAGCTACTCAACAGCACCGAAAGAATTTTTTTTTCCTCGTTCTTAAATATTTATATATTCCTTTAAAACAACATTTGGTGTTTTTTTTCTGCCCTTGGGAAATTAAAAGTATTCTGAGGTGAAATGTATTTCAAGAAATACTCTACCCCACCTAGAGGTCCATGTCTGGTACTATCCTAAATATACAGATTCTGGGTATCAGAAAACTATAAACTTCATACACTTGTCATGATTAATTACTGGCTCTATAAATTAAAGGAAGCAGAAAAGAGAGAGTCTGTTCATGATCTAAGTTCAGATGTGACGATTATTTTTGCATTTTAGCTGGCTGAGTTTGGTTTCTATGAGGATCATGGCTGCAGATGTGCTAAAAATGTTCTGTTAAGATACGACATACCCTGAAACAAAAAGGGTTCTTGCACTTTCCAGGATGCAACTAGCATGGATCAGTAAAGAAAGCAATAATTGCTCAAAGCTTATTGTCATTTCCTAAGTTACTCACGGTTGGATATCAGATATAAGGCAAAATGAAAGCAGAGCAATTCATTAAAAGAATTCTACTCTGGCTGCTAAAAAACAAAACACTCAAAACCTTATGTTGATCTGGAACTGTGAAAATATGGAAGAAAATTAGATGTAGCTGCCTCTGAAGCAGCAAAATTATACCACAGTGCTATCCAAAGACATTCATATAAAGACTTATTTATGAAAGCAAATTAAATACTATTGTTTTCCAACATTTCCCCATAGCTAAAATGATAGGATAAAAGATTCTTGTATTGCCAAAAGCATACTAGAACTTCTTTCAGCTGAGAAAACAATTAAAGGCTTGTTTGAAAAGGGGATTCTTTCAAGTCCTACAAACAGCAAAATATTTCTCACAGTTGTTAGTTGCTGTGCAGCTGAAGAGGCAATAATCTGTCATGTCCTTGATTATTTTCAAGAAAGCAATGAATTTGCTTTAGGAATATTTAAAAGTTAGATACAGTGAAATTGTTTGAACTTTGAGAACATATCACCATTCTCAGCTGACAGCAATCACGTTAACATGAGTAAAAGGTACAAATATCTACATAGATATTTGCTTTATTAGTTAGCGAGTTCATATTCTTCACAACGTAGCAATACATGCTAAAAGTTATCATTTTATTTCAAAGACTGCAGTATGAAAGTTTTCAATCCTTTTCTTCATCTACTTCAGAATTACAGGGGATATTTCACTTTGTCAGCTTCAAAGATCGAAATGCTGAGGCATAACCTATGCAACCATACTGCCCAGGCTGACCCAGAAGGAATCTTTGACCACTTTTCAACTATTAACAGGTCCCTTGTATATTAGGAATATAATGTGTACAAAGGTCTTTAAAGCTGAGAATGATGAAGACAACCACTTTTCAGTGACTAAATACTATATCGATTTCATGATACACTAAAAGACATTTATGACCGAGTTTTAAAATAGCAACTCATTTTGTATGGAGTGAAGTGTATGACATAAAGCATTCATCGATGGATAAACTACAACAAAGAACTGATGACAAATCATTTAGTCATAAATATGACTCTTATCTGAAAGCACACCTTGGCAAAGCAGAACAAACAGCGATGTCATCCAGTGTGATGTGCTTTGGTTATCAGATACCTAAGTTCACATTTCACTTCAGCAAACAAAAATATTTTAGCCTGATTCAACCACTTCCTGATTAAAAAAAAAGAAATAATAAAAAAAAAAAAAAAGAGAGAAACCTTTTCAGGAGTTCTTAGACCTTTCTGAAGAGATAGGATTTGAGAGGGAAAGAAATCTCAATATGGGCTGCATAATATTGCACTTGGGGAATGACAGATTGAGCAGTGACTAAGCAGAGAGATATTTAAGAAGTTTGGTAAAGAGAATGATTTAATATTTTTCTTTCAAGTCCTAGTTTTCTCAGTCTTCATTTTTTTAAAAGCAATGTCCTATCTTGCCTCCAAAACAACACTAAAAATAATGCTTTCTGTGTTCACGCAAGACACCTCGACAGTTTGGCAGAAATGTGCTAAGGCTGAAATCCAAGTTTAAGTTAATTCCAGTTGTCCATTTCAGGAGTTCTATGTGCTGAGTCAAAAGCAATAAAGATATATTGAAATGTATAGAACCTGACCATAGGAACCTCTTTGAAAAATTAATGCAAGTTAATGGTTTTTAATACCAGATTTGAGGGCAGAAGAAACAATAAAATTAAGTTTAAAATATTGTATTTTTCATGAATTGTTACTTCTTCACAGATCAACCCTAGGCCCAAGAAAGTGGCTGACAGATACAATAACCTGCTAGGGCTGAGAAAAACCCTAACCTCCCGTGATTTGTCTGTATCAAAGACATGTAAGCCAAGTGTCTGACATTTCCAAATGAGGATGGGGTGAAGCAGAGGGTCTTCCAGGAGCATCAGATGTAGGTCTATCCCAGCTCTATCCTTTTCCCCTCTACCTTTCTTTCTCCTGGTAGGAGCGGAGTCAGAGTACAATTTTGCCCATTCTGTAGAGAAACCTTGAGCTGACGCTCCTTACTTTTATCTTTTCACTCCTTCATTCATAGGCTTCACGAGAAGCAGGATATCATGGGTTGTAACCATATACCACACAGAGCAGTATGGATCATGCAGTGAACCACCCAGCCTCTTCTGAAGGGTCTGTTCTGATGGCTTTACACTAGGAAGAGAAGTAACAGTAATTTTCTTTTACTAACAGGGTAATTGGAAGTTTCACCAATTCACTTAGGCAGAGCCATCAATACAACTGCCCCTGATATTATCAAAGCAAGTACCATACGCAGAATCGCTGTCTCTCAGTCACATATGCCAAATGAGTTTGATGACATGGCCTATAACCATGAAGTGTTTTACCCTTCAGAGTCAGTGGAGCTTGGGAATTCAGATTTCTAATCTTCTGCAGCTAATAAAGCTGTAAACTGGCAAAAGCTTTTCACGTTCTTCTTCAGCAGAGATAGTGTCTAATACGCTGGGTATTAGAGTGCCCTCAGTCTGCTGTCCTGAGTCAAGTTACAGAAAGACCGAGGTCTGGACGTTTACTTTCCCTTCTTCTACACCTTAATTTCTGCAGGAAGGCAAGGAACATGTCCTCAATTCCCCCACAGCCTTGATCTGGACTGCTGGGAGCCTCCAGGAATCACAGTATCACAGTATCACAGTATCACAGTATGCTAGGGATTGGAAGGGACCTCAAAAGATCATCTAGTCCAATCCCCCTGTCGGAGCAGGAACACCTAGATGTAGGTCTATCCCAACTCACTGCAGTGCTAACCTTCAGGTGCTGACACGGGACAGTTTCTGCTTTCTACTGTTAATATTTACCACCTTAATTGTTTGAAACTAGTACAAAACCTGTGCTCTGGCCCTAGATATTATCATTAGTTTCAAATGCTAAGATTATTTTTTTTCACTTAGATTTTTGTATTTAAGTTTCTGGCTTAATCAATGTGGGAAGAAAGGTAGGGTTTCAAAGACAAATGCTCCAGTGTTAAGAAATGTCAGATTTAATGCTGTCTGTATGGCATTAATTTAAGGCCTTGTGCATGTGCATTCTGATACAGTCTTTAATTATATAATCATTTGCCTCATGCAGTGCTGTAAATGAACGGTGAGAAGAAAGGAAGGACTGCATGTCAGCTTGTTAAGTTGGAACCCAGGAGGTCTGAGTCTAAGAATTATTACGTGCTATTGTATAAACTCTGTATTAATTCATTCACCTAAACCACCAAGTTTGGGTGGCAGGGGACATCTTCATTTGACATTTCCTAACATTTATATTCTTGGTCTTGACCATATTTTTTTTTTGCGGGGATAATATATGTCTTTATTATACCTATTATGGTAGTGTGCAGGAGATCCATTGACCTGGGCAGTATACAAATAAAGATTGCAGCAATCAGGTACTTTTATTTGTGTATTTATACACAATAAGGCTTATAAAGTTAATATTCTTCTTTTTAATGTTGCTGCCCTTTCCTTTTTTGTCTCTATGTGTCTTCCCTTACAGCTTTGTCACCTTTTTTTTTATTTCTGTATTTTAACCAGATGTTTGGCTTTGATGGCAGATCACAGAGTTTCTTTGTAGCTGGAATTACATTTGTCATTGCTGTATGATCACTGCTATGTCTCTTAGGACTGGTGAACACTCGTTTTTAAGTGAAACTACGTGTCTTATTTTCCCCCCTGAGTGAAATTTATGACTGCAACTATTGAATTGCTTGTCTGTCTCTATTATAATCACTAGTCTGACCCCAAAGGATCATGCAACTATTTTGGGTTTGTTTTGTTTTGTTTTTATTACAAGTCTCGGATCTTTATTTATGTTCATGATTTCTCTGTTCTGCTCTCCTATAGCCAGCTAAAAGTAATCATGTAATGTAAAGTCTGGAGTTCGGATTAGACATAGGCTTTCCAAATACATTCCAATACTTTAACTACATCCATCACATGCAACTCCCCAATTAGATTTAGAGCCTATTGCCCTGCCATTTTCCTTCTGAAAACATTTGGTCAATAGCACGTCTCTGGCACGGGCTCTGGCTCATGAGGCCACAGTAGTCTCAGGGCACCAGCAATAGGTGGGCATTGATTTTATATTTGGGGGCAGAAAAGAGGTAGAGAAATGACTGAATCTGTAAAAGGTTGACTCTAATGTCCAGGTTAATTGGCGTCAGAGGGATAGCCTGGCAGGGAGGTAGGTGTCCCATGCCAACTTTCACTCATACTCACTCCAGTCGCTGGATATGGTCTCGGGTCTCACGGCATTTGAAAGTGAGGGGTGAGTTGCCTGCACTTGACCTGCTCCTTTTTGGTTAGTTGGCACTTACAGACCTGAACTACCTCCCATGGTCTATGGGACAAAGCATGAAAGGAGGAAAGCTGTCTCTGCATTGGAGCACAACTGGTCCTGCTGAACCTTTGATGAACTTGACTGTATTTTCAAAATGGGAATTTACAGAATTTTATTATACACCATACTCATATTGTGGGATTACCAGTTATTTACAGACTGGAAAGGATGTACTGGGTAGCATTTAGTGTGAACCACTGCACATGGTAAATGGTACAGTAAATCCCTTACAAAGAGCCATTAAAATAGCTATCATATTGCTTCATCCTCCCGGGTGCAGCAGTCCCAGCACTCTGCAGGGCTCTCTCACCCTTGCTCTGCAGGGACAGCAACAGGGACAAACCATCGTGTGTGTGCAGGAGGCGATGAACATCTTAAAAAGGCTCTGAGCTCAGGACATCCACTGCTTATGTCAGTGAATCAAGAATGTCAAACAAACCGTAGCCTGCTCATGTGGGTCCATGCCCCTAAAACACATTCCCTGGCAGCCTCTGATATAACAGGGTTTGTTACAGCAGTAAGTTGGTCTCTTTTATATCACACTCAATGTATTGGTCAGGTTGACACTGGGAAGAGAGCAATTGTTTGACTCTGAATGGTGGACTTAAGATCATTCGTCCTGTGCTTTTTCCACTATTGAGACAGAGACATTCAGGTATGAGTAGATTCATTATTTTGCAGTAGGAGCCATTTCCCCGAGGGCTTTCAGTGTCAGGCTTTAATCCACTGTTGGCACTCTATGAGATAATAGAAACCTCTTATATGACGGTGTGATATACTTGAACACCACTGAGAATGGCGTATTCTCCAATCAACAGGGTTGTAGCTTCACTCTTCTTGTCAGTTATAATGGGGTCCATGCAGTTAAAAAATCCCATGCAATGAATGAGAATACTTCCCCACACATTATCCTGTTCATGATAACTTCCAAGCTTAAGAAATAAGATGATACTGGTCACTGAGAATAACACAATGGAAAAAGCAGTGATGGAAAGTCTTTTCTACATGAATTAATTTCTCCAGCTTGAATTCTATGTGAAAAATGTTGCCTCATTAACCTACACAGGCAGCATTTCAGCTCCAGTATAATGTTAATATCAGCAAAAAGTAATTCTTTACAAGTTTAGTGTTGTTGTTTTTCATACTACTTTCAAGTTTTATTAATAGTTCTAAATAACGTAGCAAGCTCTGAGGCATCCTTTAAGCTTTACTCTGCAATTTTCCTTGCAAATGTCTTTTACTTTTGATGCACCACCCTCTAAACTGAGGTGTGGTAAAATGTAGCGGTGAGCAACTCAACATTACGGAAAGCAGGGGATTTGAGAGGTCAGTGTGAAGTGGACCTTTCTTGTACGGTGGGAGGTAAGAAGCTCTAAACTACCGATTGCTCAGTTTCCACTGTGAAAGTCACGGCAAAAGACATTTTTGGCCTCAGTGATCCTTATGGGTCCCTTCCTACTTTTGTTTGTAGGAACTCCCTTCCGGCTTTTGTTGCCGTTGCTGGATTGGTTGCTCATAACAAAATCTCTTGGAGAAACAAGGATGTCAGGCACTTTACTCTCTATCCTGTACACCCCCATGTGCTTTTGGTTAATGTTAGGCAATAGTATGCATCTCTTTCTCTTAAATCACCCTGCCGTATCAATTTTTAAACTGCCTTAAACAGCTTAAAGGAACATCTTATCGTATTTTGGGCTCATGGATGCTGCTACAATGATCCAATTCCCAGGTTTTAAGGATATGTCACATTAGTAGAGATGAAATGTATTGTTGTTTGGTAGTGATCTCTGACACCAGGGTAGGGTAGAAATAGCCAGAAATACATAATCTTCACCCCAGGAAGCCCTAAACCCACAGTATGATTTTTTTCTTGGGAAAGTATGTCTGTACGTTTACTTCTTTTTCTCATAGCCTTCCCTAGTCTCCCATTTTTGATCCCTGTTCCTATCTGGCTTTTCAGAAAGGATGGAAAAAAGAGACATATTTTGGAGAAAAAGTGCAAATAAAATACAAAGTTCCCCCACAATAGGGTGTAATGTTGCAGAAACTTGTTCCAAAAACTGAGAAATATTAAGGATTAAAAGGAAGAAAAAGAAGAGTGCTTTCTCAGGTGTTTAATTTCTTTGAATGTATACACAGGGCTGGTCGGCTCCGGTCAGTGTTATTTTGCCCTTAGATGTGAATGTACAAAGGGCAGGAAAAAGCCATCCTTGGAAAAGCTCCTCTGTAAAGCTTGCTTCTGCTGTAGCGATGAACAGCTAACTTCAGTAGGGCCAGGAAGATGAGGAGTAGGAGGTGTCAAGACTTCCTTACGGTCTTTGGTATAGATAAAAAAACATGAAGGCAAATGCAACCTGCATGAGATGATCTGGAAAAGCAGCATCAGCTGAAGCCCTTAGACAGGCAGACATGGTGACTCAACCACTTTCCTGGGCGGCCTGTTCCAATGGTTAACAACCCTTTCTCTCAGCCTTTCTTCATCCGTCATGTTTTCCAGTCCCCTTACCATCTTGTTGGCCCTCCATTGGACTTACTTCAATACATCAATACCTTCCTTCAATTTGCCAGCTACTGTCCCACTAATTCACGTTGATATGCGGTTACCTTTGTTGCTGCAAGGCCACACTCCTGATTCATATCCAGCCTGTTGAGTATTAGATTTCCCAGGCTTTCTAGCCATTCTTACCTTCACCTGTCCTCTTGCATGAGGTTATTCCACTCTTAGTGGAAGACTTTGCATTTGTCTTTGCTGAACTTCTAGCAGCCCATTTCTCCAGCTTGCCAAAGACCCTTTGAATGACAGCCCTTCCCTCCGGCATATGTCACTAATTTGGGGAAGCTTGCAAGCTTGCTGAGGATGCATCGTCTCACATCCTCCAACTTGTTCATGAAGACATTAAACAATACCAGCCTCTGAAGAATGCTGCTAGTAACTGGTTGCCAGATGGAGCTGGTAATGTTCATCAAAACCTTTTGAGTCAGGGGACCAGCCAGTTTTGCCTGCATTCATCCATTTAGGCTGTATTTCTCCAATTGTACTATAAGGATATTTAGTACTGAAGGGTTTACTAAAATCAAAGACAATAACACCTACAATTCTCCTTCATCCACCAAGCCAGCCACCTCAATGCAAACTGGTTGGTTAGGCATGATCTTCTTAAGGTAAATCAGTGTTCGCTGTTCCAAATCACCTAATTGTTCTCCATCATCTTCATATGCCCGGATACGATTTCCAGGGGGATTTGCTCTATATACTTCCCAGAGGCTGAGATTAGGCTGACCAGACTGTAATTCCCAAGTCCTTAATGCTTTTCTTCCTGACGAGGTGTGTGACATTTTCTTGTTTCATCAGGGAGATCCCCCAGTTGCTGTGACCTTCCACAGGTAATAGGGAGCAACCTTACAATGACATTGGCCACTTCTTATGGGACCTTTGAAACACAGTTGATTTCCCTGCTAGTGACTAACTGTATTTTGTATTGACTCCTTTTTAAATGGAAGGGCACCACAATTTATTTGCATAAAATAAATATGACCACATGATCATCATCTCTGGCACTTAGGCAACTGCTAATTTTTTAGGTGAGTGATTAATTCTTTTCCTGCCAGAACAAATATCTGCTACTTTGTAGTTAATATTTGGTTACCTCATACAGCCTACAGAACATTCTGTATCAGAAAATTACTATTTAAGGGTGGTGTGTAATCAACAGCTGCCTTGTAGGTTGCAGTCCATGAAACAAAGACTTTTCTTCCTACACATGACACTTACCTTTCTTAAGGGGTCAGAAAGTCAGTAACAGATGTCCTTTAAGTCTCTCCTGTTTTATCAGTTAAAATGTTAATCCTCAAAACTTTGGGGAACTTGTGGTCCTGAACCATCCAGGACTCTGGAACAGATAACTCTGAAAAGGAAAAAAGAAAAAAAAAATCCATCCAAATTTCTACCACTCTCTTTTTGGAACAAATCATAGACAATGAATTTTGAATTCCCATTGCGTAACCTCCTAGCAAGCCTCAGTCAAAAACAATCTTTCTTTAATTCCTCATTTCTCACTTTGCATTTCCAGATTTTCTTGCTAGTTACCTGGCTTCATACTTTGGAACATAAACAAATAATTAAAAATAGTTTACTCGTATGCCCTTTTGTGCTTGTAAAGTGTGCTCTTGGTGAGGATTATCACTGAGTCCAGATTTCTCTTTTTTTCTATTTCTTCTGTTTGCTAAAAATTTTTGGCTAGCTTTAAATTTATTTTTTAGCTGTCAATAACACTTTGAAACATAGCTAAGAAATAAAAGATGAAGGACTAGCACTGTTGCTATTATTATTATTATTATTGTTCCTTTGTGTCCTGATAGAAATGGATTTTTTTGGCGGACATGAAGAATAATGAAATATTCTACCCTAATATTCAGCGTGCTCCTTTGTCATGTAAGCAGCTTCCTTTGATTGCCTCTATATTAGTACGTAATATCTATTATCAGGTATTTCTACTTAAGCATTTGATTTGATTTAGATACCACTCTCAAAAAATGTGGTTTTTTAAGAGATGTTGATTTCTCCGGTGATACCTACATCATTAGCAGTTAAGAGGCAGTGCCCAGGTCTGCACACGGACTGTGTTATGTTACACACTCTGTACTCTCTTCCCTACCTCAGGCCAGTACAGTAAAATAGGTATTACAGAAAACAGAATTAAAAAATTGTCTTGCTGGCCTGTTACTCTTGCAGTAGCCATGAGGACCAGCTTTGCAAAGGAGCACTGTTTTTAATGCAACTTTTAGTGAAAGAATTATTACATAGTGTGTTTTCACAAAAGCCAAACTGGGCAAGTAGCACGTAGCCCCACATCATACCTCTTGGGAGGCCCTGTTAGAGCCTGCAGAGGGCATTGTGGTTGAGCGTCATAACAAGACACAGTGTCCCTTTTACACAGAGTATGACAGGATAAATCCAAGCTTTTGCTTCAAAGGACTGAATTAGCCTTTAGCCTACTAGAAGTCACTGCCCCTAGCTCAGAAGTGCAGTTATTATGAGTATCTTTCACCCAAGCAACATGAAAGTACTGGAATGCTAAAGGCCAGAGGCTGGCTAGTTTATCTGTCTTATTATTCCATCCAACACA